>NC_048276.1:22822546-23136296 GCF_009762535.1 Notolabrus celidotus
GACCATGAGATAGCACCAAACCTGTGTGTGGCATTGTTTAATGTAGGTCGCTGTGCTTTATGTTGTTGTTGGCAGGCGTCTGAAGACGGGAGATAAGAGGTCCTGTCCAAGCTACTGAATGGCAGGTAGCCAGCTTAATCCTATTTAACGAGATCTGGGCTGAATCTGGGGTGGGGAGTGTTGCTGGGGTCACACGAGGAGGCCGGCGGGGTTAGGGCTGTGGCTTTGTGGGAGGTGTTTGCCCAGACATTGTGCATCTTAAAAATAGTGTACGGCACACTCACTGAAATAGAAGAGTATCAAGTATCTGTGAAGAAACAGAAGTGTTTTTTTTATGTTAAATGTATGTTTTCTTGTTGTGTTGTTGTTGAACTGAGAGAACAAAAACAAGGGAGAAAGGCTTTCTGTCACTTCTTAGAAACTCACAGCCGGGTCACCCAAGAACCAATATTGTCAGATCTAAGCCGCTGGCCGCTTTAACTCATTTATTTTCTTCCACTGCGCTAATTCCTCCCATCTCCATATGTTAAGGGGCAGCGAGAAGAGGGGAGTGCGTGCGGGCATGCGAGTGTGTGTATCAGCGTGGGGAGGTGGGGGGTGTCAGGGATTATGCCTTCCTGTCTGGACATACGCCTTGTGTAATCAAACTGGAAAGGCTGGTCATTGTACAGAAAAGTCCAGTCCAGAACGGGTCTGAGGGCCCCAGGACCCCCCGTCATAACCTCAATAAGCAGCGCCCAGAGCAAAAACACTCCCTCCCACAGCTACACACTGAATCTGACTACAGCTGCTGCACTAACCTGTTAACATAAGGAGGCCAGGCTTCATATATTTATATAACACTTCAATGACACAAGGCCATTTATAGATTTGAACAGGGGGAAAATGTAGAGAAATGTATCAAAAACAACAAAAAAGTGTGAGAAAAAAAAAATGAAGCTAGACATCATTCTGAGCTATGAGTTTCAGCACAAGTCAGGAAGCTTGTTCTGGAGCTGGGACGTTTAGAAGCTAAAGGCTGCTTCACCTCACTCGGTGTTGATCCTGAGAAGAGTCTGAGGAGCTTCAACACATTTAATTGCAAAATAGTCCAAGAAAAATTGGGAAAAAAAACCCAACAACATTAAGATATGTATGTGTGTAAAATAGAGACATAAACTCTAAACTGTGTATCATTAATTCACAATTCTCTGGGTTGCAAGAATCTGTGTTTCTGTTAAGTTATTAGAATTTATTAAAATATCTGTTTAGCTTTGCTGCAGGTCTCATAATAAAAACAAATATATCAGTAGGTTTCACAACAGTCAAAACCTTGTAAGTCACAAACTGACTCACTTTTTCACAGTTACCATAGAGCAGTGGTTTTGATGCCTAATTGGTCACATCCTAACTTGTATTAAACCTTCACCCCCACCCGACCCTCCACCCTCATCCACCTCTCTTCATTAGCAGGTATAATCCCCGATGGCCCATCTGCCAGACGCCAAAGCCACAAAACACACGGAGCAAACAAGGCCTGGAGAGAAGCGGTCATTATGGCTCTGTTTGAATGGGCTGACTGATCACTTAACACGGTCGCCGTGTTTGCTCAGAGGCCGTATACAGGACACACATTTCACATTTCCACACAGATAAGGTACTATTTGAGCTCAGGGTCAATGACTGAAGCTGATGAGAAATGCACCTGCCTCAGTGGAGGATAGATGTGTGAGTACGGCAGCTCATCTAAACAGGCTGAAGATGCTTTAAGCAAGAGTGCTGCAAATATATCCCAAACTTCCAAGTTCAAATGTTTTGTTCCCTGTGCCTTCAATCGATTGGTTTTGTATCGCACTTTTTAGCTTTAACTCTTTTATTCCATTGTATCTGAATTCAATAACTACTTTTATTCCATCCTTAATGCCTTTATATTACATTTTTATAAAACATTGTCTTTAATAGATATTTTGATGTTTTCTTTGACCATGTAAGGCATTTTGTGTGGTTTTAGTCTTCAAAATGTGTTACATACTCTATATAAAGCTGCTTCTCCATCCAATCAGAGAGCGACTTGGACATGGTTTCACTTTAACCGTTAAAAAAAGGAGTCACGCTGGACATTGCTCTTTACACATCAACTAACATTTCACCTGACAGTCCAGTGAGAGCCACGTGGTGGGAGTCCCTTACCCTGAATCCT
This sequence comes from Notolabrus celidotus, assembly GCF_009762535.1. NCBI lineage: Eukaryota > Metazoa > Chordata > Actinopteri > Labriformes > Labridae > Notolabrus > Notolabrus celidotus. The sequence continues at coordinate 22,824,726 of NC_048276.1, forward strand.
TCCCCCTTTATCACGTCATCTTTTTCTCTTATCTGATTGGTCGATTAAGTGTTAGTTGACTATAAAAATAGTGGTTAGTTGCAGTGCTGTCCTCACAGTCTGTCGTTCCCCACTCTCTCTTCCCAGGTTCCTAGTCTATTCACGGCCCATCCTCGAAATAAAGTCATTCAAAGGCCAACATATAAATATGCAGTATATATAAGTACATCTTTAAAAAATGCCACTTATCAGATTCATAAATAAGGAACATGTTCAGCACGTTTATAAAATCATATTTCAGTCTGCTATATTCTTCCCGATGAATTAATGTGATGTTGATGATTATTTCAGATTTAGGGAGATCATTTCGGGACTGGATTTGATCCTAACCGTTTACTTAATAAACAAGCACCTACTGAATCTAGACTTCTTCACTCAGTGCTTCTTCCAAACAATGTCTAAAAGGCCTGAACCACATCAAAAATACATTAATTTATGCAATGTTTTAAGGACATCCAAGCAGAATAAACCCTCTGTTATAAGTTAGAAAAGTGTTGCTATGCCTCTCTATGCTGTGTTCAATGTGAATGAGAACCAGCTCTACTCCAGCTACACACACACACACACACACAGGCTCACACAAAATGGCTGCCTTGGACTGAAGGAGGCAGTAAGCCAGAGCAGCAGCAGCAGCAGCAGCAGCAACAGCAGCAGCAGCAACAGCAGCAGCAGCACAGACACAGAAACCTTTTACCTCTCTGATTCTTTCCTCCTCACTCTTATTGAAAGAAGATTAACGAACCGTCTATAAAACCAGCACTTGATTGCTTTTTTCCCTCCACAGTATCACCCTCACACAGAGACATTTCGGGGCTGCAGTGTGACCTCTGGGGGGGGGGGCGCCCCAACCAGGATTATATGTAGGGATTGTAATCCTGGTTTGGGGGGCTGAAGGGATCAAGGCACTAGAAGACACATTGTAATCAGGAGGAACGTCTACACCCCAAGAATCAGACCGCCTGATAAATCCAGCAGAGGTTTATCCACAACATCAATTAGAACATATGTTAAGACAAATTAATGAACACAGATGCTTCATGTCGGCCCTTCTAACATGCAAAGGACAAAATAAGAACACATATATGTTCAAATAACCTTTATCATTATGCCTTTTATTTATATTTGCACACATGATCAATCTGTGCAGAGTGGTTGCAATCATTTGTAGCTTTATAAAGAGAAGAAAATATGTTATATTTGATGTTTTATTTTATGGTTGCATGAATATACAAATGCAAAGATTTAATCGCACATTGTTTCTGATTCTGAAAAACAGTACTGGTTTATCAGACGTGTGCAGGATGCTTAAATGAGTTTCTAAAGCAGCAGAAACGAGAAAGTGTGACTTTATGTGTTTGTCTTTTTCTGTACGTCTTGATATCTGCACAAGGTCACATGATTCGGTCCACATTCTGGAGTTCTGTGCATGTGTGCAGGTTCAGCAGGAGATGCACAGATAACACACACACACACGCACATACACACAGTTAACTCTAAACCTGCACCTAGATGACACAAAGTGCACCGAGGTGACAGCTTTAAAAAAAATCAAGCTGTAGTGAAAAAGAAGCAGAAACTGGCTAACATACAGAGAGCTTAATAGCTGCAGAGAGAGAGAGAGGAGCTTATCTTCCCACCACAGCTAATATGAGCTTCTCAATTAGATGAAAGGCTCTCTCCCTTTCTCTAATTTTTTGTTCAATTTCTCCAGGCAATTTATTTAGGGTGGGGAAAAAAAAGAAGAAAAAAAGAGGAGAGGAAGCCGAGGAAACCGTATTGGCTAAGCACATGACGTGTCATAGCAGGCTGCAGCCAATCAGGAGGAGCTGACAGCGTCAACTCAGGCCCTCAGCAACAACATGACTATTTACTGTATGCAAGAGAGAAATCTATTTGGAGTTCATCACTGCACATCCAAACAAACCACACACACAACAGCTGTCTATTTAATCTTATCTATGCAGAAAAATTATTTGATTTATGATGCATTCATTTTTTTCTGCAACCTTATCTGTTATAACAGTTTAATGAAGTTAAATCCTGCAAATGTGATAGTATTTCTAACATCTGCAGAAAGAGCAGAAGCACCAAACATGCAAATCAAATATGTTTCTTCGGCTTTCTGGAAGCAGCCCGAGATATTTTTAGACACCTCCCTCTGTATTCTGCATTATGGATTAACTGGGATTATGCAAAGGACCCTTCATGCGTTCACTTATCAGTTTAATTTCTTTGTCGTCTGAATTATTTTTACGCACACTCTGCGTATTGTTTCTTTCTCTGTAGTTTCAAAGTGGAACTAAAGGATTATGCAAGCACTTCCAAAAAATTAGATTGTCTCACCTAAGACAAAATAATGTAGAGCGCTGTTTCAATAGATCAATACAACATTTTCTTTGAATGTTTTCAATACTAGTTAGCATTTAAAATGATATTATTTAAAGGCTTTCAAACATGCAAATTTAAATCGAACAAAACGCTGCATAATTATTTAAATCGTGGGTTTAAATAATTTGGAATTCATTTTCACAATCGTAAAGACCTACAATAAAAGTGCCTGACTGTTTGAGGATTTTTTTTGTTGAATAAAAACATAAAGATTAAATTAATAATCATTATTGTTTCATTGTTGTTAACATGAGTAAACATTTCAGAACATTTGATATTATGCAGATTTTGGATTTCCTTTTAGGCCTTTACAAATAAAAAAAAATTCACTTTTATAATTTTAAGATAAAATCTTTAAATAATTGTGTTATACATTTTGTTGTTTTTATTTTTATAGATTACTAAAACAATATTAAAACATTTTCTCATTATAATTAATCAGTAATGCACATTTACTGAATAGATGTAAGAAGCCTACATTTTGGATTTGTCAGTTTGCTCATTTGAGTTTTTAAATACTCTACAAAAAATGTCTTTAAATGTTGGATAACACACACAAAAATCTGTCTTCAGTTTCTGTTTAATAAACACATGACGTGTCTGTGTGCAGGCCTCTCTGCTCTCCTGGTCAACTGATTGTTAATCATCCTCTCTCACCATCTGCTCCTCTTTCTTCTCTCACACTCAAGGTTACACATCACAGCCTGAGAAAAACTGCTGCAGGACTGAAGCCATACATGACAGGGCACCTGTGCAAAGATGGGTGAGGCAGGTGGGGGTGGACAGGGGGGATTGTTACAAATCCCAGAATGCTCTCTGCATGCTACATGCATTGCTCAGGGATATCACTTCCCTCGCCGCCTGAGACATCCATCTATCAAGGTGATTTCCCATGGCGGCTCTTCTTGGATATACCTTTCCACAGGTCACCTTTACACCTGCACTCCTCACTGAATGAATTCACTTCATTATTGGTACTTTTGATTTGCATGCTGGGGCAGAGGGAGGAATCTTTGCTCCTATTATCTTCTGAATGACTTGTAGGACAGTTAAGGTTAGCATGTCTTCTTTTTGTATGTGCAAATTATGCTTTAATTTAATTATTGTCATACATTTGTCTGAGTATCTGAACTTGTATATTTAAATAAAATCATTAAAAAGCATGTGAAATATTTGAGGCCTGCAGAGCTTTCACACACAAACAATTCTTCACTAAAATCTTTAAATGTCTGTAAACAAAGGGGGACACCAGCGTGCACAAACAATAACACATTAGTCAGATGATGTGTTGATGTCCTGTGACACTTGATTTTTTTTCCTGCCTGTCCTGTTTTAAAATCCTGAGGATGTAAAACTAAAGGCCTGAACATCATGAGTCTGCATTAAAGCTCAAGTCATGATCCCCCCTCTCTTCTTTTTTGTTCACTTCCGTTCTGTAAAAATGCAGCACAGGCAGGGTAAGAAAAAGAGGGAGAGAAGAAGGGATGTAGGGAGGGAGGGCGGCAGTGAATAGGCAGAGTGAGTGGCATGCATGGACAGCCCCTCTGTCTCTCAAAGACACTGCAGCAGCTGCATGCACGCGATAAGAGCAACCATTCACAGCCGACTCCCCCTTTTCCTCCCACACAGCAACACACACACACCGATACTTTGCTCCTCTCTCTCTCTGTCTCTCTACCACACACACAGACAATAAAACAAACACACACATTCATGCACGATAGTCCCTGCAGGTTCCTACACAGATGCTGCGATTTAGAGCGGCTTTTGTCACCTGTCAGAGGTCATCACTGCAAATCAGTTTGTTTGTTTTTCTGTTTCAAATTTTCTCTGACGTCAAAGAACAATAGATATAAACGTGACTGAGAAGGAGAGGTTTAGGGCTGAGGTGGGGGGGGGTCACCTTTCTTCTTTTTTTGTCACTGGCAGAGTGCAATAATGTAGCGCTCAGCAGGCAGCAACTCAGGACCATGAACAGCTGACCACTGAACCCACCATCCTTTCCTGATGTCACATTCTTCATTTCTGATTTCTAATATTTCACTTTATTATTTATGTTTTTTATGTTTCAATCTGGCTCTAAACATGGTTCAATTCTGGTCCTGTAATGAGAGGACAATTTTTTTTTATAACTATCTCTGTCCTGTAATGGAGATCAGGTCTGTGCCATGTGCTAGAGAGTGCTATGTAAGTGGGTAAGATCTCACTGCACCAAAACTGCATCATGTCATCTTTACTTTATATCAGCTATGTTTATATCACAAGCACAAATAGTGGGGATGCACTCCTCTGATGCTTTCAAAACAAAAGCCTGATCGTTTTTGTTTTTTTTGTTAGTTTTTTATAGTAGGTTTTTTTCGTAAAGAGACTCACTTTGATTTCACACAATGCTTTTATTCTGAAGTTCTGCCTATAGGACAATTATTTGGTAAAATAAGTCACATGCACAGCTCTTTATTCATCACTCTGCTGAACTTTTGTGCAAAGTCAAAACGTTTTCATAAATCACGTTGGCCACAGATAAGCTATGTCGAACACCAGGTTACAAGAAATATTTCCTCTTGTGCAATCTCCTCATTGTGCCTCTACCTGTCTGCCCCTCTCTCTGCTAAGCTGGTGACCGTGTGTTAATTAAGCACATGTTGTTAGTGTTAACAAGACTGTGTCCTCCTGAGAAGACCAATCCACAAAACAGTTATAACACTTGAAATGTCCCTCTGATATAAATAAGAGACATTATTTATGTAGGCTTTAAGTACATAACTTTACTGATCAAATAACAACAGGCCTTACACTTATATCTGACAGGACTCGGCTCAGATTCTTCTTTGGTGACTTGGATCTGAACACTGGGGTCTCGAGACGTGACTTGGTCTTGAGGATCGGTGACTCAGACTTGAACACTGGATAGACAATAGAGCAGGGTATGCTTTAAAGCTCCTGTGTGTAAATTATTGTTTGTGCTGTACGTCAGAAATCCTTGTAGTCCAGATATGGACACTCTGGCTTCAAGAAACAAGATGGCCATGGCAGACATGCTTACAAGCCGGCAAATAGAGGACATGGTGTCAGGTATTGATTAGTGACAGCTATATATTCTATAACAAATACACACAGCCCAGCATTAGCCCTGCAGTCCTAAAACATGTTATTTAAACATAGCTGAAACTTTAACACCTTATCATACAGACCCACACAACATTTTTGTCCTCTTTATGTGAGACATATTTTATATATACAGTATAAATACAGTATCTACACATGCCAATCACTTTGATCCACTGATAATGCAATCCTAAATCCATACAGTCCACAAAATGTCTAAGTGCCAATTAATTGGCGGCTCCTTCCATGATTAGCTCATGTTGCGCTTATAGCTAATCTGTATCTTGGCAGGGAGCCATGCATGACCTGGCATACATCCAGGTCTGCAAGCCACGGAGGCAGCAGCCATGAGCTAGCCCAGCACAGCACAGAACAGCACAGAACAACCCAGCGCTGAGCCGAGCTGCCGGGAGAAGATGTGCCAAACTGCAGCGGCACAAAGGAGACCTCACTGTTTATCAAAGATTAAGCAGTGTTTAGTATCTCCCTCCTCCCCCTCCTCCTGCCTGCGCTCAAATATACGCATGCGTGCACACACACACACACACACACACACACACACACACACACACACACACACACACACACACACACACACACACACACGCACACACACACCACCTCCAGCTCCCACCCTAATTGTTCCCAGCCCCGAGAGTTTAATAAAGAACAAATTGCGGTTATTGGTGAGCAAACAGCACAGTACGGAGGTGGGAGTGTGATCATTGCAGCGGCAGTGCGGTAAAGAGAGAGAGAGAGAAAGGGCATCAGCCAATTGAATTAATATCTCTGTCAGTCTGAGCTGAGGCTGGAGCAGCAGGCCATGTGGAGAGAGATGTAGTGAGCATACACAGAGTAATCTAAGAGTCATGTTTTACAGTGCTGTTGGACACCTGACACACATTTGTTACATACTGGTGTATATGTTTTTTAGAGCTGCTAACTCACAAACATTCATGTCCTTACTTCAATGTTGTAATTACAGCAAGAAGCTAACCCCCCTCACACACACATTTATATCCCAGAATTTACATACCTTTAAATCTAATCTCAAAACAAAATGTATTTAAATCTATTTCACAACGTTCATATGTGTTTTTATGTGATATATATTTTAGTGTCCTTTTATCTATGCTTTATTTTGTACTGTGCCCTTTGGTAAACTTTAAACTTTATTTTAAATGTACTCTGTTAATAAAGCATGTACCAACTCTATGAATATTTCTATTACTGGATTACATCACAGGCAGGCCCTGAAGCAAAATCCACATTTCTTATAATTGGTTACCAAAGAGCCTCTTATACTGTCTTTGTTTAGAGGAGGGAAGATATCAATTTGTGACATAATTTGCTCACTTTACTTCATGCTTTATGCAGAAGTATTACATCATTTTTTAAAATCATTTTTAGGAATCTGTCATCTCGTATACTTTGGTTTGATGCACGATGATTTTTTTTTGTTTGTATATTTGCATTTTATTTACTTCATCAATATTCAATTGTGAAAACTGTCTTATTTTGGACACCTTCCTACCTTCAGAGTTTCTGAGTCTCACTCAGACTTAACTCAATGGTGAATAAAGGCTAAAAACATGAAGACTGGGCATTTTATTTGGCCTAGTGTTGAAGACATGTCCACCATGCTCTGAGGCTCTAGTCCTCATCCCAACAGTCTGCCTTGACCCTCTGTGTTCACCAACTCTCTGCTCTGCACTGACCCTGTCTCTCTCCAACTGTCCTATCAATAAATGCAATAATGCCCAAACAATAAATTCAAAATAAATGATATAAAGATACATTTGAATAAGCTTAAAGGAGCTTTACAAGCGGACATAAAATCCAACTGCAGATTTTACATCTCTTTTTAGGAAGCAGACGGCTGTCCAACATTGACTCTGGTTCCACTTCAGAGTTCATCTAAAACATGACTGTGTCAAGTATCACGAAAGTAGATGGATATGAAATTATTCATATTTTCATTAGAAAATAATTCACTACAACAGAATTATTCAACCATGTAATATGACTATACAACAAATTCAAATCATCATTACAGATGTGTGATATACAGTATATTCAAAATGAACATATTAAAACAATTGTGATAGTCAGCAGTCATGATGACATAATAACTTACAAATACATTATTAGAGATAGTCAAAATGACAGGTCTATATTTAGACAGTTCTAAATTATGTCAACTGTCTAATAAACACATTAATAATCGGTATAATGTATTGTTTATCATTATTTCATGGGGATTGTGTATTTTGCTGCTGCTCTATAGTTCTTTCTTTTTTTTTTAACCCTCCAGCCAATCATGCTGCCTGCACGTTGCCCAACCCAAGTGTATCTACCCGTCATGTTCCCATAATGCTTTGTGGCAGCTGCAGCTAGATTCATGCACACAGGTATTGATTTTCTTCACAGTTTTTTTTTCCTTCAGTGCAACCCTTTATTTATCTCGCTAAGCCCCTGCCTCTGAGTGTGAGGAAGGAGAACCAGCTCGCAGCTTGTGAGAGAACACGCTGAATTCAACATGAGAGACGCTTAACACATAACCTGGATTTATTTTCATTTATCTGTTATTTATCTGCCACCAGCGCTCTGCTGCAGAGTATAATCCTACTGCCGTGTGGGATGCATGTGTAGGTATGCATGTGTGTGTGTGTGTGTGTGTGTGTGCGTGTACGTGTGTGTTTGTGCTGTCTGTCCATCCATACAAACACTCCATTCTCCACAGGCCACCTGACCCATTTTTCTGTGTGAATAACAATACTCCAGCCAATCATGGGCAGACAGAACGACCAACGCTGGAAAAAGACTCAACATCCAGCCTGTCACACGTCACAGTCCCAACCCTGCCTGTCGACAGAGCGAGCGAGGGATGGAGAGAGAGTTAGCTATTCTCTCTCCCCCTCCTTACCTTCCCTCCCTCCTTCTCCCCTCACATCTCCACCACACAGGGACCAGTAAAACCATTACCCGCCCACCCCAGCCCCCAGCTCAAGGTTGTGCTGCACCAATGGCTGAGCTTCCTACATCACAATCTAAGAAAAGGGCAAAACCATCAGCGGGCGAGCTGCAAGGCTGCTACCGACAAAAGACATTCATTATACCACACTACCTGTAGGCTACACCACACAGTGTACGGAAAATGATTACCCGCCTCTCTCCAGACTAATGTTTACAGTGAGGAAAGAGGTGATCTAAAAATAAACTATGATGCAAGACGGCAATGGCCTGCAATTTATTTTCAAACATAATCTCTCTTCTAATCCCATTACTGCTGCTCATACATGTTGATAATACATGAATGCAAACCGATAACACTTCAAAATGTTAACAAAATGTGGTCAAACACCTGTGAAATCTTGCTCTGATTAGGTGCATCTGAGATGGGCTGCAGATCTCCACATAACTTTGAATACTAACACTAAAAGGGCCAATCTGTCCGTATGTTTGAGCTAACATGTCAAACACATGCCCAACTCTTGTCCCAAAATAGTTTTTTAATAACCGGTAACAAAAGAGAACAAACGTCATTTGGAGATGCATAAATAAACATGCAAGTGAACGTCACATGTCAGAGAAACCAGATCAGCTACATTCAGCGACAGCTCAGCTCGCAGTCTTCACCATGGACACCATGATGCTAATATGCAAGAAAGTCACTGGTTTACAACACGAAACACATTTTTTCCAAGTATAAACAGCTCGTTGTGATTCTCTAGTGCTCAACAGTGAAAAAAGATAACCCAAAAGCCAGGCTAGTTAGCAACAGCTCAGCTCGCAGCCCCCAAAGCCCCTCCTAGAAGAGCATTGAGGAGACTGTGATATTATTCAGTGCCTTCAAATGTTGATGTCTAGGTCTGATGATTATTGAGATAGGAGATAATCAAATCAAGGTTAAAAAAACTCTGCAAATGTGATCCTTTAAGCTTCTCCTTTAAATTTCTGTACAGAGGCTACAATCCTTGAAAAACATCGCCTCAGGATCAACTCCTAGTACCATCGTTACTTTGCTGCATGTCAATCCCCGCTACCACTTTTCAAATTATTGCTATCCTTTGTCCTATTCTTTCAATAACGCCCAAAACATAGTCTTTTTTTTTCTTCAAATGCTGAGGTATATAAGGAGCAGCTCGGCTTGCAGCCTCTTCTCACCTCCCATCTGACAAAGAGTCTTGTACAAATGCTGCTTTTTAACTTGAATCTGCTTTGTGCAGTGTTTTACAGTTTTATTCATCTTTATCAACACAACTAATACAACTTCAAGATGTCTTATAGACAGCTAAAGCATATACTGATAATAATTAATTCTACAGTTTCATTTGTCTCCTACTGATTTTAGGCCTTCATCATTAAGCAGACACTCTTCAGGTTTACAGAGTTATTAAATTACATACACCATTAACTATCATTATTGATCAATTAAGGAAAAGAAAAACGTGATCATATTTATTCTGTATCACCATTACCTTAAATGACAAGGATGAGTTGGTAAACAAAGGTTGGATTATTTTTATCACAATAACTGCATATTTCCTCACAAACATTATTAATGGGCTTGAAATGAAGGGGGAGGGTCGACGGATGGAGGGGGAACAGTGGGCACTGTGGAAACGCAAGATAACGTCCAGCAGCTTTTTTGATAGTAACTCTTGATATTTTCTTCAAAGGCCTATTATACACAGCCAATTAAACCAACAGTGTGGCTGGCTCCTCTCCCTCTCGGCAATGGCTGCAGGGCTCAAGACTGGCTGCGGAAATAACTCCAACACACATCCCAAATGTCAACAAACATGAAAGAAACTGTGAAAAGCTCAAGATGGTTTAGCAAATGGCCAGACTGAGAGTGTCAGAACAATCTGTGTTATCCTCAAACAACTGTTTCTACATTTTACCAAACCCACCAGCCCTGAATGCTGCTGTAAATTAGATATTAACTGGTTAACCTTTAATAACTGGTGTTTATTTAATGGTTTTGTGGAGCAAATAAATTGCTATTTGACCATTTAATGATCTATAAATATGTGTATGTACAGTGATGGAAACGGAGTGCAAACAGGGAGCATGAGCCGAGAAGATGGTAACAGGGGAGCAGTGAGGATGGGCTGAGCAGAGCAGAGAGAATCAGTGTGATGGCCGACGGCCCTTGTGCTTTAGCTCGTGTGCTGAATGAAAAGAAGCCCCAGCGTGGGTGAGTGCGTGTATATGTGTGTATATGTGTGTGAGTCTCTGCAGCAGTGCTGGGGGGTCGGCCCCTGCTCGGCCCTACTGGTGCTGAATGCAGAGCAGGCAGCATCAGGCCAAGGCAAATGACTACAAGGCCTCCTCAGTGACTGCAGCACAAGCTGCACCTGGGGAATGGCCCTGCACTGAGAAACAGCCGCAGCCAGCCACAGTCCATCACTACGCATCCCATGAAGCTACACTGCAGGAAGTGCACACATTAACACCAGGCTCAGTCTTTCAACAAAGTACAAGGTTTCTTTTCTGAGCTGCTTTTTAATCTCTTCCTGAGCTTCATTAATGCTGATACTCCAAATGTAATCAAAGTGATCACCTGGGCCTTCTAATGTTAAAACAGCAGACAACACTGCAAGGTTTTAAAGGCAATCGAGGGTCAGACCCCTCACCACACATTTCCTGTTTCATCCTGCAGTAGTATTCCCAACACAAGACAACTCAAAGCAGCTCTGGTTTATAACTAACAAATTCCAAACACAAAACTACGGTGACACTGAACTGTCATGATGGCTAACTGCAGATTAAACCAACAGTTATAGTTTATGAGCTATAATCTAACAACAAACAGTCCAACAGTGAGGTTTAAACTATTCAACATTTCTTCTATGCTTGTGCTATCATTATATTTTTTGTGTAATTAGCCCATTTTGGCACACTTTTGAAAATCAGATTTAAAACTCTTTAAGACCCTCTGATGACCCAAACAAAGAAAAATGAAAACTATTTCTGCACAGAAGGACATACAGCAAATGACACAGGTTTGGCATATTTAACTACTGGTTTATATCCTAGTTTTAATGCTTTCTTCTAAGTCTTAAAAGTCACATTTTTATTGAGTTTTTTTTTTTGCTCTTTCTCTTCCACCATCCCGTCCCATTTTCTTCATATTGAAGCCTGATACCCTTGAACTTGTATTTCACCATGATACCTATAATAAAGTGACATGTCTCAGGATTTAAGACCTCTCACAAGTAAAAGTAAGACTTTAAAGAAATATTCTAACCTTACATTTTTTAAATCTTTTATTCATACCTTGTCTGCCTGAACCCTGATTTCTTTCTTTGTATACATCCTTGATGGACCAAATCTACCCAACAGCAAAGTCTCCTTGCACAAACTTGAACACATTATTCAGCACTAGAGCATTACCTTCATCAATCTAAGATAAGACATATAATTGATATTCGACTTAATTCATCTACAAAGAATTTCTTGTGCCAAACAGCTCCAAAATAAGAGTTACAGAGACAAACCATCAAACACAAGTAAAATTTAAAATATTAAGTGTTCAAGGATTAACTGCTAAGAAACATTACAGCCATGATAGAAGTACATAAAAATTTAAATCTCATGCATTCAGCTTGTGTAAACTTTTAGACCAAAAAGAACATCATCGTGTTTCTCTAGCTGAATTTTCAACCACCTGACTTCTCTGTTTGAACACATTGCTCCCACAGCTGTCTTTTAGCAATTTGATACTCCTCATGTGACAAACCGAACCCTTTTTCCATTTGTATTGTTACCATCATCTCCATACAGAAGAGGACATTATCATTCTTCTTTTGTGTTGCTGTTTGCTCGGGGCCATTAAACTGTGTGTGCAGGAGGCAGGTGTTTTCTACCCAGAGGTCGCTGAACACAAACATTTGTTCTATAAGAGTATCATAGCGCCATCTCAACGTTATATTAACATATGTATCAACAGTATTCACTTGTGTCCCTGAGTGTGAGCTACTTTTACGATCAAGTAAAACACAATGTAAGACAAGCACAAAACAGGTCCCCTGATCTGCTGATGAGTCTGGGATGTCAGAATTTATGAAAACCACATGAGCCAATTACAGCAGATGGTGAAAGTAAGCACACCAAAACAATCTGTCCACCAATATGAGCTTACAGCTGATACAATTTTAAATACTACAACCATTTTCATACTATTGGGAAATTAAAAAAATAAGATATCTCAACCAATCCCTACATCTGTCTTTTCCCTCACTGCCCGCTCTAGTCCTTGTCTTCTAGGCTCTGACTTCTGATCACTATTTGGCTTCCTGACAAGGATTAACTCTGCTGGTGGAGCAGGAGGCAGAAGCTGGACGTAAACTATACTTAGAGTCATGTAATCAATGTGTTACAGGCTTCTGACTGACCACATGCAATGACTGCACCATGTTTGCACCAACAGCGTAAGGAAAAGTACATGTATTAAAATACCACTCCTAAATAAATATTTCATTGCCAGCAGAGTAAAATAACAACAACCAGCATTAACAGCACCAACCACTGACCACTGCTTTGGCTAATTTCCATCCCTCCAGATTACAGGCCTTTTGTTGGAGCTAAATTAGACAATGACAGCTTTCCCTCCATTGTGTCCACAAATTGTAACCAGTAAACCCATCATGATCAAACTAGATCCTGATTGGTTCCTGCAAACAATAACTGAAATCCTCTTAGTTGGGACGGTTAGTAGCCGTTGAGATGATGCACAGATAAATGAGCGCCTGCAAGCTTTTTATTGTTGATGGGTGCGTATATGGCCTTCAGCTCTTTTTGAGCAGGCCCCAAGTGGGCGCTTAAGGAATTGTAGTTTGCAGCATTTCTGCATTGGAGGTGTCTTCTATCTCCTGTACTTTATTTGGCTGGAGTACATAAAGTGGTTTACAAACGTGATGATTCCAAACATGAGGGAGGTAAAGCAGGCTGATGTTTGCTATCAAAATAAAAGCTTACTTACTTGCTTATCAATTTCCACAAGTCACCTCTTGCTACTCAAAAAGAAACAGAAAAATATGTAATTGAATCGCGCTATGCTTTCAAGTCTTATATTGTATAAGGGGTTGGAAATTAGAGTTTGGTGAAACAGAGACCTGTCTTTGTCCATGTCAAAATTGTGAAAAATTAAAGAAAAATGTATGTAAGAAATGTAAGAACATTCTGTCATTTGGCTGTTTCTGTTGTTTTCCTGTGAAACTCGTGAAAGAAACAACATCAACATTCATAAACCACTGACTCCGATGACTTTAAACCACTACAAAACACAGCTGCAGCATACTGCCATGTTACTTTTGTTGGACGACTGAAGGCATTTTCACCTTAATTTTCCATTCTTCTCTAATGGACAGCGGACTTCTCAGAGTGGTTCTTTGTTAGTCGACTTAAAAAGCTCTTCGTCCAGTGAGACTAACAGAAGGCCTGTCTCACATCATGCTACACCTTCACAGCTGAAAAGCTAACTGAATTATTCATGTCAGAGACAGAAAAGCTACATTTCACAAAGTTTTTTATTTGAAGTCAAAGTGTTGATATTATTTTTAGTCATTAAAAATTAAAATGTCGAGTCGAGGGGTTAAGCCATCTTTCAGGGAGCTGTCAGTTAGTGTGCATATAGACTCACAGACATGGATCCACACAGACAAAGTGCACTTAAAATGTGTGTAGGGGAGGATGAGGGGAATGGACGGTGCGTCAGTAGGATGCGTGCACTGAGACGTGAATAAAGACCATTTGCTCATGGATTCATAGGCTTCCGTCATCCATTATTTAATATGGAGGAGAGAGGTGGATTGGTGGCTGGATGATTTTTCTGACAGCGTTTACATGGCTGACGGCAAAAGATGTGATGATTTTTACTGCTTGAGATAAACACTTTTGTACCAGCAGTGGTGGAACTTTTTTACACTCTCATGCAGAAAATTTCAGTCAGGAAATTCTGTAAAACAACTAAACTAATACGTGATAAAACCAAGCACATCAGTGTATTCAAAATAAGAATACACCACAGGAAAAACTTCCATCATTGATACACCCATGACCGAAAACATGCTTGCGGCAGATCCATTTATGGACAATTAAGGGATTACTATAGATTTGAACATGGCTGATTTCGCCTCAGTAGACGAATGTGAAACGTCAACAAAAAAAACAGTCACTAGCCAGCATTTGCCCTCCATCCAAAAGCAAAATGACATTAGCTCTTGTCTATTGAGTTTGCTAAATGCCCCACATGAAGTGAATTTGCCCCCCAGGGCTGGGAAACAATCACGCAGGCGAGCGTTCCATTTAAGTGATTTGAATGATCGGAGAGCTGCAGTGCCTCCGATCAGCCGCACAAATGGGTCAATACACTGAGACTAAGTGACATGGCTGGCAGCCTGCGCTCTCGTGGAAGACCAGGCGAAGGAAGAGGAGCGGGACCTTGCTCTCATTGGGTCAGACAGACGTGGATACACACTCACACACACACGCACACACAATGGTCCTTGTGGGGTGGTACAAGCTTGGTTCATGTCTGGTTGGTAGAGTCACTTAAGACCACAGACCTCGGCCATCACAATGATCATCACATGGCAAACACTGCTGGTAATTGTCGGGATAAACATCATATAACCTTCCACCAATTCAAGCGCCTACATGTGTAGTAGTGCTTGTTTTTATGAAATTTCAGATTCTTTGATTCGTCTGTACAACTTAAGCGACAGTTAAATAGGTCAAAATAGATTTATAACTGATATAAACAAGTAAATGTGATCAATAATATTAAAAAATACTGTACTTTGGTGATTGAAAGCAAAACATTTTGATCCAAAGCTCTGAGGGATCTCCCTCAGCAAGATTCTTAGCACGTTTCACACCAGACAGCATAACATGATGACATCATCTACAAATACTTTTCTGTGAAAGACAGCCTAAGCTTAATAGGGTCATTATGGTTCCACATTTGGAGGGAACAACAAAGTTATACTAACTGTAAAATGGCCAAGTGATCAAGATCAGCAAAACTAGAAGCTGGTTTTACTCCAGCAGGACCGTTAAAAACGTAGAATTTCTCAAAATGACTGTCAAGCTCATCAAATAAGACGCACTTTTAATGCCTTTTATTCATCTAAAAAGTTGTCTGCATCCTTTTAACTGTAATGATAAACATGGCAGTATAAAATGCAAGAGAAGCATTTTATCTGGTTATGGTGTTTAATCTAAAAGATGCCGCAAGCATGCTGGGATACATAGCAGTGCAGACCAGGCCGGTGGAGACGCTTTTTAGCAGCTTTTCCCACTAATTAGCTCAAAATCATAATCATGCATCCAAAGACAAAGGGGATGTCGTATTGAGTAAATAAACCTTGTGGTGTGCTGGTTTGATTTAAAAGACTTTCATTTAGGAAAAGTGACCAGTGGAGAGGGGTGGCACAAGTCTCTCTCAGGTTGCACGAGCAGCGAGTCTTTACTAGGGATGTTCTGAAGCAACTTATTCCCCAATTTAAAAAGTAATTCAAATTCCAGACATTTCATTAGTCTACAGGTAAGAAAACACTAAGTAAACAGTCAAAACTGAGCACATTTTATTAACATGGCTTAACACCAGATCACAGATTCTGCAAATAATCAATTTCCAATTGGATTGGGTTGTGGTAAGCATTAGCAGGGCAAGCCTCACCAGCCGTCAGTCCTCCTTGCAGGTTAACGTCTACATGCCTGTGCTGGTACAACACAATACACCTTCATCTCCATTTTCTGGAGCAAAATACTGACAAACTGTGACACACTTTATGATGCCATCTGTTACCTGTGCTTGGTTACTTCCTGGTAGGAGAGCATTTTGGGCCTACAGTGATTAAAATATGAATAAGCAGTGATTCTGGTGTAGACTAATGGGGGTAACAACGTTTAATCCGGTAATTGACTAAACACGCACATCCCTCTGTACCTCACAGCTATCACAGTCACTGTAGGCTGAGCCCAACAAGAGAGATTGTAAAATCCACTCAACATGTACATGGTACTAGAAAGAGCTACACAACTACAGAAACTGTTCGCTGAACACAATGGACATCATCACACAAGGAGAACAGTTTTAACTCTTTCCCTTTAGGGAGACCCCCAAAACAGATAGTGTGCAGCTTATATTCAAGATTGTATAGTCAGTGTATCCTTTGAGCTCAAAAAGATACAGCAGTACCACATCTCTTTCTACGACTCCTCAACTCTTTTCTTTTTTCACACCAACTTTTCACTCATTGAGTCACTAATGATAGAAAAGTCTCGTTTGGCAGCTCACTAAACTTTGTTGTCTCACCGAATCTGAACTATTAGCTAACTGTGATTGGTTCTTGTTTGTATGTAGTAAGTATTCCAATGTGGTGCAGGCTGACTCAAACCTGATGCTACATTTCCCACTGCTCTGTATGTTCAGCGGGACAGTCTGAAGCAGTCCTGTAATAAAGAAGATGCTGTGACTTACTTTCAGCGTTGATTGACATTGTGTCTTTCTCCCAGGACACAACTGTGATGTAGGCCTCCACTGAGGCGGGGATAATGCACTTGAAGACCGCCACATTGCCTCTCATGGCTTTCTGGTCCTCCACCCGGACTGTGTAGGGCTCTCGTAGGACTGGGAGGAGGGACAGAGAGGAGTGTTTGGTATACTTATCATCATGAATCATGTTAGTTAAGGACAAAGTACAAGTGTAAATACTCCTGGAACTGACCGGCCTTAATGTGGACATCTTGGCTCCTGATTCTCCCTGAGGGGTTCTCCGCTGTGCAATAGTAGGTGTTGTCGTGGATGAGTTTGCTGAAGCTGGAAGGGGGGATGTGGAAGATCTGAAGGGTGCCATTTGCGTGCACATGGCGAATCCCTGGCACATCATAGATCTCCTCGCCGGTGGCCAGGTACCAGCGTAGTGAGACAGGGGGCACGCCGGCGGCGGGACAGGGCACCGATGTCCCTGTGGTGCTGGCAAACACTACCTCTTGCACAGATGCATTGACAAAATATAAGCTGGAACGTAGATCTTCACAGAAAACTGAAGGAGAGGGAGAAAGAAGAAACACATATATATTACACAACCATTATATGAATTACTGATAAAACCTCACAGAACCTATGACAGAAGGCTTTAGATACACAAAGCACAAACTGAATCCACCATTATTAAACCCCATTATACAACAAAATAACTTGTGTAACCCTGCGTCTGTGTTCTCTTTGAATTGAGGCCGAGTGTGTTTTTCCCTGGTTGACCATTGTGTCTGTGCTCACTGCAGTGGAGGGAGGTTGCAGGAGGGAGTCTCTTGTTGTCTATGAAGAGACATTGCAGCAAAATTCTGTGCGAGCAGCGGTGAATGTTAAATAACAGAGCCAGCAGAGAGCCCAGACAACATACATGTCCGTAGCTTCAACATCTGTGTTCTTTAGGTACAATGCAGGAAACTAAAGCTGAATGATTCATCTATGGCCAGAAATACATCTGCAGCTATTTTAATGATATATATTATATATAAACCTTGTAGCTATTCTTCTGTGAAAAATGTGCCACTGCTCACATGAAAGGATTTGTGGCGTTCCTCCATTCTATATCATTTAATTAAAAATGTATTTATGTTTTTACATTTTTGTTTAAAAAAAATAGACAAATGGCAATGTTACTTTGGGCTCTCGTGAGTTATGATGAACATTTTTCACATTTTTTGTTAACAGCCAAAGTGTACATTGTTTTCATTGGATGGTCATATACAAAAAGGATGCACTGATGTAGTCGTTTAACATCAGTATCAGCTGATATTTGCCCTGTTGACAGACAACAGCCCAGCCGCAAATAATGTGCCATGTGCCTGATATCAGAAGCTAATAATGTAATTTTGATGTTTATCACACCAATGTAATGCTGGGAAGCTAAAAGACCTGACTTCTGATTCAGTAAAGAGTGTTTTTATTGGGAAAAAGAAGTCACCCATTGGGCAAACTGATTTGTTTTCATGGTCTAATGTGAAGTAGTATGGGAATATTACTCCATCTCTGACAAACATCAGCAAAATGTTCCAGTGACAATTTAAGAGGAGGGACGACTAGCAACAATTTGAGTACATCAAGTCTCAAAACTCATTTGACAAACAGACAAAGCGTTACAATGACATCATGTAAAACATGATTAATCTGTGATCAGCTAAATTGATATTTTAAACATATGTCCGGATCTTCGCATCTGGTGCTTCCCTGGATAAAAACACCTTAAGTTTCATTCAGGAGCTGCACCTTGGCCTCCTTATTTGAGCATTTGGTGTAGTTCTTACAACGGACCCTTTCCCTCTCAGGAGCCTGACCTTGTGAGTAATGTCATGCCTGTGATTTAGCCTGTGTTGTGTAGCTGTCAATCTTAGGGCCATGTGCAGTTATTGTCTATCATTGTCTGATGACAAGAGGTGATATATGCTTCTGGGAACAGATGACTACTTTTCAGTTATTCTGTCTGCAGTTTTGAAAATTACATCTGCTGATGATGCATTCCAGGGAGTTGGGAAATCTCATCATTAACAGGCATTTTCAGCAAATCTGTAGCTTAAGTTAAATTTTTGATGTAGAACACTTTTTTTTAGGAGAGAAACAAATTGTCGTCATATCACTACCAATGAAAGTCGTTATGTCATCACAGAGATGTGCATCCTGCCTGCTTTTGCTCTCCACACAGACTATTGTCCCTGCTGACAACAGAGCCTGCTTATAAGTGAGAAGTATCTGTGAAGGGAGATTAGATAGCTGTAGGCAAACCAATGTGTTAGTATCGCATGAGGATGTAGTAGCAACACAATTCAAAATATTCCATATGACTATCAGATAATGTATGCTGAGGAGGAAGCATGTTTAACTAAGCAGAAATTAATGTTCAGTCCCTCATCATGACTTTTCTGTTTAGCATTGATGTTGAGGGCCTGTCCATTTGTAAAATCTACATTTCAAAGGCTCAGCATTTTTTATTCTTCTAAAATGTGGCACAGTATTAAAAAGGTTACTGACACCATTCTTTTTTAAACCTGCTATACAAAACCACAGTCTGATGATGAAAAATAGACACAAAATCATTGATATACAAGTGCTACAACAAGTACCCCTACTGTTCAAAGGCAAAGGAGTTATTAAACCACAATAATCAGCAGATTCTGCAGCCCTACAGAACAAACATATGTATAAATAACACAAAATCCTTCCCTGAACCAGCTGAAAAGCTCATAGGCCAAACAGAAGCAGACCGAGTTCTCAGAAATCCACTGAGCTCATGTTGTCAGCAGCCTCAGGGGCCATTTCCCAACAATAGAGGCATTTCTCAGTAAACATATGAAACTCATTATTATTCAAGCTCAAATAATTACCAAAAACAACATCAACAGTACATGTATAAAAAGTGTCTGTTTCATATTACGTGAGATAGTGTTCATGAGATCATATTGGTTTTGTTGAGGTTTAATTTGTCTTCTTTTTTCACAGTTTGGTGTTTTTTCCCTCATTCAGTCAAACATCAGACACTCTCTGTGACAAACTCATTTGCATCGATGCTTTCATCAGAATTAAAATCTGTCAGAGCCTCCGTCACCTCCAAAATGTTTTATCTTGGATCTAAATAAGCGATCTATCATTGTTACAATTATATTGTTTCTGTGGTGTCAAACACTCTCTGAGAATCTGTTTCCATGATTACAATTTGGAAAGTGGTGAACAGAAACAGCCTTAAAAGCAGCTGTGCAGTCAATTTGTCATGTTCATGCAGACAGTGTGCCACAGAGGATGTTTCCAAGTCATCTTAACTAATGAAGCAAGTCAATGTAATGTGATGCACTTCCCCTGTAGTAAGTTACTGTGCTGGAGAAAAACTGACAATGCAACTCTGAGCTGTAATGGACAACCCACACAGCTGGACCCAAGCCAAGATATGTAAACTGACTGCATCCCGCGAGGAGTTCAGGACTTGTTAAGTACATTCTATTTTTTACTGTTATTCTAGCTGTAGAGAAAATAAACAGTGATAATAAACAGTCAATAAAAAGTAAGACTAACTGCATAGCTTCCTCTATTTATTCAGTTCTGCAGTTTAAAACACTGTCTGTAGCACTCTAGTCACGTATAGTGAATGTTATCTGAACTCTGAGAAATCTTGATCGTCTCTGCACTTCCAGGGGAAAAAATAAGAACCTTTGGACTGCACTCTTCTTTGTGGCTAAAATCTATGATGGCACGTGCTTTTGAGATATAAGAGTAGATATCTGAATACTTTATTTTAATCAACCAGCTTGTTCTATATTGCTTTATCTATCAACGTCTTGATAGGTTCTAGTACATCCAAAAACTGTACATCCAAAACCTGTATTTAACAGTTAGAAATAAGCCTGGTGTTGCCAAACCCATCCGCCAGCTCATGTTCATTTTCACGGGCAGGTGGGTCTGGAGCCACTGTCAATAAACGATTTCCCGCCAACCTCAGATACGTCGAACCAATGAAAACCTTTTATTATTTATCTTTTCTTATTCTATAATAAGATGTCAGAAGCACCACAAGTGTTTTCATAAACAACCAAGATGGCAGCTTTTGTTGCAGGCAGGTTATTGCTGCTGTTTAAAACTGGAAGATGTATTTAAGATGCATGCCACTCTGCATTACATCACATGCTGCGTTACTCCGATTGGTTGCAGGTCTGTTCAAATGCTTTCAGAAGCAACTACAGCATGCAGCCGTTGCTAACGCTCCCTGGAGGAAGCAAGATGAATTGGTCTGGTGACGCCGAGCTGGCAAGAAATAACTCTAAGCTCAAACATTCATGGTTAAACTGCTCAATTGTAAATAGGTTATTACTGCAAAAATATGTTATGTGATATATTTCACATTAAGTTTTAGACGGTATGCAAAATGTTGAACAGTAGTATTTGTTTGCAGTATGCCATTTAGTAGCTTTTCCTATTTTTTAACCACTGATAATTAGCGGTTTAAGCGCATGCCCCATGTACAGAGGACTACAGCCCCTGTTCATGGGGCGCATGCTTAAGGCGCGAGGCCAACGCCGCCCCAGGGATTTGCCATTTTGTGATGTTTACTAAACTCATTGAGTCCAACAATGCCTGTACTGTATGACCAATGGCCATTAACCCAGCATACCATCATGCATAGTAGTGTAAAGAAACTAGAGGAGTGCGGCCAACACTTTTTCTGATGTTGATTCTGATTCTTCTTATAAACAATGTTCATGATTGACACCAAATAGTTAGTAATATTCCCCAAGTGTGGCGGTAGAGCTGACCAACCAGGACATATCTCTTAAAAACAGTCGGTCTTCAAAAAGAGAATTCTACAATTAAGAACAGTTCAGGCTAAAATGAGGAACAAAATGGAGCTTTAAAGCTCCTCTTAGTGGTGGTACTCTGTAAGCAGACACCGTCAGTCATATACTGTAAATATTTCAGCTATCTCTCCACCATCCACAGTCTGTGCTCGCTCTGCTGTGGGCTCTCCCCTCCTGTCGCCTGCCTGCCTGCCTGCCTGCCTGCCTGCCTGCCTGCGCGACAGCTGCCAATCCCCCCTCCCAGGAGACCCAACATTTTAGCGCTTCATAAATTCCTAATGAGCACGCTCAAATCACCGGCCACTTCCACCCACTGGTCGTTCAACCTGTTACGACAAACAACACCAAGGCGTACACATGTTTCTGCACATTTGGAGCTGCACTCACTTCACACATGCAGGACTCTGAGGGCCAGGCCTGGAGGTGTTGAAAGGGAAACGGTTGTAGTTGTCGACAGCTACAAGGCTGAAGTTTCTTATCCGGGAGGTGGTGAGAGAGGGCAAAGGAGCCATGACTCAGGGCAGCTCTCAGTTTGTTTGTTGTTTTATTGATTGCCATGCTGAAAGCTGACCAGGAATAACCTCAAAACACTCATCTTTTAGAGTGACGTGTCATTTTAACAAATTGTTTTAAGGCACAAAAGTGGCACAAAGAGAGATGGATGCTTTGCAGTTAGGGCTACGAGACTTTGAATGAATAACCTCAAATTATCAGGGCTACAGATTATGTCTCAATTTTAGATCACATTTAAAGACAAAATATTTAAAAAGATTTTCCTTATTTGAAAGTTTTAGCTCAATTTTAGTCTAACTCTTTGTGTTCTGTGATTGATTTTTTGTTTATAGCTTTTATAGTTTTGTTCTCTTTTGATTTGACCATATTATACATTTTAAAGCTCCTTGTGACTGTGTACTAAAGTGCAATTAAGTCAAAGTTTATCATTATTAGAACTATTGTTAATAAGAAAAGTAGTAGTAATAAAAAGATAAAAATGTCACTTTGTGCTATGTGACAATCTATCCTGTTGGTAGCTAAAAAGCAGATAAATAATCTGCCCGAATAGTCGTCATTGCAATAAGGAAGTTTTGAAGAGACACAAAGCAGCAGTAGGTCCGCAGTTAGCATCACCACTAAAAAGTGCAGAGTGCCAGGCAGAAAGTTTGACAGAGACAACCCAAAGCTAAAGGACTTGGTGACATAATCAGTGAATTTACAACAATTTATAACCTTTAGTACCTTTAGTTGCTGCTACTTTCCCTACCTGCCCTGTTTGATCTGATCTCACACATTCACAGTCTGATCCACAACAACGTCAGGGACATACGTTTTACCACAGACATGGACTTTTGACATCCAGTGAGAATGCTTAGATTGCACAGGAGTGCTATGGTCATAGTAAAATATACAAATGACTATCTAAGAGTCAGAACTGATTTTTACAACATCAGTGACTTCAGATAGAATTGGTAAGTATGAAATATCAATATAGCTGCATATTTGCTAGCTAAATCTCAGCTCATCTCACCCTCAAATGTGCATATTTCAAAATACACAGATGTACAAGAAAAAAAAAATGGAAATTGTATCAATATCAGGGGCAGGATATTCATATATCAGATATCAGGCTCAAAAATCCATATCATGTATAACCCCAGTTTCATATTTACTTCAAATCAGTGTAAATCTCAGTAACGGTCTCAATGTGCCGACTACATTAACATGGCACAAATAAAAGAAAGCAGCACTGAATAGGCATTGAGAATATGCTGACAAAAAGGCATATTAAACGGCTCACTACGCATAATGATACATGAGGAAGTTATCAAGGGTTAATTTACGACCATGTAATCACACAGAGTAACAGCTTGTCAGTGGTTTTCTCAAGTAGAACAATCTGCCATCGAGATGATCATAAAATCTCAGCATCTGTTGAGAGTAGCAGGGAGCCAATGAGGCTGTTTGAATGATCACTGGATGAATATTTCAACACAATTTACTTAATTTGACTCCATAACAGATATATTGGCTCCTATCATTAGCTGTTAGTGTGACACTGCATCACCCGTGCTGCAGGAGTAGCTGCTCTTTCTTTATTTTGAGTGAGGGGACAGTCAGCCGTCTCAAAATGCATCACCTAGCCGCTCTTACCTTAATGCGGGTATATGATAAATGTTGTGATAGAATTGTTGGGGCTAAAAATAGCAATCATGTTGGTATGACAAAATGTTGGATGTTTTGACTCGATGGACCTTGATGTGCATTTATATCTGAACATCACAAAGCCCTCAAAATGGTTCATATTAATCATTATCTTTGTTAGATGTATTTTATATTTCTATTTTTATTTGACAAACAAGTGTTTTCTATAATTAGAAGGGAAGGTGGAGTCAGAAAATTTGATGTTATTTGAACTCGACAGCCAAACAAATGCTCTCCAGGTAGAGTTTGAGCTACATGAATCTAATACGCTGGAATTATGTTGTTTGGTCTGTATTTTTTTTTCCATCAGTGCACAAAGAGAGCTGATGGCTGGCGGACCATGGAGGGAAATTTGCTGAATCTGTCAAAATGTGCCCAATGATCCACTTTTAATGCAACAAAAATACATTGACATACAGTAATGTAAAGTAGAATGGAACCGTAGAGCTACTACAGTGTGTCTGTAATCACAGTCACCTTCATGAACTTGATTAGACCCCACTGAAAGTCAGGACCAGCTCTAATAGGAGCTGTGCAGGATTTAATGGTGTGTGATAATGTATTGACCAAACACTGCAGTTATAGGTCATTACACTGTATTGAATGGTTTTTACGTGACAAAAATAATGTGATGGGAATATTTATGAAATGTCAATAAAACATAAAAAGGAACAGGTGAAAGAAAGTCACTCAAAAGTGTCAGTTTGAGACTTCAAAGTAAAGATGGGGGTCATTTATTCGTACAGATATCGATACCAAATCTTTGTTGATTCTACAACAAGTCTTTCTTCGATTCTATGATCAATACTTTTCTATCATTTGATGGAAAGACAAGAAGATGATATGTTTTAAACAGGACTGCTTTTGTTTTGATTGATGATGTTTAAGTTATTTCACTGACCTGACCTTGAACACAACATAATGTATCCTTTTATCACCTCTTTAGTTAGCTAGCTACTTTTATCCTCCGGATTTCAACACTTGATTATTATTTTTAATTAACAATAATCCCTACATAGTTTGAATGCACTTCTCACAGCTGCTTTAAGTAAATGGAAGATGGCTGTCCAGCAGCAGCAGCAGACTGAGCTGAGAGAGTTTTTTCCACCCAAAGTGCATTCTGGTTTAATCTGATGCCCAGTGCCGGTATGTTTGGCCATGGAGGATGAGTCCTGCCTTGAAAGAAATTATTTTCCAACATATTTTGCATTTGGCTTTCTCCTTATCTTTTGTTGTGATGAAATGTTCAGCCATCTTCAGTTAATGATGAGCACTCTCACTCACTCTTTGTACAGTTTGATACCTGTTGGCTGGTGATTCAGTCTAATTCAAGACCTATCCAGCCATTGTCATAGGATCCATAAGACTCGATCACAAGCTCAGACGTTGGTTTTAAGGTTTTAAATTTACCGAAGTTTTTGAACTTATTAGCTTTCATCTGAGGTCAATTAAGCTCCTGAGCCATGGCCAATATCTGATGTAAGTAGCCGATCCATCGAGAACTGATACCAAATATGAAGGCCAAGAGCTGTTTTGCTGTCTGATGGTCACATGTGACATGAGAACTGAGTTGGAGCTGAGCGACGACGTCTGTGAGGGGATTGTTTCAGACGTCTCTTTATAGACATTCATTAAAATTGTTCATCCCTGATGATAGTTCTTCTTGGACCATAATTTGGACTACAAACATGTTGTCCCTTGCTTCAAGATTATGCTTTAAAATGCAGACAAGTTCACAGAGATGACAGAATAACTTTAACTTCTAAGCTTTTTTGTGTACCGTCACGCCACCAAGGTACCAGCCCACAGTATCAGCTCATAAGGTTAAAATAAATGCTGTACAATTGTGTTTTCAAGCTTTACCCAAGCTTCATCCTGCACTGACCAACAAAACACATGAAAACTCTGGACTGTTTTTACTGCAAATACAAGAATACTGTTAATGTTGGTTTAGAGCGCATTATCTGTGATACTAGTCATGCTTTCAAATTTTTGCACATCTCTTCTGCAGTATTTTTTGTAGCAAAAGCAACATTTTGCATTAATCATGTAACCAGGCAAGATGTTGTTACAGACAATCATGCAGCCTGTGGTCTGACTATGTTTGAAAGGTGACTGAGCGAAGAACAGAAGCCGCCTCATCACTGCTTTTGTCTCAATCCGCTTTGCACCAACTCATGAAAAATTGAGACCCCCCACTTCCCCACCACCACCAGGTCCAACAACTCTTTCTGGGTGGCTGAGTCCTTAAGATGAGAGAGCCTGATGGATGCAGGACTCTAACAGATCCCAATAGTTCAGATAGATACAGTGGGAGTGCATGTATTTTTCAGAGCAACGCCACAGAAAAACAGTGAGGGGAGGGCGGGGGGCTGAGTGGGGAAGCGGGTGAACTGGAAAGCACTCCGACAAAGACACGCAGGCTGCTATAAACAGAGACTGAAAGAGAAGAAGAGAGAAGGGTAAGAGAGATGTCATGACTGAGGTCAAAGGTATGCTGTGTCTCTCTTATCTCCCACAACCTCCTTCAGATAAATACTTTCTCTGTTATTCCTTTCCTCTTCCTTCTTTTCTTCTTTTCCGAGCTCTGCTTTGTCTGCTTGCATTCCTCTGTAACCTTCGTCTCTCCTTCACGCTCCTGTGACCCTGTCTCTCACATTCTGACTCGCTCCACCTTAACAGGAGGACGCAGGTGCAAAAAACACAATGCATGTGAAAGGAGAGGGCCGGAGGAGAAGCCTCTGTATCCCACTGCATCCATCTGCCGACGAACAGAGCTGTATTCATCATCACCTGTATTACAGAGTTATGCTTTTATTTAACTGTATAAGAAAAAGTTACATAAAGAAAAATGTTACTGTTACTTTGGTCATTTGGAGCTAGCAATGCTTCCAAAATCTAAAGCTATGCAAAAGCTCTTTAAGACATGTAAATGGTCAACAGAGCAGCCTCGGGTGACACACAAATGATACGTCTCTTTCTTTCCCAAAGAAACCGACCAGTCGTTGTCAGGAAGTGGTTTGTTTGTTTTTGCCGCGCTTTACTGCAAGCAAACAACTGTGTGCTGCAAAATTTGTCTCAGGAGCAGGAGCACTGCCAGTTTTTCCAGAAAGGAGTTGCGCAGGTGGGTGGGTGTTGGGCCTTGCAAGTTGCACAAGACAGCGGCTCAAATGTATGTGCCTATAGCAAATCGAAAAGAAGAGAGAGACTATGTTTTTGTTCCATACGGTTCAGTCCTAGCTGAAAAATTCCTCCTATATTGGAATTAACCCCACTTGGACCACTTTTCCTATGATGCATTTAAATAACTTCACTGGTGGCCACTTATTGCAGAACATTTCCTTCTGATAGTTATCGAACAGAGCCAAAATCACATTCACATAATTTGTGGATGAAAAACAGTTCTATTTGAATATTCAGTCTTAAATTACAGCCCAGGACAAACCAGCCTGATTTGTTACAATGCTCGGTTTTAAGCAGAGGAGACAGTATGTGGGTGGCTGCTGGCTGTCATCGAGTGTGTTTGTGTTCAGTACCGTTAAATAATAATCTCATTAACAGCTGTCATGAAATAGTAAGATGTTACACAAACAAATGCACATCTTAGAGATTCGTACTGCATTGTTTTTGCAGAGGGAAGAAGGGGCCCATATGAGGGTCTGTCGATAAAACTGGGAACACAGAAGGAAGATCAAAAACAAGAGTGGCTGAATCTTAAAACAGGAGATAAAAGATGTATGTGGACCCTATCGACAGTCGGTCAGCTGTCAGCCTGACTGCTAGATTATGACTGCAGTCTCCAACACTTTGGTCCACATCTCAAAGTGTTTCTGTCTGTGGTGATAATTCTGCTTTTCTGAATCTTAAAAATGAATTACGCTTCTATGCAAATGCTCATTGAATAGACCTCAAAAGCTATGGATGGGCATTTCTTTGTTCCTTTGATTCACAAGTTCCTGTGGTCAACCTGCACCATATTGCACACTAGGTAGATTTTTGATATACTGTAACAATTTGCTGCAATCCTATTTTAGTCTTTAGATTTACATTGTTAGTGGTTCAATCTGTGCAGGTAGGTTCCAATGTCAACAGGCAACCAAAGCCCTTGGAAGACTCAAAATAAGTAATGTGCTGCATGAATTAAGTAGCTGTGTGTTCCTGTTGATACTCTGATACTGTTGAAATAAAGCAGATTGCTTTATTTTAAAGCTTTTTAAGTATCCAAGTACCAAAAACGTTGACAACCTTGCCCTCCGCTGCATAATCCTCAAGCCCCTGGGTTGTTCTATCTCTGCTCTGATGGTAAAGATTATTTTCTTAAACCCTTAGATGCTTTAAGGTCTTGCAGTTGATTTGCAAAAAGCAAGAACGAGTAAGGGTCCCCACTCTTCTCCAGAGAACAATTCCCAGGACTTTTCAGGGACAATGTTGCTGGTATGAAAGGAACATGTTGGTGTAATGGTGTGGTGGTCCATTTACCAGAACAGCGCAGTGCCGCATTTGTAGAGATAATGCTAGATAATGCTAAAACCTGTACTGTTTGCCAGTATTTAGACGGCGTGTTTGACTTGCTCACGATTTAGCTGCCATTCATAGTTTAAACCATGGCGTTCCATTCATTATCAAACTCTGCTAGCAATGTCCAACACATATTTGAAACCAGTGCTCTGAGCCAGAGTTAAATCACAAACCTTAAACCTTCACATGCGAAACAAGCTAGCTAACACATAAACTTTAGCAACTGTGAACCAAACATGCTAACCAATTCAACACCATTCAACTTTTTAAAGGGACATTCATCTGTACAACTGATAAAACAGTACAGCAGGCAGCCTGCAGTGACTCAGTTTATCATTTAAAACATTTGAAATGTTGGTCACTACAGTTGTAAGATTACATTGATGTCATCCAGCCTGAGGTGCTGCTGTGTGATGTGACTTTGAAGTGTGTACAGCATGTAGCCCATTCTTAATACTATTGTCCATAAACTACTGTCAGTACTCAGTATGAACTTTAACATAAATCAGCCCCTTCAGGATGACGTCAGCTGTTTTGGGAAACTCTGATATGAAATTATTTGAATGTTTTAATTTATATTTTCCAGGACAGCACTTGTTTTCTGAAAGATTTTGCTCTTTCTCTCATGGAAACACTAAGAATTATGATGGCCATCATATCTCCAAAGCTTGAGCTACCAGGAAGCTGCACTCTCAGGTCTGTCACTTGTTTTTTTTTTCTTTGGGTGTGTGAAAAAAGTGAGGATGGAGAGAAAAGATGCTGACAGAATCGCCTGTCTTCCTCAGGATTTTGGTCACAATGGAAATCTTTTTCCAATCGATTTTGAAGTTATGATTGAAACTGTTCTGTCACTAAGAGAAAATGCTTCTATCTTTTTCCCAGTTTCAAATGAAACAAGGGACGACAAAGCACCTGTTTGTAAAAGTACTTTAGTTGCCAAGATCCCTGAAAACAATCCTGTTATTTTTCTAAATTATAAGGTTCAAGTTTAAACATTTTTAGGGAGAATGGGCATGAGAGGAAAACTTGTCCTCCTCACCTGCCAAGTCCTTGTTGATCTATCTCTAACTCTAATTCCAGAAATGTACAAACTGTTCCAATCCGTAAAGTCACTTAATCTCAGTCTTTGGCATCAAACTCACGCTATTAAGATATTGAGCATAACACCAACGCACTCCCATGCCTATCATGCCCACACACACACACACATCACACACAAGCTCTCACTGACAGGCACCACATGCCCGCCTTTGCTCAGCCTGTCTTAATCGACATCAGTTTTCCATGAGCCAAAACCACAAAGAGGAAAAAGTGATATTGTTTAATAATGAATCAAACACATGTATTATAGATGGACCCTCTGTTTCCTCTCTTTGCTGTTTTCAACATAGGAGGGGGCAGTAAGGGAGGGGGGGTCGTGTTGGGTAAGTGAGGTGAGTCCCTTTCTTCTTGCTGTGTGAAATAATGCTTGGCACAGTTCCAGATGTCAGCACCTATTGGTGACAGGCCCCACTGATGCCTCTAATCTTGGATTGCAGGTGACTCCTGATGCAGTCATGGCGTGGAGGAAGACTCTGCTCAAGGGCACCAGACACGCTCCGGTCAAGGAGAGTGCATGCGGGCGTGTCAGAGGGATGTGGGGGATGAGCGTTAATGTCTAGAAGACCGTGAACACCAAAACTGACATGGGCTCAGATGACAGGTGACACAGTCAGGAGTCAGGGTAACTGGTTCTGATGCTGGATGAGCCTGCCACCATTACAGAGAACATTTCTTTCCACACAAGGTGCCCCCAAAAAATTGACCAACGGTCTTGGGTAAAAAATGTGTTATTGGTAATTAACAACAGAAAAAATGACATGAAACCTAAAAACCTTTCTGTTGTTAGTTGGTCTATTTGTAGTTTTTCCGGCCTGTGAAGTAGTCTCTTAGGTTTATTCTGAAAGGTGAGACTCAAATGTATGAGTGTTAAGTACAAGGTTGTCTCAACAAAGCAAATGTGTTTTCAATGAGTTCTTGGCTGTGAGAGGGCCAGTATGTTGCATTCCTCCAGAGTAAACAGTGGCGTGTCCAATAACCAGAGACTGGGATGGCCAAACAAATAGGCTAGATAGCTGGATACTAAGCCTTCTTCTGCTGCTGCGTCTTCATCTTCCCTAGGTTTTATGGCAGATGGCCACAAGCATAAAGAACCGCTACCGCCACCTGCTATGAGCCAATTAGTTACATGGTATTACCATATGGTTCTTTTTTATCAAAATCTCAATGCTTCATTTTTTCT
Organism: Notolabrus celidotus; assembly: GCF_009762535.1. Classification (NCBI taxonomy): domain Eukaryota; kingdom Metazoa; phylum Chordata; class Actinopteri; order Labriformes; family Labridae; genus Notolabrus; species Notolabrus celidotus. Next base: position 22,855,615 of record NC_048276.1, read on the forward strand.
TTTAAAGACAGTTATCGTCAACACTGGTATATTGCGACAGCCCTAATATCTACTTTAACTTGCAACTTTTGGGTGCTATACAATTCATTTTAAAATACTTTGTATAATTTTTTAACTTTCAAAAGTATCACAACAGAGCAAATACATTTAAATCCTATAAGCCTAATTCTTAAAGTACTCAAAAAGAAGATGTTTGTTCAAAGTCACATTTTCAAAGTACAGGTAAAAGCAAAAGTTCTACACTAAAATGCAAAGAAAGCTTCTAGCATCTTGATCCGGCAGTCCAAATAGTTGACAAAAGTCTTTTCACCGGAAATGCAAATAGCTGTTCAAAATTCAGAGTTTTGGGGTGGCACCAATGTCAGCCCAGGCCACCCCTTTGGACACACCCTTAGAGTAGAGAATGCAACATTACCACAACGCCCAAACTATGTTGGTCTCCAACAAGATATTTAGCCAGTAAGTTTTTCTGGTCTTCAAGGCCAACAGTGTTATCCAAAAGAAACCATGGCTCTCTTAAATACTGATCAGGACCAACTGGGAAGGGACGATGAAACACTGTTGTAAAATAAAATAAAACATTCTTGCTGCTCATTATTACAAAGTCAGTCACTGAAGATGTAGCTTTTATCATGGACATTAATCAAGCCAATAAAATGTATTATCATGTTGATGTTTGAGAGATGGCTTGGACTCACAGCCACTATGAGGAAAATCTTTAGTTGAGGGGAGGAAATTTTAAATCCTCAGATATATTTCACTCACTGGTTTGGAAAAGGTCTCAGGAAACACAACCAAAGGGGGAGAATAAAGCAAAGAAGCTTTTTATTTCCTCGGCTATTTCAGTCACATCAGTAAAGCTCCTTTGACAATGCCCATCAGTGGTTGCCTCCAAATCACCCAGGCAATTTATTTAAGTAAATGTCTGATCAATACTGGTCCCACCAACACACAACATAAAGAGGCCTGTGCATTAGTCTGTGCATTAGCGCACTGATGTGTCAGGGGCTTTTTAGCTGGGCCTGTGTTTACCTCCACCAAACACCATTAATCAAACGTATGGATGAATGCGGTCTGCAGCCTCTTGTTCTCCTCTTCCAATGACAACAAAAACTCATTGAGGCTTCACATTATTTCATAATATCCTTCTGTATCTACAGCCTAGTATTCACCCTTTCTTTCTATTTTATCACACTGAATTAGCTAATAGCCACAACACATCTGTACTGCTTGAGGCCACTAATGTATTTAAACGCTGTGGTGTGATTGGCTCTCAGCCACAGTGTGGCCCTCACCAGGTCAGAGAGCTCTGTGGAGCTACAGCGGGCACCACAGCATCAAGACATTAGGGCGAGTCCACTGGGGCAAACAGGCACTGAACCACACTGACAGCTCATGGCAGGCTATGCAGGTAATTAAGGCAGAGCTCTGCAGAGACGCCTGGGGAGGGGAGAGCAGGGGGTAGGGGAGTGCAAAAGGAGGAGGGGCAGGGAGGGGCTTGAGACGGGGTGGAGGACAGGACGGCTTCATGATGGCAGTGAGTAAGCATCCAAACCCCCCTCCCCTCCTGCCAGAGGGCCGACACAATAAGCTGTAAAGAGAAGTGCTGTGCTGATCCGAGAACAGGGTCCCCCTCACTCGCCCAAATCACCCGCTCTCATTTTGCCCTCATGAATAATGTTGAGGGGTCGCTCAGTGCCATGCAGCCGGGATGTAAAACCAATGATACCCTCCTCTGATGACAACTCTCTGGAGGGCGAGATGAGAGTCGATGTGGAGTGGGTTAGTTGATGCATATGAATGCTCATTTACATGAACACGAACATCAGAGGAGGGATTTCACATGTGCTGACTACTTTGGAGACGTTAATCAGCTACATCGCCGAGGTGGTAATGGACACACATACCAAGACAGAAGCAGAGAGAGGAATAAAACAGCAAGACGGCTTGAGAGAAATGAGGAAAAACTCCTGCGAGTGAGTAAACAAAGCAGATCTGCTGCTGCTGCTGCTGAAGCTAATATGCAAAGGCACATCAAGACATAGAAGAAAAAGAGGTAACAACAACCATATGAGGCATTCACAATGCTCCATTAACCTCCCCTAAGTGACACAGCAGAGAAATGACAGGATGTTCCCGATGTAGCAACTTCTAATATTATTCCACATGAATATCAAAGTGTGAATCAGAGCTTGATGTAGATGCTGGTTACATCCAAGAGCTGTGGAGCCAAAGAAAAGAGCGCACACACTGTACAACAGAGGGAGTTTAATCCCATAAGATACAGTACACATGTTTGCCTCTCAGCTGACATACAAAGATCAAAGATTTAGCATGTTTCAGTGTTCTCTGCTGTCTTTATGTAACTGTATCATCATAAGAATGGCATTAATGTTATCATGAGCGTAACATAGGACTCCCATGTAATGCTGAAATCCAATGATGCTGGATACTAGTTCTTGATGTGCTGTTGGAGAGGGTTTGTAACTAGGATTGTACTTTGTTATAAAATCATGTCTACTAAAATTGTTCTTAGAGTAAATTCAGTACAACCTAAACCACTAGTTAGTGGGTTTTTGACATTTGACCTAAAGTAGGTGCTGAAAGGATTGTGTTTGATTTGTTTTCTTCAATTTGGTCGACGTCTCTTTGACTCAGCTCCTTGTGTGCTTTAACATCCCTCGCTAGTTTCTCTGTGTCTCTCATCTTCTTTTCTCTGTTGTCACATTGTCAGCCACTAATCACCAATCTAAACTATGTCCTCTCCAAATAAATTGTGAATAATAAAAAAATATCCTCCATGTTGTTTTCTGATGCCATTAAAAATGAATGATTTTGCCACATTGTCAACAGGAGGAGGTGAAAAACAAACATGATAATTGTGTCAGACTCCTTTTCACGGATTGATTCAATTTAACGTGTGTGATCTGGTTGTTCCTAGTGCTGCGCTTGCTACCCAGAATTAACCACTATTGTTATGGGGTTGTGGCCAATCAGGTTGAGGTATTTAACACAGCTGTGTGATTAGTAAGAAAGCCAGGTAATGAATGTGGGCATGTTTGGGATGACGGTTTGGTTCAGTAGTTAAAGGATGTGCCTTAATCCTTGCATGTATTGTGTACTCCCACATTTCCTCTTTCTCTTTACCCCGGTCATGTGATGGAGTCTTCAGTGAAGGTTATTAGCTCTTTCTACAGTACATTGAAACACCTCTACACTGCATCAGATACCACTGATAACCAGGATGTATCATCATTACATAGAAAAGCCAGTTTTGGCTCCACACATGGACGTCTGAACAGTTGTTCAGTACCTGACTGTTATTTGTATGAAATGCAACCCAGCACATTATACACTGAGCATGCTTTAAGAGAGCAAAAGAGAGGCTTTATTTCTATTTCAGTAAAATCCTCACCACCTCTGCCTGCTATACTGTCAAGTATACTCTGCCTGACTGAGCTGATAGACGGAGAGAGGGTGAGTGAGGGGAGGTGGATCTCAGGTGAGCTGAGAGGGAGGACATTAAACCCAGCAGGGAGGGATGAACCAGGAGATTATCTGAAGGAGGAAGGCTGACAGCTTTAAGATCATCTACATATTATACCACAGCACAGCACAGGAACCTATAGCCAACATATATCAGCTACATCTGAAAAGAGTAATGACGTAAATACAGCAGAGTTTCAGGAGTTTGCAGCGTTGGTAGTTCTAACTGGACATCGGGACTCTTAGCGAGGAGACACCTGTTAAAGCTGCAGGTTGGTCCTCCTCATTAAACAGCCCTGGAGTAAAACTAAAGCAAACCTTCTTCTGCACTTCAGAAGAGTCTTTTCCTCATATATGAAGAATCTTCCTTCTGTTTTGGGAAATAAATTTGACTAGATCTGACATGTGTCTGATGACAAGTGATGACTAAACATGTTGACCTCAAAGACTGACGGCTGAAAATTCTCCATAAATGGAGAGCACATCACAGACAACATTTTGGCAGGGAAATGTTTACATGAGGTCAGACATCCTGAACACTGATATGTTCAGGATGTCTGCCACTGCAGGATCTGGCTTCTTTAATGAAAAACACTGTGGATGCATTTAAAGAGAGGACAAACTGGAACGTATAGTATAGCTAATGCTGAGGAGGTTTTTTACTACTGGTGAGCAGATATGGATCTGTCACAGAAACAGTGGTACTGGCATTCAAAAAACTACTTCTTCTATTAAATAACAAAGTGCACCATCTCCATGATTTACATTACTTTCAGCACAGTCAGCAACACACAGAGCAGAGCATCACAGCTGATCAGATAATGGCCCACACTGACATTGGTTGAAAATGTATAGCATACTATCATATTGTTATTTGTTTGAGAGAACAGCCAGCTTAGAGCTTCTGCATTGTTACATTGGTGCACAAATAGGGAGCATCCATGTATAAAAGGCCTGTTCTCCTGACAGCTTAAATTTGATCAGTTGCCATAATGGGAATTTTCCTGTTTAGAAATTGTGTCAACTTCTTCAAGTACATTAAAAAGAATGCATATCAGCTTGGCTTTCATTGTTTTGCATCAAATAAAGCTAAAATAAAGCAGCGCTTGTGATACTTTTCCTTTCTGATCACTGCAGCTGCAAGATTAATACAGCTGAATGCTCTAAAAAGAGGCTCAAATATGATATGAAACCTGTGTTTATATTACCAACATGAGTAGATAAGCCTTTTCATTTTCATGCTGTCGATTTGGAAGAAAATGTGATTTTCTTGAAACTCTCAAAACAAAGATTAGAGGCATATTTTCAAGACAACTTGAAAATGTGAATAGTGCAAGATTGCAAAAAAAGGACATCTTCCTCACAAAAAAGCCTTTCCTGTTCTGAAGTTTTTTTTTTTACAGTATTTTGCATTAACCATCCCAAACAGAAGCATGTGATCCCTGCAAACCATAAGCACAAAATTACATATTTTTAAAAGAAACACTTCTGTATGCCAGAGAGCGTCTTTTGCTTTCATTGAGTTCCAGGCCTTAAAACAGGTTAAATAATATATTTGTTTACGTCCTAATAATGGTCCATTGAGTTTAGTTTGCAAGATATTAAAAGCAAGCATTTCTTATGTTTTAAATGCCTTACAGTGGATACATAGAGTTCAGTTTCGCTGGAGTCAAAATAAAAGCTTGGAGCTTCTGTAAATGTTTTCCCCTTGTGCTTTATTGCAGTGTTGTTTTGCATCTTCTTTGGGTGCTGGAAACAAAAGCCCTCTGCAGCACAGAAACAAAGAGGCGAAATGAGCTGGCAGTTGACAGTGGAGGGCGAATCAAAGTCCTGAGGTTAAATGGTATTGTGGGTCAGATGACTAGACATCGTTGCCTTTCCGCTCACAGCCATCCTCTTGTGCCTCAGAAAAAAATCAACCACCCCCACCCACCATCTCTCTCTCCCTCCACCCTGGCCCCCCCTCCCCTCCAGAGCCCTCCATTTGCCTCAAAGGCGAGAGTATTTTATCTTCAGTAACCCCACTGCAGGAGAGAGTCCTCCCTCTATTGCTGCTATGCAAACAACCAGTGAGCCAATCTATTACGTACGTAGATATTTTTAGGACATTTTCTGCATCGAACATCACAGGACTATAATCATTTGAGTTGCCATACACATGCTGGTGCCTAAAGAGGCCTTGAATCTTATAGTATAAGCATATATTAAAGGGCCGTCATTATGTAGTCCTATGGGAGCCTGTCTATACTGCACTATAAATCACGCTGATGGATACACAGTCAATTGATAGTAACAGAGACAGGCAATGACTGAGAAAATGGCAGCAATCTGCATTAGAGCTGCACTCAATCTGCACACAGATGAGAGCGATCCTTTATTAATCATCATGTTCTCTGTGATCACTCGACCAAAGTACATCCAAAACACTGTTTCATTCATGTTCATAACCGTCTCCCAATGCAGCTCTACATACATCTCCTCCGTCCTTCACCTGCATCGTGTGGATCCCCACAGCCTGCCCGGTGACAGGCAGCTCTGCAAACACTGCCAGGCAGCCAGCAAAATACATATGAACGTATTCAGAGCGTTTAGTGCCTGGGATTAATCAAATTATAATTTAATCATCTGATCAAACAGCAATTAGCATAATCACTTCTGGGGAAGGCCTGATAGAGTGGAGACTGGAGCGGAGTGGAGCTGGGGGCGAGCAACACTTTAATGAAACATTTGCCCCAATGTTTGAAAATGTTACACGTTTCAGGCTACAGGAACAGAGCGCGATTTTGAATGCTAATCAGCACGAGTTTGGTTGTGCATGATGAATACGTCCAACTGAAGCCACAGGGGAAGAATTTCCAGTGAGGTCCGGATTTTTATCATTTCTACTTGGCAATGTCTTCATGGTTTAGTATCAATGTTCCTTCACCAAAAATAATTGTTACAATGTTAAATATTTATTTTAGCTGTTATGTGCTTAAAGCCTTCAGTTTTATCCAGTTCCCATTTCATTTTATCGTCGGCTGGTCTGTAAAGCTGCTCTTTTGGAGGTCCATGTTGCAGATATATTTCAACCAATATTTCCTTACTAGAAGCATTCCCAGGGGTCTTCAGTCGCACCTGAGTGTCTCAGGTTCCACATGCCCTTTGTTTTTCATTATTGCATTGAAAGTCTTTTGTTAACAATCAACAGAATACAAGATTCAAAATAACTGGAAACAAAACTGATAAAAAATAATAATCAATACAAAATATCTGTGATATGAATTCTGTGTTGTTGGAGCCCCTTTTTGAGTTCTGCACTTATTATGTGATCAAATGTGTTGTATAATTAAAACAATCACAATCTTTTATTCTGTTCAGCTCAGAGCGATGTCAGTATAATAGAAAAGGTCCATGTTGGATATTAATTTGGCATAACCACAAAAACTACAAAAAGAGCAGACACTTATATGAAGGGTTTGTATTGTGATACTGCCATACGAATTACAACACAGGGATAAGAAATACTAACTAAGTATATATAACCAAGGTTTATGGAAGCTAGAAGCCTCTATTGAATCAATCTCACAGTACACCTGATGTTTTTGGGTGAACGGTTGGGTCTCAGAGTTTCCAAAGATAAACGTAAAGAGTGGTAAACTTGGCACAAATCGGGCTTCAGACATTGCAGACTTTTATCTTTATCCAAGACAACAGCATGGCACTCTGTAGGTTGCTTAGCTACTCAGGCACCCTAAAGACCAACCATTTCTCCAAAGACCTCATTATGCAACAACAGAACTTTGCATTACAAAATCTAGGGAAGTTGGGAAGCAACACATTTGCTTGTCGTTGAAATAGAAATTACAATTCTGACTAGTCGACGAGTCCAAAGGACAGAAAACGCCCTGAGAAAAAGTGTAAAATAACGAGCACAAATTATTTAACAATGTTAGATCACAGAGTCAGCAAGTTTGTTGGACGTGGCTAGGGTTAGCAGAGGTAGCACCACCAGCCCTCGGTCCTCCCTGTACATTAATGTTAAAGGGATATTTCAGGGTTTTTTTTTTAAGTGGGGTTGTATGAGTTACATTACACCATTGCTCCTGCTAGCCACAATGAGTGCCGGTGAGCTCTTCCCCTTTAATGAGATAATTCCCAGAGGACCGGCAGGTAAGCTAGGCTATTTTCTCTGCGGACGGGGCCTCCTATTTCGCGTAATTTCGCTAAAGTTGAGAAAATATGGTCCAGGCACTCATCACGGGGAATATTCATGCACCTGTAGAAAAAATTGGAGCTATTCAGTTTGCCGTCAGAAAGCCCCTTTGTTTCGGCACTATTTTCGGATGCACCTCGCAGACCGGTGTTCTTCCACTGCATGAGCACGGATACACGGCGATAAAGCCTGCAGTTTTATCTTCATTTTCCAGATCAAATACACCAAACTGCGTCATCTGTGGTCGTCTATAACCGATAGTAGTCATCACCAATAGGAGCTACAGCTCTAAATAGTGGCTCACACACAACACATTTCTCCAATTCAGGCCTACAATCATAACATATTAATAACTTGTCATCCACAGAAAATATTTTTGGAAAACTTTCAATGCTTCTTATTCAACAACTGACAAATTCAGCTTGAATTTTTAAAGAACAACAAAAGGGGAGGTTTCTGACAGAAGTGTTAAGAGCAGAAAGTAAATCATGACACACCAAAAGCTCACCATTAACATTCATTTTCTCTGTCTTTTTTCATTTATTAAATCAGCCAGAGGTGAACCAGGTATGATCAACACTTAACAGATGTATATCTTTGGCAAGGTTAAGAATCAAACATTTCTGGTTAAATATTTAAATGTCATGGTGGACTTTCAGTTGAAAATAAGCACAAACCTTGATCTCTGAAGAGAGGTCATGCAGTACTTTATAAATGCCAGCCAGCTTCTGGATGAACAGAGCCAGTAAGAATGCAATATTAGTGCAGATTGTTTATGAACATATTCCAAAATGTGCAAACAACTTTAGAGAAATCTCTCTAGCATCTCTAATAACTCTTTTCATGTCCGTCTAATAAACCTGCATATTGTTTCAGTACTGTGTTTTTAGTCTTTATTAAATCACTGCACATTTGTGACTGAAACAAGGAAAGAACAAGCGATCATGTGCACATCCCTACAACATTGTGTGCTATCGATCCGTTTTTCTGGGTCACTTTGGCTGAGCAAAAACCTGCTGACCAGCCCAAAAGATGCACCTGTATGGATGTGAAACAGGAATGCTTTCTGTGTTAGCACAGATTTAAAGATAAGTGTAGCTGGCTAGTACTTCTACACTGTTTGACGTCAAGTGTAAACAACACAATAAGCAGAGTGTCGGCCTTTGGTTACAGAGCAGTCTGAGCTAAACTTACATCTTGTTGTACCTGCGTGGCTGCAGCATTAACCTACTGGCCTATTTCACAATGAAAGCCTACAGACACAAACAACACAACTAATAGTCATCCTGTTAAGTAACCAGTCCAGTTAACCTACGCCAAATACTATGTGTGCAATGTGCTTTAAATAAGTGTATTACTGATACACTGTCACAGTCTTCATGCAACACCCTCTTTACAGGTTTAATCCTAGCTGATGAGAAATTAACAAACACGTAAACACTCACCTCTTTCACATTCAGCTGACTTTTGATACACTTGCACTGGACACTTGTACACATGAGACAAATATAGGCCAGTAATGTGTTCAAAACTATGCACTATAAGTATACCAGAACAAAATAATCATTGCAAGCCGTGTCTTTTAACTGCTGGACATACAATAAAGACTGTTGAGTCTTAATCCTTGTCCAACAATGGGCAAGTGTGATATAACAGTGCCTGAAATAGCACTTTCTGCATGGAAAAGCAGGCTGATTGGATATGATTCTGTGAGCTTTAGATACAACATAACACAAGCTGACTCTTTGTCCCTCTTCCCCCTCTCTTCCTCCTCTCTTTCTGCCTCACTACACACCATCATCTCCTTAAGCATTCTGGTCTGGGTTAAATGAAACCTTTAACAGTTCGATGTGCATCCATTAACATATGCTTGAGTCTACCCTCGTCTCAAACGGCCAAGCACACACACACACACAGTGGAGCGACACAAAAATCTTGACCCGATGGCACTGACAAATCCTGCTGTGATTAGTGAGTCCATGAAAACAGCGTGCCACTAATACCTCCTAATGTTAAGCTTCATGCAACATGAAAACAAAGCAACAAACACCATCCTAACCTCACTTTTACGCCTTGACTTACTTGAAAAGTAAAGGCATGAAAAGTCAAATTTTACTGTTAATTTTAACAATCAGAGACAAGTCAGATCACAAGCCTGGGCTGGAATAATGTGCCATGTGAAATAAAGCCAAGTTCAAGGTTTGAAATGTTCTATTTCGTTAGGAAAAAAAACCCTGCGGTGACAACAAATTATCATTACATGTAACTCTAAAAATGTGGGTTAATTAAAGGTATGATAATGTGATAAAAAACTGTGCAGCATCACTAAACACATTAACACATTAATAGTCACATCCCAGCATTCTCAGTGCCCTACATCGTGTTGACTGCTGTGCTGAGTCTAATGTGCGCCTGACGAGTTGTGCACGGCTGTTGTTTGCTGATGTGTGTTTCTGTGACTCTGTCAACCCGCCCCGGCTCTATGTGAAGTGACAGATGTAAACCAAAAGACACCAGTCTACACAGACCCGGTTTCCTACTGGCCTTAATGTGACCTCTAACCAATGTTACAATAAGCGGTCAGACAGTAACCTTATATACCTTGTATGGACGAATGCTGCAGCTCAAAGAATGATTAAGAAGATTCTAGTTAGTTTCTAAAACATAAATAAAATGCAGTATCATGATGTGGAGCTACATCCTGAACAGTCAGATTAGCTAACAGAAGCACTTTGGTTAATGTCCGAGTGAGTTTGTGGTTTTAGATACGATTATTAAAGCTTCAGTAAGGAGTATTTCATCAACTATGAAAAAGACTGAAATCAACTTTGAAGCCTCTTTGTGAGCTTCAAAAGCAAAGGAGACCATCTGTATAAGGACTGACCATTCAGTAGTCTCAATGCCTAAAACCTCTTAGCTAGGTGTCAGAGGAAGTGATAAACAGCAGGGGCATCTTCTGATGAAACATTTTGACGTTGAAAGAAAGGAGGATTCGTTTTTCGCAGGATGAAAACATTACTCACACGTGCTGGACAAAATCAGCAATGCAATAGGAGGTAACACTTTATCCACAGGGGGCGCCTAAATCAAAAGCTACAAGTTTTCTCAGAAGAGCTTTCAAGAGAACTTTTTTGATAAGTGTTCACCAATTTAATTTTGTGTTTAGTGCCTAGACATAGCCTAAAAAATTGCAAATTTGGGCAGCATGATTCATGCTATTTCCATGACTGTCCTTATATGAATGTGACACATTCAACATATGGACAAAGTTTTAACGTAGGGTGTAAAAAGAAAGATAATGTTATGAAAAGCAACGGTAAGCAAAAAATGAAACAAAAAAGGGAGAACTTGTAGAAATGAGGAGTCTGCTTGTCATAAGAATCGCTTTCATGATAATGTGGATTACTCAGTATTAGAATCAATATAATGTTGCATTACTTAAGTGACCAAGCAGAAACTGGTTAGTTTCTTGAATGAGTGAAGCTACAGCACTTTCAAATGTGACTTGTGACTGTTGCAGCAACGAGGCCTCAGAATTGAATGTAAAATGTAAAAAAAGTCGTCCTGAAAAGGGGTGGATGACGTTTTGAGGCAGACCTTGTTTGGTGAGGATGGGCTTGGGAGTTAAACTCAAGCATATCCTGGCAGTAAACTGGGAGCAAGTTGTGGTTCTAATGAAAATGACAAATTACAATTGTGAAAACGACTGGAAGAAGTGAGTACAACTACTCCTCCAATTGGAGAATTTTATCATTTGAATCAAATATTTCTGCAGGGTAACATAATACTCTGCATGTGAACATTTAACAGACACAGGTAAAGATAGAGACATTCAAACATTCACCATGCATTCACATCATTCAGCAAATCAGAAAAGCCCAGCTAGATAACTAATGTGCACACTTTCAGATCTGTTAATGTATCACATATCAACATTAGAGTATTGTCTTCCTCATATCTTGCATCCTAAACTTTGATCTGTGGAAACATACATGATTTTTTTTAGGGTGGCAAACATGATGTCTTTAAGATTTCTAGTATGAGTTATGTGTTATTTCAGTATGAATACTCTGAAAACCATTTATTATGGAGTTCATTCAAAAGAAGAAAATGAATGTAGTTTCTTGGTGAAAGGCTTGTGTTTTCCCTCTATCAGAGCTGATCTCTTAATGATTTGGCTGACAGTAAAACTGCAAACAGCTTCAGTGGTAAAATAATATAGATATACAGCACCAAATTATGTCCATTACTGCATTATCTCTATTGCAAACCCACCTCTCCTCTCTGAGTTTGATTGATGATGATCTCTGTCTTGATCTGGGTTCATATTGTGCTTTATTTCTTACTCCTGATTAGACTGAACAGTCAAACTGCTGCTGACAGCTGCTTTTCATCTGTACTGCTCCTGCATCTTTGTTCAGCATGAAGAAGCTGTGTTCAATCTGTTGCTACGATGAACTGAAGCAGAAAAAAAGGCAGCGAGAAAAAGAAAAATTCTGCTGCTGCATTAATCATGTTTGAAAACTGGATTAAGTCGGACTGAAAATGCTTATGTTTTAATAAGCGGTGGAACCTTTCTCCGGCAGCCCCTTGCCATCCTAAACTGAACGCTAAAAATACCCACGCACAGAGTGATGCTAAGAGCCAATTGAGGAGCTCGCTGTATATTTACACAGCTTATTAGTGTCCAATTGAGCATGTGTCAGATTTCCCCCCTCTGGCATAGCTGAGCAAAAACAACATTATGCCATTCCCCCAATTTTATCTCTTCATCACCAGAATATGTTGTTCCCATTCCATTTAGCTTTTAATAGACACTTCTGCAAGAGCACTTTAAACGCTCAAGCACTGCAGAAGTGAACTCCACAGCAGATTTTACTCTCTACAGCGCTGAATTGTTTATATCTACTGTAGATGAGATTGCAAATGTGTGCTCAAATTGGCAAATGGCAATTCAGAGCAAAATGGAGTTTGTTCAGTTGATGCTATTCATGAAACACCTCTGCAAAGCTACAGAAAGCTGTGGTTGTAATCTTTTAAATATACTCAACCAACAAGCAATGCAAATATGAACATAAACCGGCTTTAACAGGCTACCCTGTGCAGACAAAAGTCATCTTAACTGTTCAAGCAATGGTGAATTTCAATGAGATCAAGTGTTGAGCAGCACTGTTATCAGGCTGAAATCTGTCAGGAAGCATCACCAGGGTCACCTGAGCAGAGTGCAGCGTTGCTCGAGCCCAAAGCCCACACTGCAGCAGCACTCATTACCCAGTCTCCATAGAGACAACCTCAGCAGCCTGTACTGGACCTGAGCCCTAAAAGCCTTTATTTGAGAAACACACGTCTCTCTGTCCTGAAGAGGTACAAAATGTACGATTGTGATGGAAGCTGCTCATTAAAACTAATGTCTGCAGCCAGAATAAATGTGCAACAGAAAGAACACAGTCTAAGATCAACAATTAGGATCCTTTTATGTCACCGTACAGTGGATTTAGCGTGGTACAGAAAGAAGCAAAAATACAGAGAGAAGGTTGTGTAATTTTTGCCACAAAAGCAACATTCGGATCTTTGAATCAATAGAAAAGGTCAGCGTCAAATGAACCAAGTCTGTCGATATGAATGGTACTGCATCAGCAGCGACCACAAAACGTAGCATTCATCACAATTACAAGTGCTGTTGCTGCCATTCAAAGTTTCCATGTAGATGTCTCGAGCAGCAGCCATTTTGCAGCGCTGTTGCCTGGACCAAAGAGACTGAAAGAGCTGTTCAAAAGCAAAGCGATGATTGTGCTCAGCAAACACAGATTTCTGCACAGCACTGAGGGAGATCTGAAATGGACATTGGTGTCCTCTGTGTCTTGAAAATGACTCGAGTCAGATATTTAGAGAGGAGTCTTTGCTACACCAGCGTTGATGCGTTGACTTGATTCTCTCCTAGAAATAAACACTGCCTTCGTTGAACCCTTCAGCATGGCCACAAAATGGTTTTCCTGTCATCTTTGCTTGACGCATCGCCCTCTGCTCTCTCTTTACATTGTGTCCACTTTGATTTTTTTTAACCCCTTTCTTTCCGTCTGCCTTTTAGAACATTTTCTGAATACCCCAATTTTCTTTCAAGCTGATTTCTGCCCCCCAACACGCGCACATCATTCCACCCCCTACCCCACAGCCCCTTGTCCTCCTCACTGCCCCCCCTTTCCTTACACACCCTTCTTGTATTCGCTGTAAAAAAAACCATTCACCTTTAGTCTAAAAAAACAAACAAAAGGCCCTTATCAAACCTGTCCTTTGAGAATTCGCGGAACAAAAACAGATCTGGATGCCTTTTGCAAGAGGTACACTTGGGCAAGGGTGATAAGGGCTTGTGTCTTTTTTTTTCCAATCCAAAATGACTCCATGTCTGTGCTTCTAATATGGCGGGTGCAATGCCAGAAAAAAGAACAGCCAACCTATTTAATCCCTTTTCAAGAAGATACTCGATAAAATCAACAAAAAGCATGCAAACAAGAAATCATAGATGCAAGTTACACTAGTAAATGCTTCAAATAAAAATACAGATTGCTTATAGCATAGGATGGAAGTAAATGTGCTACGTTTTGCATCAACATGCCTCAGTTCAGGAGTTTTTGAATCAAAAGTAATTATAACATCTGAAAATAAATCTTTTTTTCTTCTGTTCAGTGAAAGATTGCTCTGTATGAGCTCAATTCTCAACATGTTGAAGATTTAGATGAATAAATGAATTGAATGTAGAATTGAATACACCAATGCAATGTGCAAATGTGTTGCAATAAAATGATTTACTCTCAGATAATTTCTTTAAAGCCAGCAATCTGAACCAGGGATTGAAAACTGTTGATTTGCATATTAAGCATCTAAATTTGAGGCATGAAAATGCACTCAGACTCAGGCCTAATGCAGCTTGTTGAGAGTCCATGGATAATCCTTCATGGTGCAAACTGAGAATAGATCCAAACATTTAGAAGAATGTATTTGAAGTCCAGATTTATCTAAATAATCAAAGCATAAAAAGAAAAGACATTTGTATTTTAAAAGCCTTCTTCCTCACGTTGTACAGGCTGCACCTATCAGTCAACCTACATTTCTCCTCTCCCTCTGTGTCCCTCTCTGCTGGTCTGCCTCTGTTTGAGGGTCTTAAATGGTCAAAATGCATGAGTGGTTAAACGTTTTTATACTTCATCTCTGCAAAGGTTAATGTGTGGAACTATTAGACACCCGAAATAACCACAATGCCAGTGTCAGGACATAGCAACAAGCTGTTCTTCCATTTAGAAAAATCAATATCTCTACGGAGAGAATGTTTAGTAATTATGTATCTTTTCTTATCAATAAGAAATGCATAGGATTATTAAGGTAAACTTGAAGTTTAAGGTGCACAGATGCATCACCTACCATTCAAGATGCACTGGGAAAAGATGAGAGCCAATATCCACATGCCCCGCTCCGTTCAATATCCAAGCTTATGCTTTTTCTTCTTCTCTCCCCGCACTCTTTCTGCTTGTTGTTTCTTCCTTTTATTTCTTCAACAAGTCTGTTGCAATGAAAGAAAAAGGGAGCTTGGAAATCTCTCTCCCCCTCTCTCTCTCTTTCTCTCCCTCTCTTTCTTTCAATCCTTTGCGTTGGGAAGGAGAAGAAGAAGAAGAGGAGGTTTGAGCTTCTTCCTGCTGCTGAT
The DNA here is from genome assembly GCF_009762535.1 of Notolabrus celidotus. NCBI lineage: Eukaryota > Metazoa > Chordata > Actinopteri > Labriformes > Labridae > Notolabrus > Notolabrus celidotus. The sequence goes on from NC_048276.1 coordinate 22,870,992, forward strand.
TGTCTCCGGATGATACGGCGGGAGATACTGTATGATCCACAGCTGTGCGTCTCCCCCTTTTTTTGGACTGACCGCAGCGCACCGCACCGCACCGCGCCGGGCCTCAGTGCAGCCGTCCCCCCGTGTCGGAGCGCTGCTCTGCGAGGATCATGAGGAAGCTCGGCTCGGTGCGCTCCGGTCCAGGTGAGCTGTGCTGCTGCTGCTGAGTCAGAGGCTCGAGACGCATAGGACACACCGCCTCTGCGCACACCCAACTCCACGGTTAAACAATTAAAACCACAAAACAAAAAAAGCAAACGGCTCCAAAATTCGGAAAAATAACCAACAAAAAAAAGAATCAGAAGTCTATGCAGTGAGAACAGCCAAACATGTCATCTCAGGTGAATGGAGAAAAAAAATGCGTAAAAGTTGGATATTTTCGAGGATTTCGGAGCGCATAGAGTTGATTGTTAGCTGCGCTGGAAACTCATTCTCTCTTCGCCGCCTCTCTCCGTCCGGCGAGCAACAAGCACACGCATCTTCCCCCCGCAGCCGCACACACAAACTGCGCACACTATAGTCCCTGCGCTTAAAACCTGCGCTGCCTCACAGCACTGTGGAATAAACCCTCGCCTCCTTCTCCGCAGCCGCCTTGCTCCCTCTCCATTGCCTTAAAGGTGCAGGGGTGGGGAGGTGGTGGGGGGGCTAAAGGGGCGCGCAGCTGAACCCTCTGAAGGAAAAACAAACTCTCTCTTTTGTTTTGTTTTTATCACAGAGAAGACGGATCACAGTGTCCCACTCTGAGAGGGAATACTGTACAGTAACATATGCGAGAGAGAATTAGCCCATGCAGGACATCCGTGTGTGGTTTGCTGGCGCTGTAGCAGGCTGGAGGATGGATGCTGAGGGAGGGGAGGGAGGGAAAGGGAGGGAGTGATGTAGGCTACACCTGACTGGATACTATGTAGGCATTTGGTGAGGGGAGAAAAGGCTAAATTATCTTAATTGGAGGAGATCAGATCCTGTCTTTTAATGTGTTTTCTGGATAATTTATGAGCCCCCAGGGGCATTTTTGGGGATCCTGCCAGCCTTGCCCCTGCATTCATTAATTGACCTTGACAAATATAAGCAGCAACCCCCCCAATGCACCAGGGGGCATCAAACGGCAGCCATGTCAGGCATCCACAGCCCCCTGTGTGCTTCACCTCCATTCAAGGAGGCTGTGGATTGATATTCGAGTACAAAAGCTGAGCACTTATAGCTTTAATATATTTCATTTTAAATAATAAGCTAATAATTAAGGTGTCAGCGGTGGCCCTCATTCGTTTTTAATAGATTATGTGGGGTATTTAACAAAACACAAGGGGGGCGGTCAGAGGATAAATACTTCCCTCTGAATCTGCATGTTTCTAGGCATGCTGTTGTGATAAGAAAGTCACATTTGTATTTTATGTTTCAGGCTGAACTCCATTTCAAAGGCTCTGACACAATACTAACTGCAGTGACATCCACTGCCATGTGACTCTCTGAATTTAGTGTGGCCCATTTATGTTCAAATAGTGAAGCAGGCGAGTCAGGCTTCAGCCTCTCGCCCGGATACACTGTCTGTCTCTTAGGCTCAACATCCACATCAGACCTGCACATGAGCACGCGCTGCACCAGGAATACACAACCTGTCACCGCCTGTCTGGCCCCTGCATGTGCTTCCAGCCAGGCATCCCCAAAATAAAACAGATCATTATCACCGACTCCAACCATCCGAACCGAGGCGGCTGGGAGGAAGACGTGAGCTATTCCCCACACATTGAATACAAAGTGTTATTTTTTTTTGTTTGTGTTGAATTTGCCTAATCCCCCTCCCTGTCAGTCTCATTGGCTCCCAGCATTTAGGGGGTTTGTTGTTCTGGTGTTGTGTTCATTCTCATGTGCACGCCTCCTCTTCTTCTACACACCGCTGTACAGCGCTGGTCTGCAGCCTGGCACTCTCAATACACCACTTCAAATGGATTATTATTAGAAACCATACTTACATGTTTTGCTCCACTTGCAGGCAAACAGAGATCTAGTGAGGCCGCCTGAAAATTTCCAGGAATTCATGACATAAACTGGCCAAAACTAGCAAGTAATGTTTTTAGATAAACACTTTAGTGCTTTATTGTGCAATACATGTTATTTCCATAGCAGTGCCCCCTTTTCTTTTTCTCTAATTTTTCCTTTTAATTCCTTATTTTAATTATTTATGTTACAAGTCAAGGAAATGTGCAATATGGCAAATTATTTTCCTATATTGGCCAATATCTATATTTATCACAAAGTGTCATTTGAAACTGAGTATTATAAAATGAAAAAATATAATGATGACCACCCCAAAGTACCATCCTGTTAAGAATAAGGTTTATTTCCATGCAATTAAATAATACATCACTAATTTTCTAGGCCTTTCGATGTTTTGTGTTTTTATTAAAGATGACTGAAAAAAGAACTTAACAAAAGTAGTTTCATATTAAAAAACGTTTTTTTTTCTGACGCCTCTTTATCAGACACATGTCATAGTGATGAGAGCTCAGCTGTAGCCAACACTTTCAGCTTGCTTGTTATGATTTAGATTGTTCATTGTTTATTGGGGTGTCTCCTCCTCTATATAACAGATTGCAGTGTTTAGTAAAATCTGAAAACACTCGTAAAAGTGGTTGAAGATCAATATCTCTCAAACACTTCGGCAGAGACAGCATGTAGGTGAGGGGGCTGAGAGCTGAGCTGCCACGAACGTCCACATGAATGGCGTCTTGCTATCAGTTTTTGTCAAGAATTAGGAGTCTCCTTTCATGTATCTTTTGTAAATTCATTATCATTATCCAGGTCAACCGTGTTGCTCTAAATGAGAGCTGTGCATGTAATTGCAATTTAATCTCTATTATGCTAGAAGCATTTACAATAAACGTATATTTTGCCGATGGATTGGATGGAGACTTGGGTGTAATGGCCTGCTCTCACACCATTTTGATGGAGATAAACCAACCAAAGAAGAGAAACTTTCTGTTGACTACATTACTGTTAGCAGAAAAGCATGATGTCTGAATTTAATTTAGCACTTACCCACTTCTTAACTCCATCGTTGTAAAGATTTGCTGCCTTTTTGTCTCATTTACATCCAATCATGCTGCCATATGGTACATGACTGTTTTCAGTGTTCATTCAAGTGGACTGTTTACATATTGAGATAGGATTTAAATCACTGGCTGCTGGTCATAAAGAGCTCAATCCCTATTTCTCTAATCCCAGCTTTGACTCCATGATATGTTGTGGGGTTATGATGGAATCAAAGGTATTATCCTTTTTAAACCCTTCTGTTATTTACACATGAAATCTTTGGATACATTTCTGGGACAGCGTTTTGCACTGAAAAAAGATTAAGTGTTTTTGTGACAACTGCTTTGTCATAATCAAAATCTTTGCACAAGTCAAAATTTGAGCTGAAGATAGGGTCAATAAAAATAAAAGTCATCACCAAAAATGTTAATATTTTCCATATTGCCTCCACCATCTAGGTTATACTTCTGGTGATGTTTACTTGTGAGCAGGATTAAAGAAAATCTTAAGCACTGATTTTCTCAAAACTTGGTGAACAGGTGTAATTTTGGCCAAATAAGAACCCATTAGATTTTAGACCTGGACCGACTTACAAAACAGCTTCTCTGACTCATAAGCAGGTGCAAAGGTCTTTCTGGCAGACACAGTTATTGCTACCAACTATTCTAATCAACTTCTGCTGTGTTAGTGACATAACTTTGGTCTTTGCATTTTATGTTTGTACAACGGAAGTGATAAAGCATTTCCACCAAGCAGCAACCCACTGTTGTTGAAACATTTTTTCAACAACAGTGGGTTTTTTCGGAACGGTTTCATTTTTAAAATGAAACCGTTGCGGAAATGCAAAAAAATTGCTGTTCCACAAGCATCCACTGGAAGCTGGCTACAAAAACCAAGGAATCTCCATTTGGTTCCATATCAGAATGCTCATTTTTACAGCAGAAATAAACATGTTTATAGCCTGGTTAAAAAATGGTTAGGGGTATGTAGCCCATTTATTTGTGCATACACGCGATATGAGGGGTGAATTCTGTTCTCCTTTTTTATAATGCTAAGACAGCATGAAGGATAAAATACGCATAAATCGGCATAATTCGAGCAGACAGACAGGTGGACACGTTTTAGCTGTTTGGAAGGCTTGTGCATCTAGCTCAAAAACCAAACCAGTTCCAAATGCTTGACGAGATCGTACAATCTTCGGGAACACACTCCTCATTAACGTTGGCAGCCATGTTGTTGTTGTTTGTCCCTCTGTAGAAATTAAATGAAGTTGAGTGTGAATTTCAGGGAGCAGAGAAGCGAGTAAAGGAGAAAATCTGGGTTTTCTTTTTTGATTTTTCAAAACCACTAATTTTATTTAATCGATAAAATCAATTCGCCCAGCCCTACTTCCTAATGCCAATCCTAATGGTTGACGTCACAAAGACTAAATCCGTGTTTATACAGTCATATAGTTTATTTTTAATGTTCGTTAAAGCTCCACGCACTCGTTTGTTTTAGAGTAATGTTTGCATTTTATTAGCTGAAGTCCTTTTTTCATCCAATCAACATTAAATCAATTGCACAGAAAATGGAACTGAAAAGCTGTCATCTGTCCTTTCTTGGGCATCAGTGAGCATCAGTAGAGCTACTGAGCTTGTCAGATTAAAATATGAGAGAAGAAGATCTGCCATGGAGAGGGGTAACTTCTTCTCTTCTGTGAATTTGGTCTGACACACTGGTTGGATACTTTCAGAATCTAGCTCAGTGCTGCTCGTCTCCCAGCTTTGAGCATGTAAAAATGAAATGCTACATCAAGACGATGACACATCAGCTAGGCTTTTTAAAAATTAGACAGACTTGTTAAAGTTTCAGAAATATAACCTGACACAAACAGTGGTTGTGTTTGCAGATTTGCCTGTTTGATGACTAGACTACTAGCCTTGGTGAAGGTCTGTGCTGTACTTACAGTGGGGCAAAAAAGTATTTAGTCAGCCACTGATTTTGCAAGTTCTCCTACTTAGAATGATGAGAGAGGTCTGTAATTTTCATCAGAGGTACACTTCAACTATGAGAGACAAAATGAGAAAAAAAATCCAGGAAATCACATTGTAGGATTTTTAAATAATTTATTTGTAAATGATGGTGGAAAATAAGTATTTGGTCAATAACAAAAGTTCAACTCAATACTTTGTAACATAACCTTCGTTGGCAATGACAGAGGTCAAACGTATCCTGTAAGTCTTCACCAGGTTTGCACACACTGTAGCTGGTATTTTGGCCCATTCCTCCATGCAGATCTCCTCTAGAGCAGTGATGTTTTGGGGCTGTCGCTGGGCAACACGGACTTTCAACTCCCTACACAAATGTTCTATGGGGTTGAGGTCTGGAGACTGGCTAGGCCACTCCAGGACCTTGAAATGCTTTTTACTGAGCCACTCCTTCGTTGACCGAGCGGTGTGTTTGGGATCATTGTCATGCTGGAAGACCCAGCCACGTTCCATCTTCAATGCTCTCACTTATGGAAGGAGGTTTTGGCTTAAAATCTCACAATACATGGCCCCGTTCATTCTTCCCTTAACACGGATCAGTCGTCCTGTCCCCAAAGCATGAGGTTTCCACCCCCATGCTTCACAGTAGGTCTGGTGTTCTTGGGATGCAACTCAGCATTCTTCTTCCTCCAAACACGACGAGTTGAGTTTTTACCAAAAAGTTCTATTTTGGTTTCATCTGACCACATGATATTCTCCCAATCCTCTTCTGGATCATCCATATGCTCTCTGGCAAACTTCAGACGGGCCTGGACATGTACTGGCTTAAGCAGGGGGACACGCCTGACGCTGCAGGATTTGGGTCCCTCTCGGCGTAGTGTGTTACTGATGGTAGCCTTTGTTACTTTGGTCCCAGCTCTCTGCAGGTCATTCATCAGGTCCCTCCGTGTAGTTCTGGGATTTTTGCTCCCGTTCTAATGATCATTTTGACCCCACGGGATGAGATCTTGCGTGGGGCCCCAGATCGAGGGAGATTATCAATGGCCTTGTATGTCTTCCATTTTCTTACAATTGCTCCCACAGTTGATTTATTCACACCAACCTGCTTGCCTATTGTAGATTCACTCTTCCCAGTCTGGTGCAGGTCCACAGTTTTCTTCCTGGTGTCCTTCGACAGCTCTTTGGTCTTGGCCATGGTTGAGTTTGGAGTCTGACTGTTTGAGGCTGTGGACAGGTGTCTTTTATACAGATAACAAGTTCAAACAGGTGCCATTAATACAGGTAACGAGTGGAGGATAGAAGAGCTTCTTAAAGAAGAAGTTACAGGTCTGTGAGAGCGAGAAATCGTGTTTGTTTGTGGTGACCAAATACTTATTTTCCACCATAATTTACAAATAAATTATTTAAAAATCCTACAATGTGATTTCCAGGATTTTTTTTCTCATTTTGTCTCTCATAGTTGAAGTGTACCTCTGATGAAAATTACAGACCTCTCTCATCTTTCTAAGTAGGAGAACTTGCGAAATCAGTGGCGGACTAAATACTCTTTTTGCCCCACTGTATATCTTCATCTTTTTGTTTGACTCATCAGAAACTAGTAACCGAATAGTTTTATCCACCCCTGAACCCGTTGGACTGTTCATTTCACCAGAAACATGGCTGGATTACATCGATTTCTTGATATTGCCCAATAGACCGCACCATAGAGGCCCCCTGCTTACAACGCTAAAACATGTTGTTTCCAGCTCATTGAGCACCTCAGTGAGAAACTACTATCAGTGCACATCCTGTACCGTCACTTCACAGCACAGAACCGGGCCACACACCCATAAATAATGATTGATTAAACAAAACAATATCAGGTAGAGATGGAAAAGTATAGAAAAGTGGTTATAAAAATCAAAGGGAGAAAGTTAACTGGAGGTTGATAATGAAGTGAGTGAAATGTAATTCTAACAGTAAGTCTCTATTGAACAAAAGGAGCAGAACAAAGCCCATAAATATCACTAACAGCACATAATGTGACTCAAAACACACACCACTTCTTATTTCACTGCTAACCCGTTAACTGGGAGGCAACAGTTGTAAAGACTTATATTTAAAAATTCTCTGTAATTAAGCTGATTGTATTTTAATGTTGTCCTGTAGCAGCTAATTTACAATCTAATGTATGTATATGAGCTCATGAAGAAGCCAGTTAACAGCAGGGAATAGTAATATCCATAAAGCTTTACTGCATAGAGCCAGATTCCCTGAGGGAAACTTTTATGGCTCTTATTAACAAAACACATCCAAGTACTTTGATTATATTCAAACAAGCCAATAAAATATATATCTGATAATGTCTTAAAGATGATGGGAGGCTCATCTCAGTCTGCGACTTGTAACAAAAAGGAGAGCTCCGCTGCCTGGGTCAGACTGCTGAATAATTCACAGCACGTTATGAGGTAGAACAGTCGTCTAACGTACATCCTGAGACCCTGGGTTTATTAGATCATCTTTGAATCCCTCTCTCTGCCCATAAATTCAGGGCAGAACGTGAGACAAAGTCACAATTCAAGTTTAATGAGTCGACATGTCCCCAGAATAAAGAAATGGAGAAATCGTGTTCCCTCTGAGAGTAATTCCTCGCCATTTGAGAGTGGAAAGTGCTGTGTGTGCTTGAAAATAAACTACGTACCACAAGCTTTCCTCTGCAGTTTATGTGTAAAAAAAACTGATTCTCTGAATTTAGAGCAACAACAGATTTAGCAATACCTGATATGATTAAAATGCTGAAATCAATCTGTTCATTTACTCTAATTAAGGAGGGGTGTGCTTAGGTATGCATGAGCACACAGGTATGTTACTATGTTACTGTCATGTCCTTATTTAGGCAAAAACTCGTAATCTTAATATCTTCTGAATCGTCACGTCAGAAAAAAATTCACCCCCTGTACAGTGTGTGCCGATAGAGAAATTAGCTACGAAGAGCCAAGCCGTTTTTTGAACCAGGCTGTAAACATGTTTATTAATGCTGCAAACATTGTCTTTTTTGAATTGGTGTCTATGTGGTTTCCGGTCTTTCTGCAGCCAGCCTCAAGCGGATTCTCAGTGAATTGCAGTTTATAACATTCCGCATGGGCTTCATCGTTTGAGACTGGAGGTTGCTGCTTGAGACAAACTGACATAATGGTCTTTGGAGGAAGGCAGCTAGCCTAGCCGAATAGAAATACATAAATTAATGAATGAATAAAGGCAAAACTTTAAAGTAATTATTTTGGGAACACTGTGTGTTGTTTAAAAACTGTATATCCACTTTATACCCAATAAATAGTCTTTAATGGACACGTGCTTCATGCTCTTGGTCTGGCCCATTATTTATGGCATTAATCTATAAAATAAACCCGAAACATGCTAGTTTTGGCCTAAAAGTACTTTTTAAATGTATAAATGACTCCATTCTATCCTATAAACAAAGGCTGAAACCTGCTCCTTCCTGTATGTTCACTGCATTAGTGGTGAAACGGATGAGCTGTATTTAGGAACAGAGGACAACGAGTTAAAAGCCCTGTAGAGCCCTGGTTAACTCGGCCGAAAAACACTAATTCTCCCTTATTGGTTTCCATAATCACCTTGCCTCATATGGTAGCCACCAAGTGAGTGGGTCAATACATTGATTTCTCACATTGACTACTTTGCATCTCACGGCTCAATGCACTCCTGTCCAGCCCTGATTGAGCGGACAGCAGGGTCATCCAGAGGTAAGTCAAGGATTTTAGAACTTTAGGGTTGCATAGTAGAACTCTGATCTGCAGTGTTTTCTGAATTGAAAGCATCCATATAATTTGTGGAGATATGAGCTCATAAGAAACTTTCTGTTTGTGTAGATTTTGGCGCCCCCTGTGGACAAAGTAACACTGCTTATCTAAAAAATGTTTAACCCTGCTTTCTTCTGTCTCTTTTCTGTTACTTCTTTCTATACAGAACAACAAATGCACAATCAAAGATGCTGAGGCAAACGGTGACTTTTCATGTTTTTCCATAATTCGGTGCAATCCAGTGTTTGCTGGTTCGTTCTGGTTATTTGTGTTCTCCTTTTTTTATGACTGTGATATGACACTGACCTGTGTTATGTGAGAATGAGGCGGCTGGTGGACTGTCATTCACAGAGAAATGGTAAACATTTGAGTTTGACTCTTCTGGTCCGTAACTGTCCAACATGGGGTGGCAGTGTTGCTTAGTAACCACAGCACATGACTGACCTTATCGGTGTGGTCATAAAAATGTATGAAGTCCTTTTATTCATTTTCCCTCCTCTGTTGTGCTCGCTCTCTCTCCCTCTCTTTCTCTCCTGCTTTCACACACTCACACAGATACACACACACACATTCTAGATGAACACATCCCAATGCATTGTTCTTGTGTGTGTGTTAGTGTGTGTATGTGTATGAGAGAAAGAGAGAGAGGGAGAGCAGCAGGGTGGTAATGAAGGGCTATACCTGACACATGCCACAGACTGCATCAACAGCATGAAGAGGGTGAGGAGGGGGAGAGCATCCAGAGAGAGGAAAATCAGCAGTCACAAGTCAGAAAAAAACTAGAAGAGGAGCAGCTTCACTTTCCCTGAATCATTTTTATCAAAAACCCTGAAGGACAAGGATTTCTGCCCCGCGGTTGTGTGTAAGCCCCTGACAACCAGTCAAGTGCCAGTTTAAATCCATCAGGAGTAGGAGCAGAAATTTAAAGCACAAGTAGCTGATTAGTCCAAAGGTAAGAAAACACAGAAGGCAGTTACAATGAGCATCATTTTATCATTTTAAACATAGCTAAACACGGATTAGCACGTCGGTGGGTAAAGAAGTCAAGTTGGATTGCTGAGTGTGGCTAAGGTTAGCAGAGCTAGCACCATCCTTTAGTTCTGCTTGCAGGTTAAAGTCCACATGCCTGTGCTGGTTATGCATAGCTCTGGTTGATTGGTTGTATGCCAGTGTAACCAGACACAGCCTACATACACCCTTGTCTCCATTTTACAAATCAAAATACAAATACGAGATGCATCTGTCATCTGTGCTGTTAATGTAACTGTAACTGGAGCAACAGCCCTGGTTAATGATGGCTGGCTGCTTCAACAACCTTTGATCAGAATTGTGGGCCTACAGTTACAAACATATTAACAAATATTTTCACTGACTTGTAATTTTGGTGCCAGACAGTAATAAATAATAATAATAATACCTTTTATTTATATAGCGCTTTTCCAAAACTCAAAGACACTGTACACTGTTAAAATCAAGACAAAACAACAGTACAATCACAAATTAAAAGCTAACTTAAAAAGGTGAGTTTTTAATAGTGAATTGAATGTTGAGGGGTCAGAGCAGTTTTGGATATGAGTGGGGAGAGAGTTCCAGAGGGTGGGGGCGGCTATGGAGAAGGCTCTGTCCCCCCAGGTTCGGTGCTTGGTTCTGTGAGGTGGAGACAGGAGGTTGGCATGTGAGGAACGCAGGTTACGGGAAGGAGTGTGATGGTGGAGGAGGTCAGTGAGGTAGGAAGGGGCCTGGTGGTGGAGGGCTTTGTGGGAGAGAAGGAGGATTTTAAACTGTATGCGGTAGGGGACGGGGAGCCAATGAAGATGTTGGAGGACGGGGGTGATGTGGTCACGGGAGCGAGTGCAGGTGAGGAGGCGTGCAGCAGAGTTCTGAATGTATTGCAGTTTATGAAGGACTTTGGAAGATGTGCCGTAAAGGATGCTGCTGCAGTAATCTAAACGTGATGTGATGAATGTGTGGATAAGTGTTTCAGCAGCAGAGAAGGAGAGGAATGGACGGAGGCGGGCAATGTTTCTGAGGTGGAAGAAGGCCGTATTAGTGAGCTGGGTGACGTTGTGTTGAAAAGAAAGGTTGCTGTCAAAAATGAATCCAAGGTTACGGATGTGAGGTGCAGGAGAAAGAGTTGAGTTATTGAATGTGAGACTGAAACCATAGTGAAGATCATAATGTTCAATCGTTTAGTTGACTAAACTCTAACATCCTGAATCAACAGGGGATGAATTTGTATATTGCATTTCTGAAAGATCGGTTTCTAATCATTCACAGACTGTCATTCTCTTGACCCCTGAAATCCCCTCGAAAACCAGATGATACATCTCAATGGGTTTATCCTGAGAAAGACATTTCAACAAATAATACAACTTAAAATACATTTTTTTTTTTCTATTACTTTTAATCTTCTCCTGCAGCAGCCCTGACATTAAAATCATATAAATGGGACCATTGAGGTCACCTTTAGACGATCAACTTCCGACCATTAGTTCATCTTTATGTCCAAGTAGCATTTTACCAAATCAAAGACAGACACTTCAAGTGTCACTGAGGCTTCAGGTTCACAATAATGGACAGAAATACTGGAAGCAAAATGTTTTTCTTGCACATTTTAAATTGAGGTTCTGCAAAAATGTCATAACAAAACTCAAGGTGTCACTCTGCCTTTGTACGCTTTGTACTTTTACTCTGGTAGTGCTGTTCTGTTCTTCCACATTCACAGTGAAGCTGATTGTCTTCTGTCTGTCACTTCTTCTGATGTGGGATCAGCAGAAAAACAGCTTATGCAATGTGGCTTTGTGACATTATTGATGAGGTTTAAAAAAGGTGCAACAGTCCCGACTTGAACAGGTAATGCAAATGGAGTTTATGAGGTTGCAGTGCAGTGTATCAATTTATCCTTTTAGATATTTGCGCAAAATTGTGCCAGTCAAATGGTTCTGCCAAGTCTGAGTATATTTGATGCAAGTTTTCTTGAGATATCCTGGTCAGGAGAACTGGACTGATGTGCAGACAGATATAAAAAAATGCAAAGGAAGCCGATTTACGAAACATAATGAAATTTGGATTACACGTTGTGTAACCTATGATCCGGCATGCTCTCAGTATCACATCACAGTGATCTACTTAGTTGGCGTAAATCTGTCTAGTTTATAGTGTCTTAATCTGGGTTTAATCCCCAGAACATATTTATGGAACTAACAAAGTGTTGTGTAGAGGGTGGGTGTGGGGGGCTCCGAAGCCTCTGTGAGCCAGGGGCTGATGATTCCACACAGGACGTTAAGCACCGCGTCTGTCAGCTCATTGACACACTATCACAGAGACCGGCTTTCTTGCAAAGTGCTGCTCTGTTGTTCCCACAGGGAGCACAGATGTTAGTGTTGCTGTCGCCATCTTTATGCCTCGACAACATCTGCACAGCTGTGTTGTCGGCAGCAACATGCAGGCAGGAACGCCACAACCTGCTCTTGAACTGTTGACAGCTAGGGGCAGGTCGGCACAGATGGCAGGAGGGGGGGGTGTCAGGGGACTGGCACTGGGGTGGGGAGGGGGATGGCAGGTAGAGACCGGGGCTCCCATCTGGCCTCGTTGCTGGCTCTTTGCCCTGGAGCATCTTCAGCATTTACTCGACAGAAAGCCTGTCAGGAGTTGGAAGTCACCTTGCACAAAATGTTGCACTCTCAGGGCAGATTCACTGGAGATGAGGGTGGGGGGTGGGGGATCAAACAGAGCAGCATGCGCCGGGTGTAAAGACATGAATGGTAACCAACTAATTGATCCTATAGCAACAGCTTGCCAAAGTTTTAGCATATTTCTGGTCAAGTTAACAGTCACAGAAGGGATGAAATCTGACACATTAAGGAGCGTTTATGTCTGCAACATATATATTTTGGTGTATTACATGCCCCGTTTCATTAGAGTACTATCCATTTGTTAACAAGCACAGGTGACAGATGGCATCTTGTAGAGCTGTGCGGTTTATCTACAAAATGAAGACAAAGTTGGCTATTTCTGGTCAACATCACCAGAGCGATACGTAACAAACACAGGAATGTAGACGTTAACAAGCAAGGAGGCAGGGAGGACTGAGGGCTGGTCTTGCTAGCTCTGTTAACATTAGCCACACTCAGCGAATCCATTGACATTGTATAACTGCAGGCTCTGTGATCTGTAGCCATATTACATAAATTGTGCTCATTTATAAAAAAAATTTGAGGGTTGAGCTTTTTCTTACCTTTAGTCCAGTTGGCTAGTCAGAATTTTAATTTCCATTTAACAGCTAGTAAATGGGTTGCTTGAGCATTCTTAGATTAGATAAATAAATAAAATGTTATCAGGTTACCCCAGATGGGAGCTGGGATGTCATCACTGCCAATTGTTCCCCGCCTGCTTTTGCTCTCCATGCAGACTTTCTTCTTGATACCATAGACTGTATAAAATATGGACGTAGTATCCGTGACCTCACCCATCTGTTCCTGAGCGCTGTTTTGAAGCCAATCGACGGCGACAGCCATATTGAAATGCGGAACTCAACCAGGCAGAGTGTGACGTAAAGGGGCGGAGTTTGAGCCTCTTAGCCAACAGCTATGTGTTCCTGACCGGGAGTCAAGTCAGTCATGTCCTTATTTGGGCAAAAACTCGTAATCTTAAAATCTTCTGAACCGTGGCGTTAGAAATAAATTTGCCCCTCATACAGTGTGTGCCGATAGAGAGATTAGCTATGTAGGGCCAAGCCGTTTTTTGAACCAGGCTGTAAACATGTTTGTTAATGTTGCAAAGATCGTCTTTTTTGAATTGGTGTCTATGTGGTTTCTGGTATTTCTGCAGCCAGCCTCAAGAGGATTCTCGAAGAAGTGCAGTTTATAACACTTCCGCATGGGCTTCATAGTTTGAGACTGGAGGTTGCCGCTTGCTTCATACACAAAAGACTGCTGTGATACATGACTGGTCAATACTGCGCAGACTACAAATGTACTACAAACATACACCAGAATACTTCATATGTAGTAAATCAAACCGGCAAAAACAGACTCTAAATTCTTGTGTAGAATCTGATTAGTGATTAGTAATAAATAGCAACTTTAGTGAAATTAATCTTTGACAGTGGCTACAAACCAGCTTGTGCAAAGCAGTGACTGCATATTACTCTTGATCCCATGTTTTTTTTTCAGTATTTTCTGTTTGTTTGGGTTTTTTTATATGTTTTTTAACAGCAAACTGATGTTGTTCATATTGTGCACTTGGTTCCTTGGGACACAAAGCAGGAATAAATTTCCATCTGTTCTGTTTAATAAACAGAAAGAAAACAAACATGAGTTTTGTGGCACTTGAGTAGCATGGTGGCGAAAGTGAAGACTCTACAAAAATAAAAAGTCATTACTTTCAAGGCCACTTTAGGCCAACAGTATATTGACAAACATTTGTTTGGCTTATGTATTTTTATTTTCTTCTGAAATGATTAAAATACAACATGTAAAAAATGATGGAAGTGGAAAGGTTAGATGTTTTATAATGTTGTTTTATGGGAATGGGCGGTTAATTAAATCCCTGAATTAACAAAGTCAATTCACATTCCTGCAGACATGAAAAGCCCATACGTTGAAGCTGTAATTATTTGGCTGTTCAAATAAACCAACGCAATTAACCACACACTGTGATGAATTATTTCATAGTTAATTTAAAAAAATATTGCTAAAAATGTGTTTTTCAATGTATAAATATGGCCAGTGGTAGAATACTTATTTATGGGTTATGTTTCAATAATGTGGAGTATATCTTTATATTGTAATCAAGCACATATTGTGTCCATTGTAACCGTGCCTGTTTTACAGCTTACGGCTGTTTCATTTTTATCTATGTGTTTATCTATTTTTGTCGGACAAGTCGTGGAATTAAAGACAACACAGCTAACAAGCACTTTGTTGTTTTAGCATTAAGCTATATGGGCCTCAGCCAGAAGTCAATGTATATAAATTATTAATTCAAAATCAATACAGTGCTCCTGAGAAACAATACAGCATCACAAAACACAATTCTCACAATACTTCAGCCTATTGATATTATCTTAAGATTATCTTTATTAGTAAGTACACTCAGTTAATATGCTTTCATTGTTTAACTCGTTGAATGTGTTCTTGTGAAAGCAAAGTTACTCATCTGCCCGTAGGCTATCATGAAAAAAGAAGGCATAATAATTTAGTGGTGTCACTACAGGAGACACTTGACAGTGTTTATGGGTACAAATAAAAAGTATGGTCTTACATAGTATCAGAAATAAGAAATTAGTTAATGCAGGTCCCTCAGATAATTTTTTAACCTCTTAAGATAAATTAGTTGACTTGTTGTGCTTCTAAAAAGTACTTTTACTAACTTTGTTCAGCTATACTGAAGCACATATGAATCTTCTGGATGTTACCTACTGTAGTTATTTTGGTCACTAAGAGCCCTGACAGAACAGATGACTTTTCATAAAAGGTCGACATGTTAAAAGTTCAAACTATGTTCATCATATTCAAGCAATTTTAATTATAGTAGAGAAGCAGCCAGAATCTGGTTTAGTATGTTAAAACTGAGCCATTAAAGGAGTCCAAGGATTTAAGCCAGCTTCTCCCTGTCTCTTCTTACCATCAGGTCACATAGCGGGACATTTATACGAAAAAGATGATGACTTCCTAATCTGTAGCTTGCTGATGTTTAGAGTGTGATATATACCGTTGTTTTTGTGCAATCAGTCAGTAAGTTAAATCATGTTTTATAGCTTTGTCCTGTAAAACATTAAGCATATCTCACATTTTTTAAGTGCACTTATATATTACAAATCTAACTTACTACATCTTTCCTGTAATAGGTTTAAAATGACAAGTACTTCTTAATCACTATTAATAACATACAAAGCCACAAATCTAAATTACCCTTTACAAAACAAGACATATTTATGTATTTCTACAGTGCATCTCTAATTACATTTTGATTGTTGCTTTGTTCATTGTTTTTGTGCAAAATGTGTGCAGTGCCTCAGTCACAGCCAGACTTTTGTAAGGGAACAACACGGTGTGCCATATCAAATCGAATCGCACAGTTTCGGAAATTATCAGAAAGTATCTCATAGCATTGTACAGTATTAACTCATAGTGTATAGTTTTGGTTAGTTTCGTTTAATTTTTTTAATGTTTTGTATCCTATATCGTATTCGATCGCATCATCAGTATCGTAAAGTATCGTATCAAACTGTACAGTCCTGTATCTTATATTCTCACAGGAAACTCTTTTTTAATCATCTCCCAGCTTTCTTTTAGAAACATCCCAATCTGAATGTCTAAAATGTAAAAGCAAACTTAATTTTTGACATCATTCATAAAATCAATATGTGTTTTTGCTTATTAAGCAATGTTTGGTGGAATGCAGTTCCTGTATATGGGGAAAGAAATACCAAGAGAAATTATTTTCTTACATCATTCAAACACTGTAATGAACGCACAATAGTAGTAGTAGTAGAATTAGTAGTGATTGTACTAGTGATAGTAGTAGTAGCAGTAGTAGTAGTAGTGGTAGTTGTAGTAGTAGAATTAGTAGTGATTGTACTACTAGTAGTAGTAGTAGCGCTAGTAGTAGTATCAACAGTAGTGAAGTAGTAGTATTTTATTAAGCAGGGTTTTTTTCTATCTGCATGCTTTCCAATTTAATCAGTGTTTAAGTACTGAGAAAAGAATAAAGCTGCAGACCCCCCAGTCCTTCTCCAAACTCCATCATAAGACTGCAGCGACCGTCTGCACGTCACAATGGCTTCTGGCCGCAGCGTGGGGTGTCACCCAGTGGGGGGTTCAGGGTTTGACCTGGACTGGCTGTCCAGGGCGCAGGGCCAGCACACAAGAAAAGCTCTTTACGGATGAAGCATGTGGTCAGGTCATCTCTCCTCCTTCTCTTTACCCCCTCCACAGCTTCCCCCTTAATCCCGGCCTGAAGCTCCCGGCCCTCACCTCACCCCCCTCCCCCTGTATCCGTGAGGAAATGCCAACAGATGCCCGGTGTCTAAGACAGGCATTATGTTCTTAGAGGATGTCCTGGTAATTCTGGTTTTTGCCAGGCTGCTGATTATAGCCACACTGTCTAGAAATGTTGCAGATAAGAGGCAGCAGAGAGGACAACAGGTAGCCATCTCTGCTGGCAGGGTCACGTGGTGCTGCAGAGCAAAACAACATCTTCAGGGCCCAGAGGGGACATATGTCTGTTTGTAGTATATGACGGAGTGATGGGATTAACATGCAGGGAATAAACAGAAGGATACAATACTCAGATAAACAGATTGCTGGATAAGTCTTGTATTGTTGCCATTATCATAGGTAATATTATCAAGGGGATAACTAAATGGTATTCAGGGATATTAAATGAGAATGCACCAACAGCAGCGTTTAGTGTTGTATTTTATAACATGTTACTCATCAAGAATTTAAAACCGGAGGAGCAGGACTTCATTTGCGATAAGGAAACGTGTCAATCATGGGGACTCGGGGAGAAAGTGGTTTGTCAGACCCTGAGGGGGCCACACTGACCTAAATACAAAATTGTCAACAGCAATCCTACACTGACCGTCCAAAAGACAGCACTGGGGACACAAACATTTAACTCTGCAAAGACAGTTAAAATATCTTCTGGGAATGTGACTCTCCAAAGGCTATTTTTAATGTTACACAGGTCAAACTCATCTCCATGGCAGGGGGGCAAAACAGGACACAACATAAGGTCTGTGTCAACAAAAGACATCTTTTCATGTTCAGTAAACAACATAGCCGTGTTGTTCATGAACAAAGAGATCAGAATATTAGTAACTAGCTGTCTTACATGTAAATCCCTTTGTTGTTTGACTTATTTACTTGTCTTCAGGCAGATGTTTTCGTCTTATTGTTTCTGACGTATGTTTTTTTTTTAAGAAGGGTGAAAAGAGATTGTTAAGATTAAAGTTGAAGCCTTCCAGTAAAGAGGATTTCTCATCATCAGCTCAGCAGTGCTGCAGAATTCATGGACTGTCTGAGTCAGTGAGAACTGATGCCACCGTGTGGTCAGAGGTAGCAATACCAGTGAAACACAAAATAAACCTGCTGTTAGCAAACTGTTTATTTGTTGTTGTTGTAAGTTTCTTAAAGGTACAGTGTGTAGTATTTGGCAACATTAAGCAGAGCAGACTTCGTCGAAACATAATATAATATTCAAAGGAAGGTTTAAATAAGGTGAAAATCACCTGAGTATACAAACAGTTTTGTTTTTGTTAACTTAGAATGAGTCTTTATATCTACATAGAGGCAGGTTCCCTTCCATGGCTGCTGCCAACTTGCACCAACATGTTATACAGTAGCACAGAACAGTCAAACTAGTGGAACAGGTGTTTTTGTATTTAGTGGGTGGCCACTTGGAAGATTAAGAAGAAGAGAGTGATTGTTGTGTACCAAGGAATTCGTATTGATAGAACTTTTTGATTGTAAAAATTTGACAAATGGCGGATCATACTCATCATGCATCACAGCTTCTTGTCCTCAAAGGCCACCGTCACTTCCTCGAAAGAGGGGTGAGCATGGGAGCGTTTCAATTTAAAATCTGACCGCTAAATATTCTACATTATATCTACAGTCACTAATCAAACTTCACAGCACAAACCGTAGCCTGCGCTCAAGTAGCCTTATCAAACTCATCCCACCCAAAGCCCGGACCTCCTTTGGTCGCACCTCCTTCCAGTTTTCCGCTGCAAATGACTGGAATCACCTTCAACAATCCCTAAAGCTGACCTCTCTCATTCCACTCGCCACTTTCAAAAAACTAAGACACCCAATAACTCAACATCACTGCACTTGCTTTTAAATTGCTTTTAAGTTGTTCACTGCTGTCATATTTTTGTATTGTATTGTTCTGTCTCTAGGTCTGTCTGTATGTCCTCTCTGTTTTTTGTTTTGTCTTTTATTTATTGTCATGCCACCTGTGTTGCCTCCTCGCCCAGGTCGTTATTGCAAATGAGAATTGGTTCTCAATTAACTCACCTGGTTAAATAAAGGTTAAATAAATAAATAATACACACTGCACCTTTAAAATATGGTTATTTCTAGAGCTATAATTTTCCAGGGGGGGGGGGGGGGGGGGGGGGGGGGTGGGGGGGGGGGGGGGGGGGGGGGGGGGGGGGGGGCTTATGTGAGAAGACAACCTTTCAACCTGATGTGACTCTCAAATGGGGGTATGTGGGAGTACTGCAGGGACAACGTGACAAATGTTTAAAAAAAAATGTTTTTTTAAATAACTTGCATCATAATAAATAAATACAAATTCTGGTTAAAGACAACTTTATCAACAGCATTTAATTTCTATTTCAATGCAACATCAAATAGGGCACTATTTCCAAATTGAGCATATTCATTCTTAAAATATATTATTGGCAAAACCGCTTGGACCATACAAGGGGGTACTTGGCTGAAATTGTTTTTTAAAGGGGGGTACACAAGCCAAAAAAGTTTGAGAACACTTGCTATACAGGAATACGTATACATATACATGTACTCTACCAAAGTGTTGTATCTTAGGATTTTAATATTTCAAGTATAAGTATGTTGTTTTTTTGTCAAAACATTTTTACACATCTAAATTTAAGGAATGCAACCTAGCATTTTTTTAACTGCAGATTATCTGTTGATTACGTATTTAGGAAGTTGATCTTAGTGATTACAAATTTAGCGGCACAATATGGGAAAAAAGCACATTTGGGTTATTTAAACAAATACTGCTATTGTGATGTCTCTTGGGGTTCAAACCATAGATCTCTTCGCATCACACTTCTTAATTGCATATGAAAACATCAAATCAAGACGATGTGATCTGTGCTGGGGTTGAGTTTCATCTGGAGATTAAGATTTGTAGCGCTATGATACTGAATTATAACACTGTTTTTCACACAATCTACATCTAACTAACAAATTGAGTTCTGCAATTTAGATATTGCACTCTGCAATTTTGTGAAAATATATTATTTGCCACAAACATAACTACGTGTTTGTGCTAATAATGAACTTCTTTCAAAGTAAGTAAGCAGAAAATAAAGACTCCTGGATTTTCAAGATATAGTAATTTATTAAAACATGGCTGCATATAAATTAACAAATAGAACTTGAGGTTTTACCGCATTCCTACAACCTTTACTGCATGTCACTTTAAGTGTATCATTTAAGTTATAGACTTGGATAAATATTTCACCACTTGTCATACAATAATAATAATAATGAACTTTATTTTATATAGCACTTTTCTTAACAAGGTTACAAAGTGCTTCACAACAAAAAAGCAGAGAATTACAAAGCATAAAAAACTGTGCAAACGGGGTAGAAAAAAAAGACAGAAGCAAATTCAAGAATTAGGTGTTGAGAAATGCCTTCTTATATAAAAATGTTTTTAGTGAGGATTTAAAAGCAGTTAAGGTTGTGGACTGTCTAATTGTCAGTGGCAGGGAGTTCCACAAACTTGGAGCTCTGATTGAAAAGGCCTGGACACCTTTTGTTGGCACAACCAGCCGAGATGCATCCACAGACCTGAGGGGCCGCCCAAACATATAGGGGGTTAAAATGCCGCTTAAATAGTTTGGGGCCTATCCATTTAAAATTTTAAAAGTAATCAATAAGATGTATGTACTGAAGTCAATTTATTGTCTACTGGTGTGTGAATATACTACAAATAATCCTAATAAATAAATCCTCTTATACAACTATCATAAACGTTACATATAGTGAAGTTGGGTCACGTTTTCTTCATCAGTTGATAGTTAGACATACCGTGTCGTACACTGAAAATACAACCACGTAATGGAACTTTGGCCTTTGGTTATTAAATATTTCAATTATATCTAGCCTTTAATTTCTTAGAGCAGTGCACAAATGTGCATACACTGAATAAGAC
This sequence comes from Notolabrus celidotus, assembly GCF_009762535.1. NCBI lineage: Eukaryota > Metazoa > Chordata > Actinopteri > Labriformes > Labridae > Notolabrus > Notolabrus celidotus. The sequence goes on from NC_048276.1 coordinate 22,891,756, forward strand.
TTTTGTTTTGATGATACAAAGTGATCTGTGAATACTGACCAAACACTTTATCACCAGTGCTAACAGAAATTGTCTCAGGGGTACATGTGTTATGTAAATGGCCCCTACAGGTAAAGAATCTGTCTTCCTGAGTTGAGATGCAAATGTTTGTGATACAGAGAAATTTAGACTTGCAGATTCCAGAAAAAAAAAATCTATGAAGAGTTTCCTTCATCAACCCCGGGCCGATATCCTGGATTTTTGTGAATAGAGTTTCCTGCATGACCTTTGCTCTGTGTCTAAAAGCTGTGCACACATGTACATGTGTTTTTGAGCAGTGCTGCACCCGTAGCTCAATACTGGTTGACCTACAAAACCAGTGAGAGTGCTGATGTTCATCACAACCGCAGGACCCTGGTGTGTCGTAAAGACTCACGCTGATCTGAAAGTCTATGAGGCTTGACGCATGACATCGACCTCACGAAAGAACGGGGGGGGGGGATAAACACATAACTGCCCAGTAACAAGAGCTCTCTCCTCATTGGCTGCTCAAGAATGTTGCATTGATCATACTCTTTGTGCAGAAATGACACATGTGGTTTGATCCACGCACACACAGGCAGGATTACAGTATGATGCTCGCACACACAGCAGCCTGTGATTGCACATGCATGGTCTGAGGCTTAGGGATGCACAAACACACACACATGCACACAATTACACGCACACACATCTTGCATTCACACACAGACAGAGTAGTGGTGAGAACTAGGGCAGAACCACACCAGTAAGCCTCTTTTTTACTTAAACATCCTCTGAGAATTCAGTTTTCTTCCCCACTCAAGATTAGCACTTAGCCCCTGGTAACAGTGCTGTCATTCTGTTGTTCCACGTCACCATCCATGCCTCATACTTTATATAAACGCAGCTTCCTCTGCAATTATTGGATGGTTTTTGTATGACAAGATAGCTTTTGCTTTGAAGTCAGATTTTCTTGTCTGACAGATCTCACCTTTTCAAGAAAAGTAAAACTTTGGGGTGATGTTGACCACGGATGGATTGTAGCTCACTGAGTCTCATACTTAAAGAGGTGAATTTAATTTGTAGCAACATTTTTCATGCAAAACCAAAATGAATGCAATGTTCAAATTTTGACACTGTCATAAACTAGATTACCAAAACGGAAGTTATTTTCATTATTGATTTATTCAGGATTTTTTCTAAAGATGTGGCAAAGGATGGCCAAAGTCAAGTCATCTCTGGGAGTGAAACAAGAAAAGTTTGGGAAATTTATCACAATCTTTAATTTGAAAACCATTAATCATCAAACTCTAGCTGATTATTTTCCTCATTTAATTTAACATCAAAAGTTAACTGACTATTTCAGCTTTAATGGAATGGATTAATATGACTTTAAGAGCTGTAAGACCCCTTAGTCACCTTTGTTGGCTGTGCGTTACCCACACATTAAGGAACTGCAGACATCGTCATGTAAATCTGCAGGAATGCTGTGAGCACAAGTGCACAGCAGGACAAAGTTAAATACATTCTTTGGCAAATAAATCCAACATCAAATCATAAGGAGAGCCATCACAGCTGATCCTCAGTGAGAGTCTGCAGCACTCTGTACGTTTTCAGCCTGAGGCCAAGCATCCATATCATTTATCAAATTTACAGACAAAACATTAACCAGAAGCAGATCTCTGTGAAATTTTGAGCTGAACACAAAGTTTGCTGATCTTATTTTATCTTCAGGAACGTCTGACGTTGTTTGTAAAACTGAAACTGACATCCTCTGAATCAAATCTAAACATGGATTTAAAAAGAAGAAGGAGAAGGAGAAGGAGAAGAAGAAGAAGAAGAAGAAGAAGAAGAAGAAGAAGAAGAAGAAGAAGAAGAAGAAGAAGAAGAAGAAGAAGAAGAAGAAGAAGAAGAAGAAGAAGAAGAAGAAGAAGAAGAAGAAGAAGAAGAAGAAGAAGAAGAAGGAGGAGGAGGAGGAGGAGGAGGAGAAGAAGAAGAAGAAGAAGAAGAAGAAGAAGAAGAAGAAGAAGAAGAAGAAGAAGAAGAAGAAGAAGGAGGAGGAGGAGGAGGAGAAGAAGAAGGAGGAGGAGAAGAAGAAGGAGGAGGAGAAGAAGAAGAAGGAGGAGGAGAAGAAGAAGAAGAAGAAGAAGAAGAAGAAGAGAATGCTCCTTATCAAACACAGAATGAGATTATTCTAGGAAACATAGAGAAGAGATGTTGCATCTTTAAAAACAATGCCCATATAAGCAGGGCACTGCTCGCCTCAGTCTGTCTGATCAAACTTTGACTACTATTAAGACACATGTTGAGGAGTTTTCTACAAGCAGCTCCTGTCTTTCAGGTTTTAAAAACATCTCAGACTGACTACACATTTCCACCCATGTCAACATTGCATTTTGCTTTTTGAAGTGTAAAGGATTTTTAGTCAGCTTGTGAGCTACAGGAAGCAGGATCTTTGCTAATACTCCTGAAAGCCCTGATAAGCACCCACAGACTGATTTAATTAAGTGAAACTTCTTTAATTAGAGTTTGAACCAGTTTGGATCACTGCACGGTTTGTTTTTGAGAGAATGAGATGTTTGCAGATATTTGTGCTCCTATAAAAAACCTTCCAAACCCAGAAGGAATCCCCACCAAACAAAAGCTGAACACATACAAGCTACTACAGGTCATCTTTGAGTTCTGCTGCTGATGAGCTTTCCAGAAACACTGGCTGTTTCTGAAACGGCCTGCTACATACTACCTAATAATGTAGTAGTCAGTAGGTATTGCCTACTACATACTGGGTTTGAATTTAGTATGTAGTTTGACTGTTCTGTTTGATCTGTGTTGCAGTACGCTGGGTCCGACGTCACTGAATTTCCGGTTTGGGAAAGCGGAAGTAAACAACGGCGAAGCTGATAGATAATCTGCTTCTTTAGAATCCACTTATGATTTAAAAAGTTAGGAAGTGGTTTATATGGAATTTAATAATTTTCACAGCACATAAAAACTGAGTGCTCTCTGTCAAAAAATAGAAGAGAAAAGAAAAAGCGGAACGAGCGCTGTGCATTGTGGGAAACAGTACGCGAGGCAGACTGGTCCGATGCATAATGTGAAATTTTCCCAAATCAGTAGACATCCGGGGAGTTTTGGCATACTGCAGATTTTGCACTTTTTCACTTACTACTTACTACATACTGAATTTTGGCCAAATCAGTATGTACTGCTAGTATGGTAGGTGGGTTTGAAAACAGCCACTGACTATCAACATGAAACCATTTTTTGGTTTTGTTTTAAGACCTTTGATTGAGCTCCTGGTAAAGACATTCAAGATGCATTTTGTGAAACTTCACTTCTGCATTACTCTCTATTAAATGATACAGACAAGAAAACAAGAGCAGGGTCTTTTCGACAAATTATGCTATGCTTCCTTCAACTGGTACAAACTACCATTAAAGATTAGATGTGCACCAAATATAAATATTCATGAATTTAAGTTTTTAAAAAATGAGCCTCTGGATGAACCCCACAACCTGCAGACTATTTAAAATTACTGGACAATGTGTTCATCGCTCTTATTACACTTCACAAGTTCTGTTATGCAATTTCAAAACCGTTTCAATAATTTCTTATGTTTTAAATTACCAAATTTTCTTTTTGTACACAGTATTTTTATCTTATTTAATATTAAAATATTCTATCTCTTTAAGCATGCTGTTTTTATTTTCCTTTGAATTTTTCTTTTATTCATGTGAAGTAAACTGAGCTGCCGTTGTGCATAAAAATGCACCATCCTTCCCTTTTATAGCACACATGCAAAAATAAGCTCCTCTGACACCTCAGAACAGGTAAATGCAGTAACACACACACACACACCAGATTAGGCAAGGGCTGTCACACACCTATTAATAGAAAACCTCCGGGCAGAGTCAATCTGAGGGTTCCTGGAACAAAGATGTAGCATCGTCCCGTGAGCGAACAGGAAACAGGTTACTCACAACAAAACACAGAACTAGTTCTCCCTTACAGAAGCACAGCAGGTCAGAAATGAGCCCAATGTGAACACATGCAAAACCTCTGAGCAGCTCCTCTTTTATGTGCCGTGCATTTAGCTGTGTAACTCCACCGCTCCTCCTCAGCTGAAACACAGAGTCTGGAGAGCTCATTTAGGGATCTTGCTGAAAAGACTGTTTGCTCAACACACCGGGGTTCCCGCGCCTGCCCACGCCTCATTTGAGAGGCAGCAAGAAAAAAGGCAAATAGATGAAAGGCGGTCCCCACAGTTGGAGATGATGCACCAAGGGTCCTCTCGCTAAGCAGGCAGCTATTCAAATGAGTGGCTAATTGTGGCATCTGTTAACCCACTGAAGAGGTGTCAGAGCAGTATCACGGGCCTGTTAATTGGTACAAACAGGTAGCAGATGTAGACTCTGCGATTGAGCAGCTGCCATTTAGTGAGCCAACCTCCATGAACAGTGATTAAACAGCCAAGCTGATGGAGAGAGATCAAAGTGGAGGAGGAGGAGGAGGAGAAAGTAGAGAGGAGAAAGGAGGAAACATCAAGGAGCCACCACACATACAGTAAATACCATCCACTGAGATCATTACATTTTGTTTATGAGGGACTGTTTATGGGTTATTTATCTCCTATCTCTATGCATTGTTGCAAAATCCTGATTTCTTCTTACGTATTCCTTTATTGATTTATTGATTAAACCTACTTGTGGATTTAGCTGGTTATGAATCTGGTTCTGTCCGAGTCTCTGGAGCCTTTGTTGTTATTTACTCTGGCTAAGTTTCTAATGACTTAAACAAATCAGCATTAGAGCTGCAATTAAGGACTATTTTGACAGAGAACCAGTCATCGGTTATCGAAACGATCAACTAACAGCATAATTAATTACACAATTTCTTAGTGGTTATCTGCTTTTATATTTAACGTTACAGTTTCAGACTCAAACCTTTAACATCTTAATTCAAGCCCAAACTTTTAAAATGTTTAGCCTACATCATCAGCGCCGGCCGGTCTGTGCAATTTTGCCCGGTGGAGCATGATGGAGGATAACTACAGAGGCTCTGCAGTTTAGGTGCATGTCACGCTATTTTTGCTAACAACTCCGTCGCAAACCTGCAACATATGCAGCGGTAATGTTTTGACGGATCGTCCAGTATCGGTATCGGCAGATACCAAAGCCCTGGTATCGATATCAGTATCGGGACCTAAAAAGTAGGATTGGTGCATCCCTAGCCTTGAGTCAGGTCAGAGGTTTTCAGAGGCCAATAAAGACAACATGGATTAGGAGAGGAGTCGGATATTCATTAATGTAGTAATTACTGCAGGAAAACCTTGGTCACATGACTCCAGCTGCCAGGCGGTCCTGTTCCATGCTGTGTTCTGAAAACGCAACCTGTGGGTGTTGACGGATGAGAGAGCACGGAGCTGGACCGCAGCGGATGGAAGCCGGACCAGGAACGGATCTGGTGGAAGTCCTGTGTTAGAGATAATAGGGAAGCAAGATGGCTCACTCCTTAGTAACTCAGCTCCAGCAAGCAATGTAATATCTGCTCAAGGCATGAAAACATGCACTATGATGTCACCAATTAGTAATTGACAATTTAATTAATCAGCAACTGTTTTTTTCATTGATCTGCGTCGACTAATCGAAAGCAGAAAATGATTTTAAAGAAAAAAAATCTTAACATGGAAAGTGATCGAGCTCAGTCAAAAAGCCATATAAACCAACGTCTGTTATTCAGCAAAACAAGATATTAGCTGGTTTTGAAAATATTCAAAACAGAAACTGGAGTCACACCTCTTCCTCGTGAGGACTCTACTCAGTCCGTTTCTTTATGCAACACATTGTAAGACAAGGCTGCGTGCAGTCCATGCAGAACACGTGGTCTTTACTGTAAAACAACATAACATTAATGCTAGTTTCCAACGGAGCTCTATCTTGCTGTTTGCTTGCGATTTTGAAAATGCAACCTTTACTTTGACAATACAATTAAAAATCAAGAGAAACCAACTATCTCAGCTGAACTCTTACATGTGGTGCTGAATCTAGGAAGTTTCACATTCACGTTACAGTTATAAAACTTCGAAGCTTCAAACTCTGCCTCAGAATTACACATCTTACAAACAGAAGTAGTAAAAAGTAACACAGTATTTAACAGTCGTCTTTTCTTTCTTTCATTTAACTCACAGAAGTGAACTGCCTTTAAGAATCAGGGCCTTGACTATGGGAATTAAGTGAAAGGTTCATAATAAGTTTTGTAAACTCACATTACTTATGCCTGGCTTATAGTGTGTGCTGGAGAGTCAGCCTGATGACCTGAGATCAGTGTTATCACAATGACACTGTCATACTAACTTCTCACCAGCAGAAGGCGGTAAAAGCCTGCTAGGTGTAAAGAAGCATCTTGTTTCTCTGTGAACAGGACTCTGCTGAGCTTCTAAACAACACTGGTTTGTTACACACTACTTAAATATATTTTCCTCTACAGCTAAATGAGATTTTAAAAATAGTTGACTGATCTCTGTGAGGGGATTTTAAAACACAAGCAGGGTATCCAATCTGTTCTCCAGTCAACCTCAAATTTAAACTTCATTCAGTGTATGTTGTTAAACTCCTTGTTCTAAAAAGATGAAAAGACTATTGGCTGAAGATAATCAAGCATTTCATAACAAAACATTGAACAACAATGAACCACATCAGAGCTCTCTCTAATAACGCTGCTGCAGGGGATTCATGACAAAGCATGATTTGGTTAACCAAATGTAGCGGTGTGCAATATTATGTAATCGCTGACCATAAACAGACATGACTCTCAGGGAAATTTGCAGGACACAGTTCCTACCAATAAATGAATAACTGATGATTTCTGATGATTTATCAAAATAGAAGTGTTGCTTGTTTTTGCACTTTCTTCCACTTTTGCACTGACACACATATTTACCAGACAGACTAGACAAAGACCAAACATGCTGCAAAAACTAATAATGTTTTAAGGACAATGGCAAGCATCTCTGCCTTTTACCTCGTACTATATCTTTGACTCACATCCTATCTTCTGGTCTCCTCCCGAAGTCTTACTGGCCTGCCTGTGGGACACACGGCAAAAAAAAGAGACCCTACTCAGTTGCTTCTCTTCTTCTCTTTAGTGATAGTCTCAGCTTTATGAACATACAGTTAAATGGATGTTATTATTTGTATTAACTCTGTGTTTGTATTTATCATCCTAAACTAGACTCAAAGCTTAGAAAGGTGAAAGTTGAGCCTGGCTTGTTTTTTACAGTCACACAGCATCATCTGGAAGATGCTGGAGTGATCTATCAGAGGCGTGAGCACTTTGAGAGTGTATTCTTTTTTAGTACTTCAACTCTTTTACCTCCTGAATGCCACAAATATAATACAAAACAGTGGTGGACGAAGTACACAGCTTCATTACTTAAGTCAAAGTATAGATACTCGAGGTCAAATATTACTCCAATACAAGTGAAAGTTGCTCTGTCAGATTATTACTTGAGTTAAAGTACTGAAGTACTTGCTTTTAAAAATACTTAATTATTCAAAGTACTTTTTAAAAAAATCTCAAAACTTTGTATTTTCAAATTACATAAATGCAGTCAAGACTACATAGGAGTACATTCTGTTACATTATGTTAATTTAGAAACCATCACTTGAAATCTCTAAAAACTATACCATGGAATAAAAACAGACACTAAGTTACTCCAATAACAGACAACTTATTTTGAAATGTTCATCTGGAATGAAAGAAATGTTACGTAGCTCAACACGCTTTCTCAGGTTGGACAGTGAATGTTTGTTTGTTTTGGGCAGAGTGGGAAACAGGGAGAACATTTCAAATGATACGTATCATTCTTCATTTCAAAAACCTCTAACACGGGCTGAAGATATGGTCATGGTTACTTATGTGGAGAATTATAGCCATCATTACCACCTCTAAATGAACTGCCTGATCTGAGTGATGCTCTATGTTTGCTCCACGTTCAACCGTGGAGACGCATGATATACAAGTACAACTAAACCACAGAGACAAACAGAACTACACAAACACATTTTACTGTCTTAGGGATCAGATTTCAGAAAAGAGAAGGAAATTCATGAGCTGACTTCAAAGCTAAAGTATTGAGCAACTAGAGCATTGATAGAAATGTAGTGGAGTAAAAAGTACAATTATTGTCTTCTGAATGTAGTGGAGTAAAAGTCATAAGTATCCTCCAAAAAATAATGCTCAAGTAAAGTACAGATACTCAAAAAATGTACTTAAGTGCAGTACTCAAGTAAATTTACTCTGTTACTGTCCACCACTGATAAAAAACACAGTCATGAGTTGAAAACCTCAATGTCCCAGTATCAGATTTTTTTGAGTATGGGGGGAATAAATATCATCACTGGTGGTTAATTCCTCGGTTGAGATTTTTCACTGACGAATATAAACATCAGCCTCATGGTGGCTCTAGAGTAAAGATAAGTCATCATAATCCATCCTCTGATAAACATAAACGTCCCTTCAAAATGACAAGGTAATCTGATAGCTGTAGAGAGAGATCAGAATTCAGAATGACTGACAGAAAGACCTGAATCTTAGCTTTCTGCTACCTGTGTGGAAGAAACCTTGAACTGAACATATCCAGAACTCTACTACTACCTGCACAGCTCAACAGAGGAGGGAAAGCACCTCCAGTGTCAGCACAGAGCTGTTTAATAACTTAAACAAGAGTATTGCTTCTCATCAGCAGCCACCACTAACTAGTCCTGGTTTTGTCTGGCATAGTGAAGAGATGAGTCCGTAAAAGAATTTGCCTGGTGTTGGTCAGAGACATGTAGTGATAGTGAAGAGGCGGCTTTATTTTTGGTCCTACAACTGTTCATCTTTGTATGAAATAAGCATTTAAAACCTTCATCCCAATCATATAAATGATGCAGGTACCTGGTTTGATATTTCCTTCATCCTGTGAATGCTCCAAGAGTCCCGACAGTCAGTGGTGCTGCTCTCATCAGTCTCTTCAGGACAGACTGCTTCAGAAAAAAAGTAAATCAGGATTCACGTGTGTCATAACTTAGTGCCAAAATGTTACAATCAAATGTTGGTTGATAGTTGTAAATGGGATTATGTGTGTGAAGGCTTCTAAACACTGATTTTAAAGCCAAACACACCACTTATTTTTTGAATAAGTATCATCACTGGTCAATGGAGGCTTGCACAAAATGCACAGGGCCAACATCTTCGTTACTGTCTAGTTGTACTTCGTAAGGTGGGATAAAATATACGAGTCCTACAGCCTTTGAATGGCAGCAGATATTTGAACTAGTCTTATCAATTAAAGCAAAAGTGTTAGTTAAAGCATAAAGCAAGTGCAGCAATACAAGGGCTTACTCTTACATTTCAATATACGCTGTCCTGTCGCACACTGCCCATCTTTGTACGTTCATAGACTCTCTCACTGGCTGATTTTTATTAATAAATCTATTCTTAGATTTAAACTTAGATTTAGAGTTAGACCTCTCCCTACATACTTGTGTGTACGTGTAGAAACCTCAGCCGATATGGCCTGCGCTCTCAGGACATCATACACTTGCAGGTCCCGAGAGTCAAAACTGAACTGGGCGAAAAAGCTTTTAAATGTTCAGCCCCGTTTACCTGGAATGATGTGCAGAAGGACTTGAAACTGACATATCTTGTAACTCTGGGGGAATTCAAGTCAATCATAAAAGACAGAGAATCAAGCTTAATTGGATTTTGTGATTGCACTGTGTAATCATGTAACCATGTGAAACTGACCATATTTTATTTGTGTTGTTTTATGTGCCTGTTGTGTGTTGTAACCTGTTTTGTGCTGCCGTCTCACTCTTGAAAAAGAGGTTTTAAATCTCAATGAGTCTTTTACCTGGTTAAATAAATAAAGAAGAAGAAGAAGAAGAACAGTGCAAAGTTACACTTCACGTTAATTCGTACCTGTAAGTTTGACACCTGGTTAAGTTTGCAGGTCTGCAGGTAAGGAGCCAGACGTGTGCCCAAGCCATCCCCCCTGCAGTGTCACCTGTCTGAACTACTTTGAAAGATATTTTCAATGCAAGTTAAAGTTATTATGTCATCACCATAGACTGTATCAAATCATTACCTGGTAAACTCGACCCCTCTGCATTGTGTCTGAGTCCTGCTCACCAAGCTGGGATACCAATTGTGCATGACCACCAGCTTAGTATACATTATCCCTTACTTATTGTCCAACTTTATTTGCTCATAACCCGTACATTTGCTCAGTGTGTGCTTGAATGAATATCCACTAAAGCTGAACAAGCTCGCACAAAGGCAGCATGTCAACATTGCAGACTTGCCCTGCTGGTATGATAGCTAACAAACACTCAACCCAAACACGTCTGCTAACTAAATAAAACACAGTAGTTACTGAAGGCAACAAAATAAGATCGTTTGTTGGGTTCTTGTGTGCTCTAATGTCACCAACTTACCTGATAAATGTGACAAATATGTTTGAGTTTGGGGATATCACTTTTTGACTTTTGTTATCGTCCACTTCGTAATGCACTCACTCACTAGCCTCACTTTGTACATTCATGCTGATTAAAGAGCGACAGCGACACCTACAGGCCGTTTACCAATATTAATAGAGATGTATTATCTAGTTAACATTTTAGTCGCTTTTATTCTACTTTATTTATTCATTTATTTATTTATTTATTTTAAGTATAGCATCTTTTTTTCTTGCAATTGTTTAATAATTTAGTGTTTTATTATCTTAGAAATCTATTTTATTTTGGTCATTTTAATTTCCAGTGTTCAGTTTTAACATCTTATTTTACCTCCAGTATTTCCTCATTAAGATATCTTGTGAGCGTTTCCTCAGTTCGTTCAGCAACTTATTTTATTTTTATTTTATTTATTTATATTGTTTTATTATTATTGTTGCACATATTGTGTTCTTAACCCAAGGATTGTGTGGTGGGTTTGGGGTTGGGGCTGGGGGTGGGATCTTTTTCTTAATTGATTGTATTTGATGTTGTTTTTTATGTACAGCACCTAGTTACCTAAAGACCTAGTCAAATAAAAAATAGAAAACACTTTACACACATTAAATGTATTTTCCACATGGTCATGTTTGTCATGATTTATCCGCTTCTTAGTTCATATTTTCCATTCTTTAGCTTTCCCACCTGTTTTTTTTTTTTTTTTTAATATGCAAATAAAAAATTCATACTCAAAAATATGCTTTACAGTCAACACAGAGAAACAACAGGTTTTCTTATCACTTTCACTGCAACGGTATACGTTCCTGCTGCTGTAATACCTTGATCTAAAAACTCAAAGCAGCAACAACATGAGCATGAATAGTTAAAGTGAGAACAATTTTGAGCACTTTCAAACTGCTTGAACTCAACACAGATATTCAACATGTTGGACTGTTCAGCTGGAACAGCAGCCGCTGTGAGATCTGCTCTTTCCCCTGGCTACGCTCCATGCTGTTTGTTAGTACTGTTGTGGAAGTTTTTGCCGTTACTTCCCGTTACTGGTGAATAATGAAATAGAGACTTCTGCCGGCCGACAAGGTTTTATTTTCTTTGCAAGGAAAAGGTCAGTCAACACCCGAGCGGTTGGAATGAAGAAAGACCTCAAACATGGGGAAAGCTTGAACATTTATACCTGAGAACCGCCCCCCAAGGTGTGTTTCACATCCTTTGTCTGTTGCAGGTATCTACATAAGGGCGGGGTCCCTAATGTGTGTTTCACACCCTTTCACGCCCTTTGTCTGTTGTAGGTATCTGCACCAGGATGGGATTGTTTATTCATCAAGGAGGGTTCAGGGTCTAGACGTCACAATTTAAAACACGATGGGACCTAGTGTCTTGATGAGGGGTCAAGAGATCGGGCGTCTCGGGCAGTTGACCACAAAGGAACCGATTTTACCATTACAGTACTCTGCTCCTATTTCTGAATTTCTGCAATATATATACGATGATAACAATGGTAACATGTTCATCTCCCTCTGTGAGGTGTGTTCAGCCAGGTGAGAAGACAAACTTGTGAGAGTTACATGAAAAAAGCAGGTGAATGCTGTGTATATCACAGAGGGAGAGGACACTAATAAAAGAAACAACATCTTAGAGGGATTACAGATTTTGTTTATTCTTCCATTCAGCTTGTACTCCAACAACATTCAGTGTAGAGTTTTATAAAAACAAAATCACACCTTATAAAGTACAGTATTACATAAGGGTTAGGATGAATATTTTGATGAAAAATAAAGATATCCACCTGAATAATCCCAACCAGGGAAAGACATATATTTACATTGGTTGTTTGTCACAGAGAAACTCCTAAAATTTGTCTTCTTGCTTTTGAATTGGATCACTAGTTGACTTGTGTCGACTTCATCAACATGGACTACTTGTTTAATAAAAAGATCCTGAAGAAAACATGTAGTGAAGAAATTAAAGTCGTCTCCATCTGACTCTGTAAATCCCCTGTTTTCATTTCTGCATTGTCATCGCTGCCTCTTCACATCCTTATCACCATTTCCGTGTTGTGACAAATATTCCCAGATCTGATCATAAACATCCTATGAATCATTTCATTTGTTAAAATTTAACCACACTCACACAGCAACATAATAAGGACTTTCACCCCTATCAGAAAATAAAGTGCTAGGAGACAATGAAAAACAACAACACGATGTTGAACATGGTTAAAAGTTAAATTTAACAAGGTACAGAGATTCCTATGGTGCAGGGTTAACTGTTTAAAAAGATATCAACAGATCATAGGTCCAAAGGTAGCCACACCAATAAGAAAAGGAGAGAGGACCCATTTGCACTTACTTTTGAGTGTTCAAAAGTAATTTGACAGGTCTCGATGAATTCTGATCAGGTTGTTTAATGGACGGAAAATTATTATATAACGGACAAGATCAGCTCATCCACTCTTGGTATTAAATCAGATTTAACTTCTAGTTTGTGTTGTTCAGATTTTTTGAGAAGGATTGGGATAACTCTGATCCAAAAATCAAGATTGTCCTTATCACAACAGAGGGCTTGATTCAGAGTGGATTGTGGAGACTGAGTGTTGGGTCAAACTTTTCAGTAGGTCACAAAACAAAACATGTACATCAATTTTGATAATGTAGACTGTTTTTTAATATTGGAATTTGCAAGAAGTACAATGTCTGTGCTGTACTGTGTCATAGTAAATATGGTTGACATCAGGGTGATAAAAAATATATATTTTGGTTTTGTCTGTAAAACAATTTGCTAAATTGTTATCTTCAAAAGTCTGTATCTAGATAAGCTTGGTTCAATCCAGTTTTTCCTTTGAACAACCAGGACTAAAGTGAACTGGCTACCTGGACAGTAAAATGTATTATTATTTTGTTAAGCCTTTATTTAACTAGTTTGGTCCCATTGAGATTAAAAATCTCTTTTTCAAAGGAGACCTGGCTGAGACAGTCAGCAACATGGAAGCATAAAGTTACAGATGCAGACTAACAGGAAACAGAAGGACAATTCAAAAGCACAACAATGTTTAATAAAAGAGAAACTATCTAAGGGTCTGTTGTGTAACCAAGTAAGCTAAGAGCAATAACATTGTAAAGAATCTGATTCAAGGTCTTTCACTTTAGATTTAAAATCATTTAATGACACCAGCTCCTTGATTTTCTAGTTATTCAGCAATAAATTCCAGGCTGAGGGTGCAAAATACCAAAAAGCTCTTTGCATAATATCTGTTTCTGGGGGCTAGAACATAGCAAAGTCCTGGGAGTACAAAAACGGATCACCTTTTAACAATAAGGGCGATAAAAGGATGCAGAAGGAGGAAGCCTGACTACAGAGAACTCCAAAGAGTCAATATCAAATATTTCTGCTCATATTTGGAGCCTTAGAGTGAGCTTTTTAGATTCAAGACATGAATAACCTCAGACTCTTAATACAGCCATTGCGATAACACAAACAACGTATCATAAACAGGTGTCATTACCATTTTGAAATCATTAAAGATTGACCCTTCTGATTAGTAAACTCCTTCCTCCTTGGATCACACGTCACATGCAGACACAGATATCTGAGACTCTCACGTACTTTACTGTTTATCATCTGAGACATAGTGACCTACAAACCATTGTTATGGCAGTAATCATCACGAGAGGCCCGTCAGTGTCATTAAGCTGTAAATATGAGTCACAAAGGAGATAAATAACATCGGGTAAGGTCTGAGCATGAAGGTGGAAGAAAATAAACTTGCTAATCATCTCCTGAGCTTTCAACAACATCTCAGTCTTTCTGAGCAGGTGGAGTTTGATCAATCAACATCAAGTTAACAGGTAGATTCAGGAAGTCAAGTGGTGTCTGCTTGTCTGCTCTGGCTTGCTCCGTTATCCAGTTTCAAAGCATAAGAGTAGGCGAATGTGTCAAAAAATAATCTCTTTGTGCAAAATGTTTTAAAATAAATACATTGATTATATGCAAAAAGTTTAAACTAGGGATACATAAAAAAAGATTTTTTTACATTCTTCCTGCTATTTTTCTGCTTTTATATTTACTACAATCGTTTTGATCACTTTCTTCAGAGCTCCAGATTTAAAGTGCAAAGTCTGTTATAGAGTAAAAACTGAATAAAAAAAGAGGATCATCTTCAGGTTCCCCAGGAGGTCGGTCAGTTATTCTGTGGAACAAAACAAACAAATGCATTCATTAAAAATGTAAAGCAGGAGACTAGAATAATCAACTTGAAACTTGAGATTACAAGAAAAGAGCTGTAGTATGACAAGAATAAAGTCACCATTTTACCAGAATAAAGTGAAAGAGTGAGAAAAAGTTGTACGTTTTCATAAAAACATCACAAATGTGTGGAAAAAAGTAACAAATTGACAAGACTAAATATGTAAAGTCACAAGATTAAAGTAGTAGATTTATGATTTATGAGAAAAGAATGTCATCTACATACGGGGATAAAATTACAACTTTATTCTTGAAATCTCAATCTTTTCCTTCTATATCTTGGCCCTAATACTCACTGTATTTTCAGACAGGGTCACATGCAGGTTATTAGCCTCATAAACTGCCACAGCTCTTTGCCGCATGTTTGTTTCCATATCAAATATGTAGTTGTCCTGCATCTGTTATTATCAATGCAAGTTTTTCGTCTCTCACTGTTTTTTTATTGCATGATGACGAAGAACATGATATGTTTACCTTACTAAAATACACTGTGTTAGCTGTTGGAGGGGAAGAGCAAGCTATCTTTTTGGAGCTGAGCTAAAACCGGACTCAAGGCTGGACATCACTTCACCTACATCCTGGTTGACAGGTTACTGTGGGAGTACACTGTTGGGTAAAAAGGCAGCCTCACCATTAATCATACCCGACATTGTGGCCTACTTTACTGTTAACGGGACCATCATTTATAACACACTGTAATAAAAGAGATTCAACACAGGTGATTAAGATCATAAATGTATTAGGAATATGTTTACTGAGGTAATAAATCAAGTAAGGAAGTAAAAACAGATTTTCTGACGATGGCTAGAGTATTGGTTTTCATTTTGAAACCAATGCCTACGTCCACTATTAGTAAACAATCACTTGCTTGTAAAGAATATAGAGCACAGATGTGAAACTTCTCTGTTACATTGACATGCTGTACCTGCATTTGTGTATACACCCAGTCGATAAAGTAGGTAACATTGCCATAGACTCCTGGCTTGTTCCTCAGAGCACATCCTATCCCCCAGCTTGTGTCCCCTGCCAGCCACCATACATCTCCCTCCTTCACCACCAGGGGTCCTCCACTGTCACCCTGCAGCAGACAGGACATTAATATCTCACTTTAGTGTAAATGTGTGTATGTATGTGACACAGACACAGAGTCATCTCAGACTTACCTGACAAGTATCAACTCCGCCATCCAGTTTCCCGGCACAGATCATCGTCTTTGTGACTTCCCCGTCTAACACTCGTGGTTGGTTGCAGGTCTCTCTGCTGTAAATGGTCACCTGGGCCTGATTCAGGGTGTTAGGGCCGGGTCCTGAAAGAATCAATGATTGTAAAGCCACAGTTAGCTCAGTGAAGCATTAAAGGTCACTCTTTTCTTGCTTGTACTTTAATGCTTACAAACAGGTGACCATGAAATATTTGAACAAATCATCTACAGGCAGGAAAGAAAGGGAGAAGAAGAATGGAAAGTTTGACACACAGTATTTCTCCTACAGAAATTGTCTGGGCATGTGTCACACACACAAATGGAAAAGGCTTGTGCCGAAAACACGGCAAGGCTAAAGCAAGTGTGAATAACCTATATACATTTTTAATACTACAGTATGTGAATGCAGCCTGGGCACATTGTTCATTTCAATTTTGACTTAATTCAACAATACTATCTTTTTATTTGCAGGTTTTTTTTGTTATCGTCCAAATGGTATTTTGTGGTAATGTGCAAAATGACACAAGAAGGCAGCAGTAATATTTCAGGTGCTGTACAGAAACTGTGCAGCACCTGAAATATTACTGCGACCTTATTATCACTGAATTATCTCTAATATATTATAATATTTGATACTGCAAATATTCCACATGAACAGCTTAGTGAGAAATGCGGGCATTCTGGGTCAGGGTAAGTCACTGAAGGGTGTGCATTGGACACTATTTTTTGTGGCTTTGCCTAGAAAACCATCCAAACTAGTTACAATATTCACTCCTCATTGAATTAGAGACAGATCTTAGGTTTTTTGAAATTAGTATCCACAATTTTTTGTCAAAAACTTGTTTTGTTGGACTTGTAAAGATCAGAAATGGGATTCAACAGCTGATTGTTTGGACATTACAGAATTTGTCCCTGTAGATTTATCATTTACTTAATCATGGAGCTCTGCATGAGACAAACTGGTGCTTAACTCATGATACTTTTAATCCTGGGGCACTCCTATAGCTGCTTTAAATAAGAGAACATGATAAAGAATATTATGAACGCGTATTTTGATTAAACAGACCACCTGCCTCTAATACAAGCCTGGTTCAAGCCAGCGTCGTTTTGGAGGAGCTCCGAGGGAGGAGGGGAGGGGTTAGACGGAGTCATGAGGAAAAGCTACACTCAAATTCATGCTGGTTTTCCGAGACTACCAACCCTAGCTTTAATAAAGGCCCTGGTCACTATTTGAATAAAGACACATTTGGCTCACCAGAAGAGCGTAAGGCTCCCCATCCAGTCACCCAGGCCTGACGCTCTGCAGAAAGGTCCACACCAATGTTTGGCAGACACACTGGCTTCACTGTACCTGAGACATACACACACCAACACAGTATATGTTTACAGTTTAATAACAGAGATTCACTTCCAGACCACACTGTCATGTAACTTACGAATTATACACTTTACTTGCATGAACTTACGTGAAAATGCCAGTGGTGAGTCGAGCTTTAGCAGAGCAATGTCGTTGTCATTAGTTTGTGTGTCAAATTTTTCATGATTGATGATTTTTCTGACTATGTTCTTGGGGCTAAGGCTCAGTCTCATCAGGCTAACATCACCAGAGAGCACCCTCCACCTCCTAGGACTGGAGTATGAGCTATGAGGTGAAATAACACAGAGAACACAAATGTCAGATTGTTTTCTGAATAAGCATAATAATAAATACATTATATAATTAATAAATAAAAAAAATGGTATAAAGGCGTCAAGACTCACCCTTGAAAGCAATGTGCAGCAGAGAGGATCCAGTCAGGGCTGATAATGGAGCCTCCACAAATATGTTGACCGTTAATCTGGAGACTGACCTGCCATGGCCAAGCTCCGTTTACTGCCTCAGTACCACCGACAACACGAGAGCTGGGGCCTGCTGAAGCCTTACCACAATCTGGGGATGAAGGAAGATAATTAAAAATCATTCAAACATCATAGAAGGAGGTTCAAGTCATCATATTAACCTGAAGAACATAAACTAAATCAGATTCCAGTAGGTTATTTGTGTCGAAGTTCAGCAGCAACTTACCGATACATTTAAGACTGATGGCTTTGGCTGAGCAACTTTTGCTGCAATGGGAAAGATAACAATGAATTATTAATAAACTGCATAAGCATTACAACATAATAAACATTTTAAAAAGACATCAATGGGATTCAGATCCTTGTACAAACTGAATCCTGCTGTACTGTGTAGAAACATATTATCCAGGTAGTGCTAAAACATTGTCATTTCAAATAGTCAGCCCAACAGGATCATGCAGAATATTCATGCTTTAAAAGCCTGAAACTATAACATAAAAAAAACGTTTTGGTTTGAATGTGACTTGAAAATATTTTTCTGAGCTGTTAATTATTAGTGTACGGTTTCAACTCAAGCGATATAAATGTTAAAACAGACGGCTTGAAACTTGAAATTATTCTTTAAACTCTGATGCCAGCTAGCAACTTGTGCTAGGTGACAGGGGTGGGGTTATGTGATGTAAATGTAAGGGTGAAAACAGCTGGAGATCCTCTGTAGACCAGACTGTCACATTTCAGTCAACCTGAGTGGTCTGTGCAGGCTACAAAGGCTGGATCCTTAAAAGTCTGGGTCCTTTGAGCCCCTGGATTCACACACAGCTCATGATAGCTTAACATTTGGAGCTCCCCCTACGACCTGGCTGTGGTATAGGGCAGAAACTAGAATATTGTGGCTCTACCAGGTGATATCTATTGATCAAACTCTGACATCATGAGCCCTAGATGTCAGTGCCTGCAGCAGGGGGTAATTTGGCTTCACTTTTGTACAATAAGAGATGGTGAGAACACATCGTCCATCTTTTGTAAACAGTCAACTGCTGGGACTCATTGACTTTAATAGGTCCTAGTTTGGGTTAAACCATTAAGTCTGTGTTGATGTTTGGTTTCACAGAGTACACAAACAGTGCTGCTCTGAGTTTACAGTCCTGTGTTTGAACAGTCGGGTTACGACATAGTTGGGCTGAGCTGTAGAGGGGGAGAAAAGTGAGCAGCTATGTTAGCTATGCGTGATAGCTTAGAAAGGTCTTAGAAGTGAGGACAAAGTTGTAACTGCAGACCAAAAAGATCAGCACTTCTGCTTTGATTGATTTTAGATGTAGAGAAGACATGTCAAAAACACAGGTACAGTTTAAAACATGCTGAACAGCAGGCAGGTTACCATATGCAAACTTCATCATTTGGTTACTTGTCTCACATCACATCATTATATCAAAATAACACAATGTTACTGTACATCACAGACTATCATCATACCCTGCAGGCCAGGTAGTGTTACCTGTGTGTGAGCTGTGACTGCATACGTGAGCTGTGGGTACTATCAGACTTTAGCTTCATGTATCCATCAGAGGCTGAAGATCCTGCATTGGTCTCTGTGTAGGACATGTAATCCTGCCTGTGAGGTGGACAAGAAAAAAGAGCAGTTAGAAATCAACCAACTTATTGAGAAGGCATAGGGCAGTAGATAGATTCAGAAACTGGGGGGAAGATTGAGGAATGGCATGGGGTTAAGGGCTGTGTGTTGGATATCAAGCCTGGGCTGACCGGTTCTTGGACTATAGCCTCTGGTCCTGTGGCAACAAGAGTTTAAACATTAGTCAAGACCAACGCTGCACAAGTTTTTCATGACATGTTTTCATTTGATATTTTCAACCTTTTGCTTTGGCCTTAAGATGAAAATAATGGAGCTTTTTTGTGTGAAATATTTTCAACACTTTCTTCTTTTAAAAGGAAAAATCTGTAGCTTTTTTTCTTTGTTTATTGATTGAATTTGAGTTTTTATTTTTTATGTTTGGAACTTTAGGAATCTCTTAGTATGTGACTTTTTTGTTTGGTATTGTTTTGCCCTGTTTTAAAACTTTTGCTGTCCTTTTGTACTGATTTTGTTTTTAATAATATTTTGCAACTTTTTTTTGTGTGACATTTTTGAAGTGCACAATTTCAGTTGTATGAGATCATTTGAGCTCTTTTTCAGCTCATGTATAAAATCAAAACCTGTGGTAAAAGTGTTTGGGGCTCTGGTTTAGCCCTACTGGTAGAGAAGCCGCCCCTTAGAGATAGATTACAGATGTTACTGTACTGGTCGTAAGATCACTTCAGTCTGAACAAGCCTCATTTCTCATCTATCTCTAATCTATAGAGAGTGGTCCTTTCTAATACAGGCTAAAAATAAAACTAAGTTGAAAGATAAACTCATCTTTAACAGAAATCTTTACGGTCTGGGTTTGATGTTTTCATGCAAATTATTAATATTTGCCTTGAACCAAACAATCATGAAGAAGAAAATCATCACCTCTTGTATCCCATTTGCTCACACACTGTTCTCCCATGGTTGTTGTCCCAGCTATCAGCACACACAGGCATCCACTTCTGGCTGTCTGGGGAGAAACTTTCCAGCATGAAGTTTGTTCCATGAAGGCGAACTGTAAGAAAGATGGATAGCATTAAGCCAGATACAGTATACGATTTCTTTGAGTGGAAGTTTAAGAGTTTGATTTGAAGGTCTTACAGCACTTAGATTCATCCTCTCCTTGAGGACAGTCTTGAACACCATCACACCACTGAGACAGGCTCAAACACTTCCCTCCATTCCGACACGATCTCCCCAGCAAACACTGGTAATATACTGAAAAGCAAAATACTCATGAAAATCATCATATTGCAAACACTGGAAAAAAGTAGATGAGGCATCATTATCAATTTTAATCTGTTTCACACAACCAGTCAAAAGCTCCTCACAGGGTTTTGAGTTCTTCACATTAACTTACAGAAGTACCAGAGCAAGAGTGCGATCACTCCCAGGATAACCAACACACACAGAGTTGCACACAGCATTGACTTCCATTGACATTTCTTTCCACCTGCAGGGCAAGACACAAACAGAGTCAATGATTTGACTGATATAAGTTATTTCTGGTGTGAACAATAATATGCAAATGGTAGGATCTTTAGAATTTACATCTTTGTCACATGCATATTTCAGTCTCAGTGGATACTGCAGATAGGAACGAAGAACACCCCCAAGTGACATTGTGATTCTGAACAGTAGCCACAAGTGAAATGGTAGACCAATAGATCAGGAAATGATGGGTAATAGCAATAAAATAGAGGAACCATAAGAAAAGAATCATGAAACAGGAAGACACACTTAAATATTGGTACACAGTAATATCCATGAACTGGTTTCAAATTTCTTTTTTAAGAGGAAGAATGAACTGATTTAAAAAGAGGAATATACTGAACAGTGCTAAACTTTCTGTGTTTAGATAAAAACAAACACAATGGAAGTATTTCATGAAACAACATTATATCTGTTCGTTCATGTGGGTAAATATTTCTCTTTTGATTGTCTCAGAGTCAATATTTCCCCACATTTTTCCCCACTATAACTTCACAAAAGCCTGGTCAAATCAAACATACCGTACCTTTCTTTTGTCCCATGGTTTGCGGTGTTGCAGGTGTTACGGTCTGGTGTGTGTTGATGACGGGGTTCGGAGTGACTGTGACATAGCTGGGAGTCTCCCGAGGGAGGACAGGGTACATACCAGGTTGATGGTTGTACGGAGGGGGTCTTGTTCCCTCGGGTTGATACCCCATGTTGTCATAAATGGGGACATGTGCCTGCAGGTGCAATACATATATGTGAGAATTAAGCTATTCTTCATGGCAATTATTAATTTGATGTTTCTGTTTTTAAAAGTTGGAAAGAAAACTTAAAAAAGAGGAGAAAAAAAGTATTTTTTTGTCTATGAAACTGAACTTACCCGATTATCATTCATGATGAAAGAGGTTACACTTCCTGAGGAGGGCTGAGGAGAGAAGATGTCAAGCCTGAAAGAAGTAACATTGTTATTTAAACCTTACAAATAAATGCAGTAGTGGCGATTAGATGATCCACATATTTTGGCTAAACTTACAGAACTCATAATGCGCTATTCTATAAGACATTTAAGTTTAAGCTCACAAGAAGTAACGTTAAAACTGACTAACTAGTACATCAGGAATACTCCTTTACCAAACATACCCAAAGATCTGAGATCTACTACACATATTTTAATTTAAGATACATTTAACACCAACAATGCTCACCTGATGAAGCTCTAACTTGTATCTGCGCTTTTTCCACAAGAAAGTGAGAATAGAATCAGATTAAAATCCTTCAGTGCTCTGTGATTCTTCCTCTGTGTCCCCTCTGCTCCCTCTCTGTTTCTCTGTGTGTGTCCGTCTCTGTGTATCCTGTTCTCTCCATTCCTCCATGTAATCATCAGCCATGACCACACCTTCTCAGCTGTGCGCACAGACCAGCCTGTTGAGAGCCGCTCGGTTTGCTCAACACTTGACATGAGCAAACAGCAGTATCAATGGAGACCAAACCCCGGACTCATTAGTTTCTGGCTAACATACAAAGTGAACAGTCTACAGCCTATTCATTTGATATTTAGAATTATATAATCACCTCACCATATACAGTATGTTCAAACACTTTGATTCCTATGCAACATTATGCAGTGTTACAAGTTATTCTATACTGCTCCCTTTGATTGCATTTTGTTTACTTAGGCCGAGATGAGAAGTCTGTTTTTATTATTGTTGTTGGAAGCGTAAGATGACCCTGAGTGTCTTGAAAGGCATCCATAAATACGATCTATTATTATTGTTATTTTTATTATATATATATATTATTATATATTCATAATAATAACAATTGTTATTGTTGTTGTTGTTGTTATTATTTGTGTTATTATTAAAGGTCACATATGCACAAATTAGTACATTTTATTCAGTTATATCAGTACACGTCAAATACTTAAGGAGCAAACAACTGCACAAGTGTGGTCTGCAATTTAAGTTTCCTGCATGAAACTTTGCAGACTTCCAGTTGAAACTTCAGGAATTTAATAATCAAACTCATGCAGAATGTCCTTCCTTTATTATTTATTTATTTTTATTTATTATTTAAAAGGACCATGCATATTAATTAACACTTCTGTAAATATGCCAGTTAGCCAAAAGGCTAGTTTACATCTGTAGTCCCAGATGTTGCCAGATGTTAAAAAGGCTCCCTAAAAAGATCAATATTAAACAAAGATAAAATAGAGTAAAATAAGATCAGAATAAGAAGGTAGAGGAGAAACCAAAACACAAACAAACAAACAAACAAACAAACAAACAAAAAAGAGAAGAAAAGAAAAGTACAATTAGCACCATATGATTAAAAATGACTAAAAGCTACATAAGGACATGATATGACAGTTTTTGAGAAAGTGTCCATGGACATACAATACAGGGAGCAAGACAATCAGGAAGCAGCAATGAGGAAATGTTAAAGTAGACACATGCAGACGCAACATTTAACAGTGCTGTATATTTGCATCAGGCAGTGACTATCACACCTTTTTCTTATTTAAACATCATATAAATATCATCCAATGAAACAAGGAGGAACATTTCAAGAACATTTCCAGAAGGTAAAAGGTAACTTCTTGAAAGTAATAAATATAATGGTGCCCCTCCTGTCAGATTCACAGCGTGACGGAGAAGAAGATAAAAGCAGGCGACGTGTGATCCTTTCTAGTTTGACAAACCAGACTCTGCCATTCAGCCTGAGAGCATTACACAGATCTAAAAGCATATTAGACGAGACTTTGTGCATGTTATTGTCCCTCCTTAATAAAAGCAGTGTCTGCCGAGTTTAATGAGTAACGTCCAAACAAATGCACAAGTATACTTCAAAATACTCATGACCAAAGGACTTGGTTAATGTTTAACTCTGTGTTTGAGTGACTTAACTGGCAGGAAAAGGAAAGAATGAAAGATGACCTGTTAGAGACCAAAGGACTTCATGTTCCACTGAAATACATGTGTATATTATCTAACATGTTGCATTCAGACTATTTATTATGAACAACTTTAATTACGACGGGAAAAAAATGTTTGCTTCACTGCATTGAACCAAAAATCAGTTATTACCGTCTGCTTATGCTTTAATGTTGCAGAGAAATTGTCAAACCAGCCATCATCAGAAAACCTGTATTTGCCTGCTGTGGTCAATTAGTCTACACGCCTGGTTCTGTACTCAGAGAAATTTCTCTAACTAATATCATGCTGTATCATATAATGTTTAGTGCTTTTACCGTTATTATAAGCACTGTAACCATAAATTATTCTTCTCTGTCTCTATCAATCTCTCTCTTCTTCATCTCCCTCTGAACACCTTGCTCCAACCCGAACACGGTCTTGGCAGATATCTGTCTAACATGAGTCTGGTTCTGCTCGAGGTTTCTGCCTGTTAAAGGAAGTTTGTCCTCACCACTGTAACTTGCTAAATGCTGCAAAGTGCTCTGCTCATGGAGGATTGAGATGAGATCAGACTGAGTCCTGTCTGTAAAATGGGACTGGATCTTAATCCTATCTTGATGTTTGGTCTTTGTTAATAATATGTATTTATGTTTTATTTATTAAGGACAGATACAGTATACCTTGACAAAACTGAAAACAGCCATCCAATGCAAGTATCAAAGTGTTTGTAGTAACTTGTAATTTGCAACACCTGTCCTGACAAGGGAGAGTAAGAGATTAAAAGAGTAACTTCAAAAGAAAAAGGAAAGTTGTGTTAGGTATAGTAAAATAAAACTAAACACACATTTGAAAATCAGACAAGAGTGCAGGTTTATTGCTGGATTAACCAGGATATGATGGCTCTCTTAAATGTGGGGATTTTACTCATTATACAGACAAAGCTGTGAGTTCTACAGAATGAAACTTTACAATCACCACTTGAAGCTACTCTGATGGATCTACTGCAGGTAAAGGGGCAAGTCCATTTAAGCATTTGAACACAAACTTTAAGATAAGATAGTCCTTTATATGTCCCATAACGAAGAGCCATTAAAATATCAATTATTAAAAAGTTATTAGCAATTCAAATTAAAGAAGTAAAAATAAGCATATCTTAGAAAAGATAGCTTTGCGATCATCCTCCTGTAAGCCACCACCTCCACAGGGTCCAGCAGGCAGCCCAGGACAGAGATCAATAAAATTACTAAAACACATTTATTTAAAACATGACGGTGGTGATGTCTAATTTGTTTTGTAATCTAGGATTTTTAAGGCCTGGTTGTAAAGGCTCTCTAAGGATATGACGATTGGCGGGTTTGCTTGGGACCAGGCTGTTGAACCATCAGACAGATGTTAAAGTATCAAGGTATGTAAAAATAGAAATGCTCAGTTGAGTGTTGAGCAGTTTCTTACCATTTGAAAACAGCATACACTAGCCTTCATTATTTGGCAGATTATTCTAACATGGCTTCTGAAATTTAAATGAGTTTACAATTATCCCCAGATACTGTTAACTTGTTCATTAAGCTCATATAACAAACAGTTCAATCTTCCCCTGCTCTTTTTTCAAAGTATCTTGAGAGGTCATTTGTTGTGAATTTGTGCTACATCAATAAAGATTGACTGATTGAGGTTTTATTTTGCCTGAGCATGTTAAATGTCATATTAATATCATAGTTAAGTTCCCTTTTAACAAGAAACAAAAATAGGTTGAGAAAAGTTTTATAACTATAACGTCATGATGACTCTGCATTTGTGTTTATTGATCGCATCTATGGAAACCATGAGTAACACTGCCATCAGTCAACTAGAGTGCGTTTACATTCCTGATCACAGCATCACTCATAAATGCTCACACAGGCCTGATATTGGGTTATTTATGATTTTATTAATGTATGTAATTAATAGAAAGTCTACACAGACTTTTTACGATCCATGTTTCCATGTTCATCTAAACCCATAAATGAACCAAATCAAACTCCTCATAGTAACAGTTATATGAGCACACTCACACAACCATAGCAACACTTCACTCTAATGTCTCATACTGAAACATGAACCAGTGCTTTTCAATGAATAAAAATGGAGCACCAAAAGCATCAATGTTATCTTTATTTCAATAAATATAAATATTAAACCAAAGAAATAATCCTGTCACAAACTTTGAGTTATCGTAGGGCAGACCGATAAAGAAATAGTCACACCTCATAACGAGTGCTTTCATAAAAACTATTTATTCAACCACTTCAAAATCAGAGTTAAATATTATTCGTTCTTTTGCACAATATTTCAAACAAAGGAGTGTTTTAGACTCTGGTGTGGTGACGTCGAGTTAGTCGAGTCTTACTTTGCTGTTTGAGTAAGGCCACAGGCATTAAAGACGTAACAGATGTGCTCTTTACAGTAAAAAGAGAGAGTGTACAGAGGTCTTAATCATTCAGAGCCCACAGCTAGTCGACACACACAGACTAACAAAGAGTGTATCAGGAGAAGAGAAGTCTACAATCAGGTTCTTCTTCTACAGTTTCTGGATGATGATGGATGACGCTCCTCCGCCTCCATTACAGATGCCTGCCAGCCCGTACTGTCCTGACTTCAGGTGGTGCACCATGTGACCCACAATCCTCGCACCAGACATCCTGAATGGGAGAGACAGAGTTTAAGTTACTTAATCAACAAATTTTCATGTAGGGGAGAACGGGGTTGGTTGTCACAGGAGTTGGTTGGCACACGTTATATCTCACCACCAGAGGGCACTGTCTCTCAAATTTGGGTATGGACATTTCCAGAATTAGGATCAGAGCTCACCTACATAGTCTTCTTTGGAGTAAGACAGCTGAACTTGAGGTGAGAGGACTTTTTGTGTTTTTCATGTCAAATTTTTAATATTCAGCTCCTCAGTATTTTTCTTCTAGGCTTTTAAATGATGGGTTTATAACAAAACAAATGTTACCCTTACAAAGTGTGAGGGGAAAGCTATAGTTTAGATTTTTATTAGCTAGCTAACTACTTGGTAAATGGTTGTTAGCCTTGATGCTAACAAAAAAATTCCAGTTGGGGTTGGTCGTCACATTCCCTTTGGGGTTGGTTGTCACATGTAACAACCAACCCCTATGTTGGCAAAATCATGCATGGTGAAATGAGATGGAGTGTGCAGACCCTGCATTTGCCATCACTGTAACTCAGACAGTGACTGCATGTAGCCTTGTTGAGTAGGTCATTATTGTTAGGCCTATTTGTTTTGTTCTTTATGTTGTTATATAGGCTGGCCTAAAGATGTGTTTCCTGTTCATGTTCCTTGCTCAATTTATGTTAAAATACATTAAGTTATGTAAGCCTATCACTTGTCAGTGCAATTAAACTTTCAAATTTAGTTCTGCCTTCTTGTCTTTTTTAAAAGATTTTTCCCATTGAAATACCATTGTGACAACCAACCCCATAGTGTGTGACAACCAACCCTGTGATGGGGTTGGTTGTCACAATGTGTCAAGAGTGTCTTTGATAGTTAATTGCCTCTTTGTTACCATGAGTTGGAAAATGAGATGGATACACATTTCAAGCCAACACCTTAAGCTTCAATTTAATGTAGGAATGACTATTGAAAGATGTTTTGATGATGAGCAATCATCAAAACAGTAAAAAGTGTGACAACCAACCCCGTTCTCCCCTACTTCAAAAAATCATAGGCATATAAAATAATATGTCCCTATGAAAACAAGCCTGGTGAGTTTACTCAAAATACTTTGAATTATGCAACAGATACATTCCATCACTGGCCACAAATGTAGGCTATTTTTAAATGCCACATAAAATTAGAATCTGTAAGACTTTAGAAGGTTATGCGTTTATGTACACTTGACAATGATCGATGAAGATATTAACATGTATCATAAATTCAAAATACAATTTTAGAGAAAACATATTAATCCAAAACAATTCTGACTGTAAAAACAAGAAAATAAATACTTGGAATAAAGTTGATTTATTTATCTATTTGTTTTTAGATATCATTATTTATATATATATATATATATATATATATATATAGATCATTTATATCTGATGAACCGCCATTGCCTCCTGGTTACAACTAATTTGACAACTTGAAACAGGGCAACTCTTGAACTTTAATAATGATTTCAGCAGTACAGATAGTCTAGTAATTTCATTTTATGTCAAATACATGCAGATAAATCCAAAATTATTCTAAAAATGCAAGTCACGTTAAATCATTGATTTGACTTAATCCACTATAAATACCTACACACTAATTATTTTCTAGATTTTGCTGCAAACTAGCCCTAAATAGACTAAGCAGGATTATGGACCTAGTATCCCCAGATGCTGTGATTGTTCTTCTTCTGAGACAATGATCAGCTGAAATTCAAAGTGTTAATTTTCCCTGAACAGGTGAGAGGAGAAAGACTGGAGGAGGGTCAGATTATACTCATCACTAACTGAAAGCAGAAGCTCTGTGATGTGATATCAGTGTATGTGCTGCTGTTCACTCTGTGGCTTTGTTCAAGTTACATTATGGTTTCAGATGTTTCTGTTTACAGGTTAGTTTAGTTGAGGATGTAAACTCCCTACAGAGAACCTCATTATGTAATAATAACTGAAAGGAGGGCGCATTTCAGGTCACATCTCAGAGCTCTTTAACAGTGGTGTGTGAATCCTTCTCAGCTGCTTACCCGATGGGATGTCCCAGAGACACGGCTCCTCCATTAACATTAACCTTCGTTGGGTCGATGTCCAACATCTTGATGTTTGCGAGGACGACCACGCTGAAGGCCTCGTTGATCTCCCACATGTCGATGTCTTCCTTCTTCAGCCCTGCTGCATCCAGGACCTGAGTGACACACATCAGCCGAATGGTTCAGAGTCCATTTTAACGACTAGGAAATTATTTGCTTTGAAACATCCCTATTCTTTAACCTCTAAGAGGAAATTTAATAAATGCCTCGTTATATATGTCCACCAGGAGACTGACGGGCAATAATCTCAACAGGGCTCAAGCTGTAGTCCTGTAAGTAAATATCTGCTCGACATGCAGTTTTTATACAATCTATGATTAAAATGTGTTTGGATGTAATAGAGTGTCAGCCTTCAGTCTGTTCAAAATTAGCATATATTAAGTATTTTATTGTACTGTAGGCTTTGTTGTTGGTTTGTGGACTTAGTGTTGAAGAACCACTCGAGTCTGCAGTGACACTGCAGGTCTAAACTACAGCAATGAGTCATGTGAACATTTGGTGAGAATGTTTTAATATTTGTTGTTATGCACTCTCTTTGGAAAACAAATTGTTTTACCTCAGATTCAGTCTTTAAGAGCTGCTATGAGTTGGACAAGCTACCAGATGTTGCTGTTTGCATAGTTTGAAACCCTGATGCTTCAAATCAATACTTTTTCTGTACACACTGAAGAGAGCTCAAAGCTTCACAGTTTCATCCACTCATCAGTAGTAGATACCAGCACTGGATCAGATCAAAACTCAAGGACTTTGATTTGGTAGATAAAAAAACACCGACATATTAAATACTCATACTGACCTTTGGGACAGCGAATGCAGGAGCAATGGGGAAATCGATGGGTGCAACCGCTGCATCAGCAAAAGCTACAATACAAAAAGAACACATATTTAATCTTTTTAGGTATGCAATGCTTAAATAGTTTATATTTTACCTGACGTCAGCAAGAACAGCCCAGTGTGTGTTTTTTCTGTACATGTGTGTGAGTGAAGCTTACACACAACTCTGGCAAGTGGAGTGATGTTGAGTCTCTTTGCAGCGTCTGCAGTCATTAAAACAAGAGCTGCAGCTCCATCGTTCAGCGTGCTGGCGTTCGCTGCTGTCACTGTGCCTGGAAACAAGGGACAAATCAGAACTCAGTAAACATCAAAATACAAAATCATTTATGAACTGTTATTTCTTTAAGTCAATGATTAACTTCTGACAAACACAGAGGGTGTCACGGTTGAAACATAAACAGGTCATCACAACAAGGTATGTGGCAACAGAGTAATACAAGTAGTAGAAGTCTAGCACATGAGTAGTTACATGATTTATGTACTTAAGGTATAAAAGCAGCATGATTACCATTTTCTTTCTGGAACACTGCCCTCAGTTTGGGAACTTTGTTGAAGTCAACCTTCCTCCACTCCTCATCCTCGGACACGATCTTGTCAGGTTTGCCTAAAAGAGACACATCAACATCAGATAAGTTGTGCTACATTTATAAGGATGTAATCTTTGTCCTGGGTTAGAACACCTGAAGAGCTGTACCTCTCTGGGGAATGCTCACGGGTATGATCTCCCGTGCCAGCACACCGGCCTCGTACGCTGCTTTGCTGCGGCTGTAGGAGCTGATGGCGTACGCGTCCTGCTCCTCTCTGGTGATGCTGCTGTTCTTTGCTGTGTTTTCTGCACAGTTTCCCTGTTAGAGACACGAAGACATGAGCAGTAGAGAAGAGATTAAACACTAAACTGATAGAGTTGTAGGTTAATAGCACGCTTTAACATTTACATGTTAGATTCACTGAAACTCAGCTCAAATGGATGATGGTTTTTCACCTTGTTAACCTTTAAATTAATTCAAAATAATTTAAAACCATAAATTAGAAAGGTAAATCAATATTACATTACAAAATCATTGTAAATAAATAATTAACGTATCCAGCTGTTAAAGCAGGTACTGATGAACCGGGGGGTGATAGTTACCATGTGGAATTTGTTGTAGACGTCAGTAAGTCCATCCTTCACGATGAGGTCCTCCATCCTCACTCCTCCGTAGGTCGGGGTATCTCTGGGCATCACGTAGGGAACATTGGACATGCTCTCCATGCCTCCTGCTACCATCACATCCTGAAAACACACACAGAGTTGAGAGCTGTGAGTTGTTTATCTGGCATCGGACCAAAAGCCCTTCCTTCTATATACCTTGTTCTCTGGATATTCTGTATATATACTGTATCAGAGGTCAGTTGTTGTGTTGCTCGTGGTGTTTTAGTAATTTAGTGATCGCAGACAGACACTTAACAATTGGAGGATGTGTGATTTGATACTGAGACAAAGTCCTTGGTGACCAAACTTGTAAGTTATCAAACATCTGACTGTAAACAAAGCTTGCTTGTGGTCATAACAAAGTTTTCACTTATCCTTTAAAGGGATATTTCAGTTTTTTTGAAGTGGGGTCGTATGAGTTACAGTACACCATTGCTCCTGCTAGCCACAATGCGTGCCGGTGAGCTCTTCCCCTTTAATGAGAAAATTCCCAGAGGGCCGGCAGGTAAACTAGGCTACAAACAGCTGATCGGCGTGTATCCCTGCTCATGCAGCGGAAGAACATCAGCCTGGGATGTGCGTCCAAAAATAGTGCCAAAACAAAGGCGGTTTCTGACGACAAACTGAATAGCTCCAATTTTTCTACTGGTGCATGCATTTGCACCGTGATGAGTGCCTGGACCATATTTTTCTCAACTTCAGCGAAATTATGCGAAATAGGAGGCCTCCTCCACAGAGAAAATACCCTAGCTTGCATGCCTGTCCTCGAGGAATTTTCTCATTAAAGGGGAAGAGCTCACCGGCACGCATTGTGGCTAGCAGGAGCAATAGTGTACCGTAACTCATACGAACCCACTTAAAAAACACTGAAATATCCCTTTTAGGATTCACTTTCCTGTTTTAATATGAATAGTAAGCATGATATAACTGTACAACCATCTGACAACAAGCAGAGAGGCAGCAGTGTAAATGCTACCTGGTGTCCACACATCAGACTCTGAGATGCCATCATGATGGACTTCATCCCGGAGGCACAGACTTTGTTGATGGTTGTTGCTGGAGTGCCGAGTGTCAAACCTGAGGATCAAACCAGAGACACATAACAGAGCTGAATATTCCAAAATATCACAAACAGTATCAAAACATTGACAATATCAATTCTTAAACTGTCAGAGAAATCTAAAAGCTGTTTTCCTATTTTAAGCCAGCCACACAGAACTCTTTGATGGCTGCAAATGAATCTTCTACCGGAGTCCTAATGGGTGCATCTCAGTTCTCTAAAATGTAGTTTCCTCTCTCCCTTGGTCAAAACAGAAGTAGTTTTGGGCCCGCCATGTTAAGGAGCATTCAAAGCTTTAACTACTGTTTGGAGGTGAGAGGATCAAGGAGAGAGGAGGGAAATCTATTGTACAATGCACAAGGATAGACAAGAACAGCCTTCTATGAAGTAATTTGACCGACAGACATGCCCTGTATCATGCAAGGGGTCAGACTTTACTGAAACACAACAATATTGCTGAAGATAAATAATGGAGAAAAGACAGACCTTAAAACAGTCACTAAGGGGTGCCTTGAAACAGATCATAATGCTGTATATTTTGGTCTCAAACTGTCATTGTGTGATGAGCTGGGATTAAAACAGTGTTTGACACAAGTATTAACAATGAGATATTGGGTATGACTTTCATAAAGTCAATTAAACAGAGTATAACACCCGAGTTGTATAACTGATCTGTTTTCTGATTCACCATCTAACAAAATATCTACATGATATTTACATGATCAGTTATTTTGTTAAATTACATTATGAATAGAGTAAAAATCGGTCTGTAAAGCAATTTTAGGTTATGAACTTCCTAAACCATGGGAAGTGCTGTATCTAGGAAATTTAACACAGGAAAATATAAAAAACAAAGACATGTACCTGGTTGGAATACTGTTGCTGCCATCAAAGAAAGCTATAAGCTATAACAAGAAAGTGGTGCAAGGAGGACCCCCCCACACACTCAGAGAAACTGGTTGGACATTGTGGAAAAACTACACGATATGGAGAACTTTACACATAATTTAAGACTTCAACAATCTGCCTGCCAAGGAAAATGGAAAAAGTGGACTGACTTTATAACCCATCAAAAAGTCTGAAGAGAATAGACTATTTTAAAGGAGGCTAAACTGACGTTTGTTAACTGACACCAAAGTTTGTAAAATGTGTTTGTTTTAATGTAACCTCATCAAGAAAAGCAAATAAGATAGACGTTAAAAAAAAAAAATCTGTCTAGAAGAGAAGGAATCTGTCTGTTAGCAATTAGGTCTTGTTACATTTCTGATCATGTCAATAAAGTTTTATACAAAGTATAAGGCTGGTCATTAATGAGCATTGGGATTGAAAAGTGTTATATGATTTCATATATTCCCTGAAAGTTTCAACTTTATATTTTCTGGTGCTCCCTGAGAAATCACAAAAAAAGGCTATCAGTTAGAGATAGACCGATATGTTTTTTTTCAGGGCCGATACCGATACTGATTATTAGTAGTCAAAGAGGCCGATAATCGATATTTGGAGCCGATATTCATTTGCAGTAAAAGGGAAAATATTGGCATCAAAATTTTGAATAATACAAACTCCAACACTTAACTTTGTTTAAATGCATTTTTGCATGATTCAATTCAATTCAAATTTGCTTTATTGGCATGAACAACGAGATATTATTGCCAAAGCACATAAATTCATACAGTGCATTATATATATTCACAACACACTACACTCACCATATATACTTTAGTACATATGGTGTAACATACTAGCATATGTTTATTAAACAGCTTTTCAGATTTGCAACATGTTAAAGTTTTTTTTTTATCTTAGACAATAGACATCTTTGTTTTATGGGGATATTTCAGTGTTTTTGAAGTGGGGTTGTATGAGTTATAAATCACTAGTAGTTGTAGGGGCCACAACAGATGCTGCTCAGCTTGTCTCCTGTGATGAGAAACTGCAGGAGAAACCCAGTTTAAATTGATCTCTTATCGGCTGTTGGATTTTTGAAAAAGGCCAATGACGATATGGGTCAAAATGCCGGATATCGGCGCCGATCGGTCTATCCCTACTATCAGTGTTAATAAAGGGTTCACAATCAGATACACACTAACTACTAATGCATATAAATAATACAATATTTAATAAGAACGCATTTTACGGTAAATTAGTCAGTATGGTTTAAAACAGGACACATTAAACAGATGGTGGTTCTGCACATGCAGGTGTTTGTTTAATAGGTAACCTGAAACTGATAAGTTAAAGTGAATTAAAGTGAATACAGTGCACAGTGTGTGCAAACACAAGCAGCTGTTGAAGCCAGCTGAGAGCTGATCAAGCTGATGACGCTGTCCTCACAATTGAATGTCACTACACCAGACGCTCAGGAGGAAAAGACATCTCATGTGTTTATAAACATATGTCCTTGTTCTTTCTCTCTATGCTTCTCTGATGGGAGGGACTACAAGACAAGTAAAATACCCAAGGGGGTATGCATGGGTACATTATTAGAGAACTGAGACATACCTCAAATCTTACAGCTTTCACAGCAACTATCACTAATCTTCACTTCAACTTTAATTATTTAATGATGGTTTGCAAAGCTTTTAGATGTGCTACAGCCACCATCTGGTGGTCACACTGCATTACAACCAGGAGTAAAAACAATGAAAGAAAAAGAAAGAAAAAAGATAATAGTCGAATGAACTACTTCAAAATTTGGAAATCGTGACCCATCCCAATAAAGCATTAATACTTTGCTCATGTATTGATAGCATGTTTTACATGTTAAAATCTCTGATCATTTTCAGCTGATATTGTTAAAAGTGCAAAAGTTTTTCTGTAGGTCCGAAAAAATTAAAAAGGACATTACAGAAACCTTTTTACTCTTTGTACTGTATGGCTTAAAGCAGGGGTTCTCAAATTTTTTGGGGCCAGGGACCCCTTACAGGTGAGAACATTTTCCAAGGACCCCCTCATAATTGTAACATAGATGAAGCACATGCTTACTACCATTTGCACTCTTAGATGCCCTAAGCTCTATATACCTGTCATCATATTGTCTTAATTTAGCTAGCTTGGGCTCATCATCACTTGACGATGTGAACTGATTTAGAAATGGCTCCATGCTAGCGAGCTAGTAAGCAAAGCTAAGTAGTAGCAGGAACAGTTGTGATGGAGTGAAGTGTGAATGAGTGATATGTGACAGATTGAGTGTCACAATCATATCAGTTTCTATTTGCCCAAAGCTAACTAGGGTGGGAGTAATGGGCACAATATGCTGGTTTCATTGGCACAAATGGCCCTCATCTGTATATATGCTGTTTTTAATGACATTACAATTTTATAATTTCTAGGACCCCCAGGGATCCTAGGACCCCACTTTGAGAACCACTAGCTTAAAGAACTAAGAAACAACTTTTTCGTGATTGGTATAGAAGATAAAATTCCTGGTTTTGTGCTTACCATTACTAAACATATTATCAGTCATTACTGAGAATGTTAATAAAAGTTAATGCATCTTTTTACCTGCTCCTAGCAAGGCTTGTCTGGTAGGTGCCTGTCCTTCTCCTGCCTGGAGAACATTTCCCATGTAGACCTCCTTCACTTCCTCTGGAGCGATTCCTGCACACAAGAAACATTCAGTTAACACACTGAATGAGAAGTCTAACGTCCTCCAGTACATCTGGTGTATTAACTTTGCATTATTTAACACATTAAAATACTTCTGTCAAAACAACATGAACCATCTGAACACACCAGCTTTGTCGATGGCTCCTTTGATGGCGATGGAGCCCAGTTGGGTGGCTGGAACAGCTGCCAGGCTGCCTTTGAAGGAGCCCATTGGAGTGCGGACTGCGCTGACGATGACGACTTCCTAAAAAACAAGCATTACAAGTTATAGTGTGCGCCCTGCCTGTCATTTCACTGAGATCGTCAGATTGTAAGAAACCAGCTGCTGTACTTACATTGAGGGAAGGGCGAGAGGAGTACGTTCTTGAAAGATATTTGTGAGCCTAAAAAAGCAGAAAAATCAAAAAATCAGAAACACATAAACACCAGATCATAGTTCTACAGGCACTTCCATGCGTTTATGAGATATGATAAAATGCTCATTAGTATTATGGTTTTGAGCCTTATAGGTTTTTTTGGGAGGATATGTTTACTGCTTTATGCTACTTCTTTTATACATCATCATGACATGTTTAAGGAGCAAAATAACATTATTTAATGCACAAACACAGGCGAGGAGAATTTACTGTATGTTGGTAAAAATACCATAGGGAGCATTTATTATTTATTCAGGGTTTTGCTTGGAGTTTGCATAAAAGGAAAAAGACTGTATACAAGTTTAAATCTGGTTTGAGATGAGGTTTGAGATGCATAAAGAAAAATCCAACAGGAACAGAGACATGCAACATCTTATAAATCTGAGGACAAAACTCTGTGTGCATGTTTCCAGTTTTGTTTGTGTACAGATTTCTACACCTAAATAAACAGAGTTGAAAACATTTGGCTCCAGGAGTCAGATTTCCTGTGCACACTTGAATCTTGATCTTTTACCTTTTTTGAAACTTTGTTCAGAGTAAACATAGAATATTTAGAGACCAGGCCATAACATTTGGATGCAGTAGCATTTAGTTTTATATGCAGTACTCAAGGAAGAATTTCAAGGTTTCTTAAAGCAGGACACAATGTTTACATGCCCACTAGAATACTTCAAAACTTCATCTTATGAGGGCATCACTGTCAGTGGTGGACAGTAACAGAGTAAAATTACTTGAGTACAGTACTTAAATACATTTTTTGAGTATCTGTACTTTACTTAAGTATTATTTTTTGGGGAAACTTGTTATTAGTTTTACTCCACTACATTTTGAATACAATAATTGTACTTTTGACTCCACTACATTAATGTCAGTGCTCTAGTTACTCACTACTTTAGCTTTGAAGTCAACTCATGAATTTCCTCCTCTTTTCCGGAGATCTGATCCCTAAGACAGTAAAATGTGTTTGTGTTTCATTCCAGATGAACATTTCAAGTTGTCTGAGCTTGGAGTAAGTTAGTTGCTGTTTTTATTCCATGGTATAGTTTTAAGGGATTTCAAGTAATGGTTTCTAAATCAATAGGGATGCACCGATCCGATCCTGGTATCGGATATCGGCTAGATCAGACTCAAAAAGCTAGATCGGATATCGGTGACAAAGGGCTGATATATAGTGCCGATCCATATGGCAGATCTATTCATCTCAGTTCTATGCTTTTCTGTGTTTACAACAGCCATGTGCATCTCCTACATCATCAGTGCCTAACGGTCTGTGCATTTTTGCCCTGGTGGAGCATGATGGAGGATAACTACAGAGGCTCTGCAGTTTAGATGCATGTCACGCTTCTTTGCTAACAACTCCGTCAGACACTTGCAACATGTGTAGTGGTAATGTTTCGACGGATGGCCGTCGCGCTGAAAAATATAATGGGAACCCAAAGGAAGAAGTTCACGTCAACTGTAGCGGACTGCAAAGAAGTGTGAAAACATGGACAGGTTATTAGATTTAATTGTTCCGGATCCTTGAAATGAAGGGATTCCAGTCTCTGGTTTAGCACTTGGAACCCAGGTACAGTTCACCATCAAGTCAGAAAAGCCTGAAGTTGCCAAAACCTGATTCTATCCTCACATTAAGGAATAGAAATTGTTAAATCAATACCAGGATCGGATCGGCT
This sequence comes from Notolabrus celidotus, assembly GCF_009762535.1. NCBI lineage: Eukaryota > Metazoa > Chordata > Actinopteri > Labriformes > Labridae > Notolabrus > Notolabrus celidotus. Next base: position 22,929,124 of record NC_048276.1, read on the forward strand.
AGTATCGGTATCAGCTAGGGATGTACATTTTAAGTATTTTCCGTGATCGATTTTTGGAAATGTTAACGATCAATTATCGATTAATTGATTAAAAAAAAACATTATTATTCTTACGTCAAAAACAATGCCAAATACGTTGTTTTCCCCTAAATAATATTTTCTACAGCAACAAAATGCAAATAACTGACAGGATTGAATACGGGCACACGTTTGACACGCAGAATATCAACGATCAGGCTCATTAAAATACATAATCACATACACAAAACACATAATCTTATAAAGTGAAGGCTCATAATACTAACAGAACAGTACTTCAGACTCACAGCGTCCAGTTTCTGTCAACTCGTTCTTATTGAGAAAAATAAACGTGTATTCGGTCAGGGGTCAGCCAGGAGCGCAACCGGGTCATAATCAGTCCAGCTGCAGAAAAGCCCAGACGGCTCTGATGTTGCTGGTCTGTAAACGTAGCGTACCTGAATTTCCCACCTGTCTGTTGCCTTCGTATCCAAAGGTGGGAAATATCCTGTTTAAAGTTGTCAACCTTCGTGTCAGTGTTGTCGTTGGCAGCAGTTTTGTATTGATTCTCTTTAAAAAAGCGCACGTGGAGACCTGACGCGCAGCCGCCAGCCCCCAGCTGAGCGTCTCCGCTGTGCGCAACACCTTTAACAGCTGATTCACATCGAAACATGCTTTAAACTTAAAACACCTCCCTGATAGATGAGTGTAATATGAGACCACATGATGTTTGTTCCACGTGATGGAAAATTGATAACAAAAATGTGTTTCGAGTAATTTCTTAACAATCAATTAATCGATAATCGATTAATTGTGGTCATCCCTAGTATCAGCAGATACCAAAGCCCTGGTATCGATATCGGTATCGGGACCTAAAAAGTATGATAGGTGCATCCCTATAAATAAACACAATGTAACAGAATGTACTCCTATGTATTCTTGACTGCACTCATGCTTTGTGAAAATAAGTTTAGAGATATTTTAAGTACTTTGAATACTCAAGTATCTTTAAAAGCAAGTACTCCAGGACTTTAACTCAAGTAATAATTTGACAGAGTAACTTTCACTTGTATTGGAGTAATATTTGACCAGGAGTATCTATACTTTGACTGAAGTCATGAAGCTGTGTACATTGTCCACCACTGATCACTGTGTATGTAAACACAGACAAATGGAAATAACTGGAGTAAAACATATCCAATACACTCCAATGGATGACCAATATGCTAAGAGGGGCATTTTAACTCTATACTTGTCAAAAGATGTGCATCATACTGGAATACAGTTTGAATCATGTAATGGGGTCTAGAGATTGTAACAAAATCCTGGGTCAATTTTGCCATTTTTGTACGAGCAACTTAACTAACAAGTAAACATAATCCCTTGTGTAGCTTTTAACAACTCTTGTGAAGCTAGCTGTTAAATGAAGAAATTACCTTTACGCCTTTTAACATAGCTAGTGATTTAAGCCAGGTTCCTCTAAACAGCTAAACCACCTGCAGAAGGTCTCAGGTGTTCTCAAACTTTCACATGAGTTAAGTCAAGGACGCTGTTCAGAAACAATGAGGTTGTTTGAGATCTCATATAACCTGGGCCTTGTGATTGCAGCTAGCATGAATGCTGCTTAAAACCTAGCGTTCCAGAGCAATATAACATGATAACAGACCACTACAACAGATATCATACACTTCCTGACTTACCAGGCGTTTACAGATTTGGGCTTGCATGTTTAAAAGTCCACTGGATGACATTCTGGACAGCAGAAGGACTGTGACTCACGCTCTTACAGCCGCTTCACCTTCAGTCATACAGCGGAGGGCTAAACACGTCAGCCAATCACAGCGAGAGGTGTGCTCCCCTGACGTCATCGCTCGCTGGGCATTGTGGTTATTGTAGTTTTATCAACGAAATCACATATTGACACAAACATTGAATCTGTAATCTTTCTGTTAGTATACAACCTGTTTCATTTTCACTGTCAAAATGTAATACATCACATAAGTCTACCCAACTTAAATAAAACAGCATGTTATATAACTTACAATGTCCTTTTTACAGTGGTGGACAAAGAACACGGCTTCATTACTTAAGTCAAAGTATAGATCCTCCAGGTTAAAATATTACTCCAATACAAGTGAAAGTTGTTCTGTCAAATTATGACTTCAATTTAAGTCTTGGAGTAGGGGAGAACAGGGTTGGCTGTCACACTTTTTACTGTTTTGATGATTGCTCATCATCAAAACATCTTTCAACAGTCATTCCTACATTCAATTGAAGCTTAAGGTGTTGGCCTGAAATGTGTATCCCTCTCATTTTCCAACTCATTTTAACAAAAAGGCAATTAATTATCAAAGACACTCTGACACATTGTGACAACCAACCCCATCACGGGGATGGTTGTCACACACTATGGGGTTGGTTGTCACACACTATGGGGTTCGTTGTCACAATGGTATTTCAATGGGAAAAATATTTAAAAAAAGGCAAGAAGGCAGAACTAAATTCGAAAGTTTAATTGCACTGACAAGTGATAGGTCTACATAACTTAATGTATTTTAACATAAAATGAGCAAGGAACATGAACAGGAAACACATCTTTAGGCCAGCCTATATAACAACATAAAGAACAAAACAAATAGGCCTAACAATAACGGCCTACTCAACTAGGCTACATGCAGTCACTGTCTGAGTTACAGTGATGGCAAATGCAGGGTCTGCACACTCCAACTCATTTCACCATGCATGATTTTGCCAACATAGGGGTTGGTTGTTACATGTGACAACCAACCCCAAAGGGAATGTGACGACCAACCCCAACTGGAATTTTTTTGCTAATAAAAATCTAAACTATAGCTTTCCCCTCACACTTTGTAAGGGTAACACTTGTTTTGTTATAAACCCATCGTTTAAAAGCCAAGAAGAAAAATACTGAGGAGCTGAATATTTACAATATGACATGAAAAACACAAAAAGTCCTCTCACCACAAGTTCAGCTGTCTTACTCCAGAGAAGACTATAGGTGAGCTCTGATCCTTGCTCTGGAAATGTTCTTACCCCAATTTGAGTGACAGTGCCCTCTGGTGGCGAGATATAACAAGTGTGCCAACCAACCCGTGTGACAACCAACCCCGTTCTCCCCTACTTGCTTTTAAAAATACTGAAGTATTCAAACTACTTTTTAAAATATCTCTAAATGTATTTTCACAAAGCATGAGTGCAGTCAACATGGGTGTACATTCTAATCCGTTCTGTTTATCTAGAAAACATTATTTTATATCTAAAATTATATCATGAAATGTAAACAGCGACTAAGTTATTACAAGCACAGACAAGTTTAAAATGTTCATCTGGAATAAAACAAGTGTGTTAGCTACAGACCTCCACATGCTTTGTCAGGTTAGATGGTGATGTTACCATCACTAAATGAATGGACTGATCTGAATAACGTTTGATCTGCATTTGCTCTACGCTCAACTGAGGTGCGGCTACACCATTTAGACAAACCAAACACAAGTACACGAACAGTTTACGGTCTTTGGGATCTGATTGAGAAAATAAAATAGAATTAATCAGCTGACTTCAAAGCAAAAGTGGTGAGTAACTATAGCATTGATAGAAATGTAGTGGAGTAAAAAGTATGATATATGATATAAAAACTGCACTTAAGTACAGTACACAAGTAAATTTACTTTGTTACTGTCCACCACTGCTTTTTTAACACCCTATGTTGGTTTCCTTTTATTTCATCTTTTTACTATACACAAAATACCATTTTTTAAAATATAAATCTGATCCAAAGACTGTTGACTGTCCATGAGGCAGAGTCCTGACTTATGCTTCTCATAAAGCAGAGGGTCCAGATAGACTAAATCAGGTGAGATTGGAACGTTTTTGACCCTGTCCAACTCTGTCAGTGTCAGTGTGTAAGGATACTATGAGTTTAGTTTAAAGACAAATAATCAAATGATACAAAAAATATGTATTTAAAGCAAACTCTTTTAAGTTTAAATAGTGATACATCACAATTTATTATGCAAGGAAGAACCATTTCAAGAGTTAAGAGTCTGTAGAACTTATTTTATTATTTATTAGTTTATTTGACAGGGGCCATGCAAAACAAAAAGCCAAGCCAGAGTTAGCTATAAGCTAATTTTCATCTGTGGTCCCTGGGCAGGAAGATGTAAAAGAATGTACAATACAAAGGATAAAAACATACTACCTTTTAAAACAATACATAGGCTACTCAACACAGTCCATCACTAATAACAACACATTTTAAATTACATTTCATTGTCTCTAGTTTGATGCATTCAGAGGATTAACTCAGTGATCACATTATTGTTTTTCCTGGAGCCATAATTTCAGTTTACTTTTAAAAACACTGAGGCTTGTACAGTCTCTAATGTGGGTAGGAATTGAGTTCCATTTTCCTGCTGCTCTTATCTAACTTATCCACTAGGTGTCACCTTTGTACTATGGGCCACTGCCAAATTGAGATGGGTCCAGCTGCAGACCTCCACTCTCAGCCGATGCTCTTGCAGGCTCCACTCTGAGATCCCCTCTTCTAAGCTACTTCTAAGCTTAATTAGTGCCCTGACATGATCTTTCAAATTATCATATAGTCTTAACCACATGTTTAGATGTCTTCACCACACATGGAGTTTATTTTGTAAACTGTTTTTCCATTAAGAGTATAATATATATAATATATTTGACTAAAGCAGTGTTTTCTTTAGGGAACAGCTTCCACGGTGACCTGTTGAGCAGTATCAAACTTTTTGTTCAAATAAAATCACTTAGTACCCAAAAACCAAGATTCAGAAGAATAAAAATGCCAAACTCAAATCTCGGCTGATGTCACAGTGCCTACTTCTACTTCTTCTATACAGTCTACAATCCTAACACAATCTCAGGCATGATGGCTAACATTCAAATTCATTCTTGATTTGTGAACTTTAAGGATGTATTTAATCGGGCTGATGCATGCCAAGAGAAAACAGACAAAGATGACAGGTAACTGATGCCTTCAGGATTATTGCAGAGTATTCATTTTTCAACTGATGTACTGTTACATAGATCTTATACAGAAAACCCTCTAAAGCTACTTAGGATGAATTAGTTTGAAGATATTAGCTTTTATCATTTTATAATGCGTGTTTGTATGAGCGTGTGTGTGTGTGTGTGTGTGTGTTTGCTTGTCAGTGTATTTTGTCTCAGTATCTTGAGTTGCAATCCATCCATCCACTGTTTAACAGAGTGCGAATCACTCGTCTGCGGCTGTAGTGGTACTCGGTCTGTCTGAATCCAGATGAAAAGTAAATGTAACCTGTAATGACAGAATCGTCATTGTCATCCCACCAGACAGGAGCTCAGTACTTTACTGCAGAGGGATTAATTGCTGACCACTGCTGCATTCACACATGCACCTAACTCTACTACATTTCCCCAAAATATTCAGGGTGAGCTACATATGTGAATGCAAACAGTCGCATTTTCTTACCCCTACTCATCTGCACTTTTCCTGTCAGCCCCTTAAATTGAGCCGATGTAAGAAAGCTGCAGATGAGGTTAAGAAAAGATTCAGTGTGAGCGAGTGGGTGAGGGGCGGAGCATGACATGTATACCTTTAACTTCCATTAAATTTGGTTTGGCAGCTCCGAAAGGAAACCAAAAGGCAGGTTGTTTAGAAATGTTCTGGATAATTTCAGAAGTGCATGTATGAAAAGTTTTTATGACTCACCTTTGTTCATAAAAGCAGCATCCACTCTGAGACCAATCCCACTGAACTCTTTGTGGATTGATTTTGGGTACCCACCATCCATTCTGCCCCTCCTTTCATTGTAGCTAAATGTGCGATATAAAGAGTTGTGAGTAAATGCATGTTGTCTCTATGTCTGGTTTCAGATTCATATGAGTCCTTTGAAGATGTCTCACCTCCAGTATTTGCCCCTCACAAAGAGGAGAGTTCTGCTGATGAACGGCACAAAGACTGCAGCGTCCACCTTGTTGACGGATTGAGGGAAGCCAAAGTCGCTGAGAGGTTTGGGATAACCAGGGAGGACAGTGTTTCCTCTGATTCCCCAGTAATGATCACCTGAAAAGGTAGAGTTATAAAAAGGGAAAAGGCTGAACAAGACATAGATGGAAATCTTGAATGATTTGAGAGAAAAGCATGTTCACAGATCACTTCAATGGTATGTGACATAGTGATTGATGGATTAAAATTTGGATTTTACACATAATATATATGTATATGACATATACACTTATGAATAAATGTAAAGCATTACATAATCAAAGATAAGATAAGTAAAGGACTATCTTATCTTATCTTATCTTATCTTATCTTATCTTATCTTATCTTTGATTATGTAATGCTTTACATTTATTAATAAGTAAAGTGATGGAACCCTTTCCCAAGCACCCAAAGCATTGTCTTGTTTTGTTGACAGATATATATCTGACTTGCTATGTACTTAGCTCTTCTCAGCATATATCTGATTATTACATTTTTCACTTTTATAAAAAAAAAAAAAGACTATTTCACAAATATCTGATGACAAATGATAAACTCAACTGATTGTGTACCTTCAAAGAAAATGACAATGTTGCTCCTCTTGGACTCAAAAGCAGCATCAACTTTTTTTATTCCAGGCCAGATGGAGTCAATTCTCTGCAAACCAATGCCGTCCCAGGAGCTGCCTCTGCTCCAGAAATGTCTGACAAATAAATGAAATGCACAGTTTTATGACAAGGTAAAGCAGACAACTGCAGAACAATTTCCGAAACATTAGCTTCTTCACCAGAATCTCAGTTTAAGCTAACATTATAAAAAGTTACTTTTACAAAATACAACATATTTAAGTTTAAAATGTTCCATAAAGTATTTGATTTTCTATTTGCATGATGCTGCAAGCTTGAGGACCAATATCCAAAACAGTAACGAAGCAAGATTTCTTCTAAACTCACATCTGTAGACATTGAATCAAGGTAAATCAAGAGCAAATGTAAATCTTAGTTTTAGAAAACAAGAACAAACAGGAAACCGTACAGTCATTTATTTTAGAATCATACAAACATAAGCATAACAAAACAATACTGAAGCTCAGGCATCCCTCAGCTAAGGTCCAGCATGAAAACTGTTTACTGACAAGTTGCGCTGTTGCAACCAAGGCATACCAGAAGCAACATGGTAGCGTCACGGGACTGAGGTCACAGATGCAACCCTGACCTAAACACACATTACAGTGGGTACATGTACATCTATAGGGGGGTATACCATCCTGCTCTTTGCCTCACTAACCATTTGAGTACATGAAGACATCCCAATGTTGTCTAAACTGGGTTATATAATATTATACACTCAACCTATCATGTTTAATATTTTTGTGAGTATCATATGTTGAAATATCATGTGTAATCAATTAAACATGAGATGAAAAATAAGACAGCGTATACAAGTCTCACCCATCTTTGAAGAAGTAAAGGGTTCCATTGATGGTGGTTGCAGCGTCAAAGATCAGGTACCTGCTGCACCTGTCTGGAGGAGGCTCTGACGTGGGTTCAGGATCTGGTTCAGGTTCAGGTTTTGGTTGTGGTTTTGGCACAGGTTTTTGGGTGGGCTGTGGTTTGGGGTCAGGTTGAGGTGATGACTCTCTGACACCTTCAGGAAAGAAACAAAGTATCAGTAGGCTGTTGAGGCTTCATTTGAGTCTGTGAATTAGTATCATCCCTCACCATAGAGAGCCTGGACTCCTTGTCTGTCATCATTCGGCAGCCTGTAATCTTCAGTGTTCACATATATGTAAGTAGGAAACATCAGGGCGGTCTGGTCCTTGGAGTGGGATAATCCCAGTGCATGTCCAAACTCATGTGCTGCCACCAAGAGCAGGTTTGATCCTGCAGACAAACACCGATACAGTTACTACAGGTACCTAACCAAAGAGTTCTGCTACTTTTAAATCTGTGCCCCTTTTTTAAATGTTGGGGTTTAAATGAGTGATGGTAACACAAACATTTAGTATTACTCAGGTAGATTTCTTCGGTCATCAGCCTTGGAAGAGGCTTTAATGGCTGTAACAAAATACTCGACTGTTGACAGAAAACAAACATGACAGAAATGTCTGCAAGAGAGATCACAAATCCCCTTTCTTAAAATTTTGTTTGTCATTAAATGACTTGAATGGGATTACAAATACTGCTACAGTTGGCCGTTTTAGGCAGTCAATAAATGTATTATTGTACAATTATCTTAACAAATATGCTTTGCATTTTCTTCAATGTCTGGTACAGTGCCTGTGCAGATGGTTCCCATTTGTGAAGAGGGGTGCTGGAGTCTGTGCTTCATCTAACTGAGTCCTGTATCCTTGTAAGTTTGTTAGGGAGGTGTATTGGATTTAGCTCATCCAGTATTCTTGTGGACTGGGAGAAGGCTTGGTGCCTGATTGTGTTTCTGTGGGGGTCACCCACATAGCAAAATTGGTCTGATAGGTCTGGGACAGAACTGGTGTCAAGCCGGCACTGCTGGCTGACTGCTGGCATGACAAGTGGTATGTCAACCGGATGTGGAACAGGTCTGGCAATGATGGCATTGTATATATGATGGGATGCCACATCTGGCCCGATTGTGGCTTGGTTTATGTGGCCCAGATCTGTCCATGCCACATCTGGGCCGATTAAGGTTGAGCTTGTGATTAAGCTGGCCCATGTGTGGGCCGCCTCTGGCAAACTATATCTTTGCCACTTATGGGCCGTCATTCTTTGCGGTATGTTTCGCCGAGTCTGGCCGAGTCTTTGTGTACTGTGGGCCAGAACCAGGCCAGACCAATTTTGCTATGTGGGCATATGAGGGGTACTGCTGAGATATAGGGTACCAGGGCCACTACTACAAACCATCCTGTCACCAAAAAATTAGCCAAAGAAAAATGGATGGAGGCAGGGATAGGGATTTTGAAGCAATCCCCTGAAGCAACTCTGAATCTTTTTGTACCTATTAGTAATTGGGACCCCAAAATATGTCAAACAGTTTCCAGAATTCCCCTCCAAACTGAGCAGGGTATGTTTAGACTTTTGGGGCAGCTAAAGTGGGGCACCAACTTATGCAGGAGCATGTAGTATGTTTGAGCACATGCACAAATAAACAACATTTATGTTTCCACTGATTATATCTGCTTTGACCCCTAAATTAAAGGGCTTTTTTTTACTTAAAAAGTAACACAACAGAGTGGAAACATGTAAGTCTTTGAAGCTTAACTTGTAGAGGTAGAGATCCCAACATTGTTTAGGATTTTGGGGTGCAGCAGTGGTTACCCATCAGATTTAAATCACTCCTAACCGACCCTCAGAACATGCCCATAAACCCGAGTACCTGATGAGGTTAGACTCCAGGGTTCGTCTTCATCAAAGTGGGCGTCACCTCCATTACCTTCTCCAGGGGAGAATGCATGAGCCAAGACTCCACCTTGCCCATCAAATGGAGAAAAATCTCCATGGTCTGGTTTTAAAAGAAGAAGAATTTTAGTTTTAAAATAGTTCAAATATTTTCTCAAAGGCACTGAATGTAAATGTAAATACCTCGACCCTTGAACTTGATCATGATGTCAGCAGTGCCACTGTCGATTGGTTTGAAATCCAGAGGAACAACATCGCTGTAGACTTTAAAAGCCTTGGCTATGGTGGCATCCACATCGCTTTGACTCAAATCACGAGAGTATTCAGTGATCCTGCAACAAAGTAAGTGAAAATAGTATAGAAGAAGAGCTTCTCTAAAACAGAAGCTCTACTGTGCTTTATTTCTGGAAGAAAAGCTGTTGCTGCTTGTTACATGCAGGTCTTGTGGAGTACCTGTATGTGATCAAAGGCTTATGCCACCTGGGTCGACCCTCAAAGTGGCCGTATCTGAGCACGTCTGTGAAACCACAGCGTGGTCGAGCCATCACCTCTTTGGTGTTTGGGTCGAGATGTCCTGTCACCTCCAGCCCAAAATACTCCTGCATCTTTCTCAGAGTGTCATCAAAGGAATCCAGAGAGCTTCGCCAGACACTGTTGGGGGCACTGACGCCAACTTCAGAGAAGTACCGAGAAAGGTACTCCTGGAAAGAGGAAAAATTATAGCCAATGATCGGTTTCATATATAATAACCCTTTTTATTCTGCCAGGTCAAGATGCAATATTTACAACTCTGCCTTCAATATAAATTTAACAGAGGCCTGACAGTGGGACTAAGTTGTCCCACCACTGTGCCACCATCAGAGGTAGTACCAGAGACATTACAGGGGCAAGATGGGGTCAAGGTGAACCGGTGGAACAGTGCTATGTGTGTGTAAATATCTATACATGTATGTGTGTGTGTGTGTGTTTAGCTCTCATGCTTTAGCAATGTTTGAAACCACACACTGGCCAATGTAAGGTCAATATGTAAGTACAAAAGCACAGAGATGATGGAGCTGCATTACAGTGCGTTTGTGGACTCACAACATGAAAGGACTGATGATTAATCTGACTGATAAGAAATGGAGCTTTTAAAATGTAAATTGAGTATTTTGAAAAAAAATACAAAATTGTGCGTATACTGTATATATACGTTTTTTTTCTGGTCAGTATTTCTTAAAAAAAATGTTAAAAATTACAAATATCCTGCACAATGTCGCAGTGTTCCTGTCCTAAACCTTCATCAGGCAAACAGTTTGCAGAGTCAACTTAAAAAGGGTGTGGCTACCAGTCTCATGTTTCTCAGAGGCGCACAGCAAAAAAAAAAAAAATTGAGAGAATTTAGCTGGTCTAGTTTTACTTTCACCTTGGATCTCAATGCAATAAAAAACTTTCACAGGATCCAAAATGTCTAATCCACAAAGACACTTTTGAGAATAGGTCACATATTTCAGGCAGTGATCGATGGCCAGAGTTAGCTGCTGTCCAAAGAGCTTCAAGTGAAAAGCAGAAAATCTACAAACTCAGAGAGCTAAAAACTGTGTGGAAAACTACTTGCACTTTGCTGTACATCTAAACAGATGTTTCTTGCTAGTGGCATTATTGAGTAAGGCCAATTATTGACAGATTTATACATCAAACTATGTTTTTTATTGGTTTTGCTGTCCAGAAATGCACCCACTCTTCTGTTGTATACCCACGCACTCAGCCTGTACTGCCCTCTGAACACAAAGAGGGCGTTTCTTTGTTTTGGCATTCATCAACCGATGGACTCTTCAGACCCCTCATTTAGGTTGTGAATGACCTTATTTGGATATATAAGGTATATTCAGCAGTCAGTGGTGACAGCTTGGCCTCCTGAAACTTCAATCTCTGATCCAGATTTTATTACCAGGATAACATTTCCTATCAGATATTTTTGATGGTGGTATACATCCTACCTCAGTAATATCACTTATTCAAAGTATTTTTTGCTCATCTGAAATTACACATGCCTACAAATCCAGAAGAGATACTTTTCATTGAAAATGCCATGTAGAAATTACAAGCAAAAGATTTCTGTTTGCACCAAGTGTAACATATAATGTTTAGCATAGGCATGCATATCTCCAACTAATGTTCAAGGTTTCAAAGGATGCATAATGAGGAATTTCTGCTTTTTGGAAAAAAATATGGTTCATGGCTTGAAACCTGTCTTATTTTTTCTTAATACATTTTAAAAACATGACACCTTTTCATTTGACCTCATTTATAGGGCATTGATCTAGCAGAATCCCACAGAACAACTGCTTCCCGTTTCCTTCTTTGCATCATCAAGTTATATAAAATCAACAAACAGCACGACATGTTTACCTGGGCTTTAGAAAGCTCTTCTTGGCTGGATGATTCGACAGGTATGGCTCCGCACTGTGCCACTATCACAACTACCATCAAAGTGAGTGCACCCTCCATGACTCCTTTTTTCCCCTGTAGAGAAAGATCAACTCCAGGTACTCTTCCTCCAAGGTTCTGCTCAGGTGAAGAGTTGTGATGGACTATTTAGTGTTTTCCTGAAACTGTCGATTTCAGTATTTGTTGCGACGTAATGAGCTGGAAAGATGCATGATGGGGCAATAAACATTCCTTCAAGAGTCTGAACATGAACGAGCCCATTTCAAAAGACAGGATAAGAAGTGCTGTGGTGAGAGTGGGGTGGTGGTGCGAGAGCCAGAAGGGGTAAGATAAGGTCAACAATTGGAGTTGAATGGGCCTGCATGAACATGGTGGAGAGGAACCATCACACATTATTTATCAGATATGACTTAAAAAAACATCAGACCTGTTCTGTTTTCCTTTTTTGTTGAAAATTTCTTGTTGTTAACTTTAGTTTTTTTTATTGCATCACTTTTATAGTTTTCTTCTACGTCCAAACATTTGAACTCAAGTTATCTTCCTTTTTCAATAAATTCCATCCCTTTTGTTTGCCATTAAATTACTCATGTGGGATTTTTTTTGTGTTTAAGATGTTGAGCCCATGTCAGAATTTCCATATTGGATGGCTGTAATGTTCTCTCACACCATGGCCAGGCTGGAAGGCTAACAAATGCTGTTGTGATGTTGTTACACCAAGCACCACATTAGCGAACAACACAAACAAAGGTCAGTCAACAAATGAATGGATGTCCTTCTTGGCAAATCACTAAAAAGAAAATTGAGGGGTTATTGTTACTGCATGCTAATGTCACTGTTTGCTAGCTAGAGCAATTATTTGATAGCGAATGTTAACACATTTGTAGCTAATGTTACTATTTACTCGTTAATGATACTGTTTGTCAGTGTTGTGCTTTGAACGCAATCATATTTTTGATGAACATGGAACAGAACAGCTGAGTTTGCAACTCATGAATGGAAACGTGAGCGTAGTTCACTCTGGAGGCAATGAACTACTGCTCACACTCCACGGTCCAAGGAGTATTGTATCGAGAGTTGCCGAGAGTCACCGAGTGCTGTGTGTACTGCAACCAAAGTCAAATATATGGCACCAGACAGGCTTTAAGCATGGCTTATGCGTCTAGCGATCCAGATTTAATAAGCCATGCTGATGAAGCCAGCTGTTGAGAACATTTGAAGAAGTTTTATAAACAAATCAAGATAGATCCCTACGGACTTCACTCAACTGGTATGGTTTTAGAGAGGTGTAGCTATTTGAGAATGAGGAATAGTTCACTTTTATTGTTTTTTATTTTTTCTGTACCCTCAGCCATTTTATTTTCGGGGATTTTCACTGTGTATTGGGGCAATCCTTTAGCCAAACGTTCAGCTGAAAACTTGTAGAGTTTGTGTGTGTTTATAAGTTTTCAAAGCTGCAGATTATTTTCTGTTTTTAATTGGTACGTTCTTGGTTTCTAACCTTAATATCTGTCTATGATTCCATAGTAAAATACAGTAATTCATTTAGTTTAGGAAACGTCAATGACTGAGGGCTGGGGACTGAGGAGGCTCTATACTAAACAGGAATGTAGGTGCAGCCAAAAAAAAGATTTTTCGGACTAATAACTTCATTCAAATGTTAAAGTAATAAACTATGATTGTTAGTTGTTAGTCCGTGTGAACTGAGATTTGAGCTAGCTTGTTTTTAGTCTGAACATGCACAACAATGTATAGGACTGTTACATAACATTCATCACTCAACAAAATAAAAAGACAACAATCATTTAGCTGATGGCATGCCAGGGCTTGAGCCGTGGAACTATTACTTATTTTTCTGACATCAGCACCTGTGTTCATTAAAAAAAAAAATTGTTTCTTCAACAACACCTGCTTTCGCCAGAGATTACAAAATAAGATGCTTTGGAAAATTGTCTGTGTGGGTGCAGGAACCAGATTCATGAGTATCCCAGTGTTTTCTCTGTGTTGTAATCATCCTACCCCCGACTCCTGCAGCAAGTTACAGCAGCTCCTTGACATTATTGCACTTTTAACTCTTGGACATTTTAGAAATTGTATTTTTGCCCTTCTAAGCTTGATTTGTATCTTGCTTACATAAGCCTTTCTTTATTTTATTTACTGCAACGATCGTTCTCTATCAAATCTTTTTTTTTTTTTTACTTTCATGTCAGAATTGATCCCATTTGATGACTTTTCATTACCTCTAAGTCCATCTTTCTTCTGGTCTCTAACTGCTTTCTTGTCTGTCTTTTAATTGCCTCTGTAACTGAGTTGATAAAATTATAAATGAGAGTTGCTCCTCGATAATCTCTCGAGTGCAGGTTGTTGATTATTTTGCACAGTTACACTTTTGGCGTGTTCATCAAAACTTCAATGATAATGGTCTTTATTATGAATCACACTCATCTGTTAACCTCTAGTGAAGTCAGGTCCACTGTGGTCAAAAAAATGAATTATTTGCATGCAAAAGTTATACTGTATAATAAATAATATTATTATAGTATGGCTCTGTTCTGGGAGCTCCCTGCCCTTCCATAAGCTTACGTGGAATGCCAAAGTCTGAGGAGGGGAGAGCACACCTCCCCTCTCTTTCATGTGCATAGATGAAAAGCCAAGGCAAGGAGAGCATCAGCAAAGACCCTCGGGCATCAGCGACAATTCATAAGAGACTGGTAAAATCAGCCACAGTAGAAAAGGAGGAGCTGGGATGGAGATAGGTTGAAATCAGTTTACAGGGGAAGAAGCAAAAGAAGCCAGACTGAAGCAGTTTAAATAGCACGCCTATTTTGCTATTTTCCAATTTGATGAGTAGATGTAATCAGCTGAGCTGTCAGCTGATGTTCTGTCAGTCGAGCTTGACTTCGTAGCCTGCCTGAACTAACGCTATGCTCAAATTTTGGCTCTGACTGTTGACCCGTAGTTGATATATGCACACACACACCAACTTTATAAGCAAGTAACCAGTACCAGTCAAAGTTTGAAGGGTTTAGTAAAGGAAAAATAACTGAAGAATATTTTTTCATTGTTTTTGATGATGTTATTCTGAAAGAGTGTCACACTGTTTTCACCTATGTTGAATAACTTGTGGCACATTTGAGACATCCCACACAGGTCGATAGCTGCAGTACGTGATTAAACCAGTGTTGACCAGCTCACAGGTAGAAAGTCTCCTCAAATATTTAATGACAAACTGTACAAGGCCTGACTAAATAAAGCACAAATGGTGGCAGTAATAAAGTTAAAATAAGAGACACGCTACTGACATGAATAAAAATAATGGAAGTTTTATTCATATATCCTTTGAATCCAGTTTCTTTAAAACTCTAATTAGAAATGATACAAATAAATATTACAAAACATATTTGAAAAATAAAACATTTAAAGCATATCATTTCAACACTGTGAGTGTACATTCATTCTAATCAAAAGTGGTGACATAGACAACGTTTCTACAGCAGAAAAGTGGTCTAGTAATTATTGCAGCGTAGGAAGTAGCCGTTCCTCAGCACGCGGAACAACCTGCCACTCCTCAGGTCGTACTCAAACATGTAGGGTCCACTGTAGATGTATGTGAAACCTGCAAAGCAGAAGCTTAGTGTTTGTTTTTGTGCTTGTCTATTTATACATTATTCTGTTGATTACACCTGATTACATTTCCCATCATGTCCTTTCTTTTCGAAAGGCTCAGGTCAGCTTTACTCACCTCTGTACTGGAAAGCTGCGGTCACCTTCCTGTCAAAGCCGCTGAAGGTCTCATCCACCCGCTTGGGGAAGCCGCGGTCCATGGTCCGTCTGGCCTCATCGTAACTAAAGAAATACAGACAGTAAATTAAGGGAACTCATTCTGGGTAAAAGGTAAAGAATATCTTGTCCATACGAAAATATCAATTTATAAACTCTTTGAACATACCTGTAGTAATTGTTGCCCACAAAGAACAGAGTCTTGCTAGAGTCAGCGTCGTACAGGGCTGCATCGATTTTCCGCACACCTCTTGGGAGACCAAAAGTGGACAGTCTTTTAGGATAACCACGAACGGGAGTATAGCCAGCGAAAGCCCACACCCTGCGGCCTGAAGAATAAACAACATACCAGTTACTCAGATGAACTTTAATAAGGGTAGATCAGATTAATTCCTCTTTGTATAAAACTTACCTTTAAAGAGGAAGATTTTGTCTGACTGCCGGCTTTCGTAAGCAGCATCGATGTTGACTGGAGCGTTGGGCCAGAAGCCTGTGATGAGACTTTGTGTCGGTGTGTAGCTCTGGGGTTGGCTGCGCCAGAAGAAGCTGAAAACACACAAGAAAACAGCCATCATGTTCATAAGCCCGACCACAAATGATTTGTTTAGCTGTTTTAACAATGTGCAGTTCAACACATCTCATACCTGTCCTTGAAGAAGAGCATCTCTCCTCGCAGGGTGGTTACAGCGTCCAAAACCATGGTTGAGTCACAGGAATCAGGGGTAGTGGGGGCCTCTGGTTCAGGGCGAGCAGGATCCTTAGGGTCAGGGTTTGAACCTGAGGGTTATGAAAATTAGCATCTCATTGATAAAGAGTTGGGTGAATTTTTTGAGGTGGGATTGAGATCAAGAGTTTGGTTGGTAGTCCTTACCATAGAGAGTCTGGATTCCATTAATGTCGTCACGGGGCAGCACAAAGGTGTCAGGGTTTCTGTATGTGTACACAGGGTACATGAGAGCGCCAGGATCATCAGAGTGAGACAGACCAAGGGAGTGACCAAACTCATGGGCAGCCACCATAAAGAGGACATAACCTACAAAAGATAAAGATAGTTAGAGTCCAAGTACCAATGGATAGTTGAGTAATTCAGTCAAAAACACATCTTCAGATATCAGTGGATTAAGAATGACTCTTAAGATAAATACAAACACATGAATACTGGAATATACTCTAAATATCTGTTTTTAGAGCTGATTCTGCAGAAATATAAAGCTCCAGTGAGAGATTTGTTGATTCTGCTTGCATTGGGGCTCATTTTTTCTTAGTGCAACTACTTATTTAAACATAGGGTATGACAATTTAGTCCCAATTTTAAAAGTTTTTTAAAAAGTAGTTTAAAACCCGGGCCCACCAGGCTATGTGGTTTTTATTCTCAAAACCACTTTTTTTTTCTCCAAGCAATTCCACACAATAATTATTATTTCACTGAATTCTTTTGATGGAGATGCACAAAATGTCACGCTATGATGTTGGATTTTACAGGGTCTAACCCCAAGTTTTGATTGCTTTTAAAGTAATTTTATATTGTGTTGTATTTATCCTACTCAGTTCACCTTAAATTAGAACTTAAAAAAACTCACAATACACCCCCTTCAGAAAGTTTTTGGAAAAAGAAAGATAAATGCAGCAGATAAATCTAACTAAAAAAATGTTCTTCCCTTTGTCATTTGTTGTGCTATTTAAAATGATTAAACTATTTTATTAGAAATGCTGGAGGAAGAATGTCTCCAATAAAATGTCTAAGAACTCATCGGTATCTGAACAAGTCATGTGAAGTGCTAATACCTGAGGTTCCTTGAGTGTCCACTTGAGGCTGGCTCCAAAAGCCCCAGAGGCCACATACACACCCATTCAAAAAAGCTGTTTTTTACAACTAAAATAAACGTGTTTACAGCCTGGTTCAAAAAATAGTTTTGTTCCGAATAGTTAATTTCTCTCAACACACTGTACAGGGTGTGATTTTTTTTTTATAACGCATTACTTTTGAAGATATTTAGGTAACAAGTTTTTTTTAAATAGGGGTCACGGCTGACTGGACTGTAGCTGAACACATAAGAATAACTCTAGGTATTAATCATCTCCTGAATTGTGAAGGAGAAGTATTAAGAAGCTCTGACCAAAAACTGTTGAGAATAATTACATTTATATAGTTTGAGTAAATCTGCAAAACTTTAAGTAAGCTATCCACCTCTGTTCGAGCGGAAAGTGAAGGTCTCATCGTCATCAAAGTGAGCATCTCCTCCAATGCCTTGGGAGGGGGCGAAGGCGTGGGCCAGAGTGCCATCAGGGCCATCAAAGGGGTAATAATCTCCATGTGCTGTGAGAAAGAACATTTTTATGTCAAGTGAATGTGATGAAGAAAAAAAACTTTTACATCAGACAAGCACATCAGAAAAACATGATAGTACTTTGTAATTAGGTGATAACAGTGCTTAGATGCCCCGTGGGATATAAAAGCATCAAACTTCAGTTAAGATAAACATAGCCTGCACAAAGCTGACAGCAAGCAGCAGCATGCCATGGATAGAAAGATTGTTGTCTCCTTGTTTTTTTAAAAGATACACATTAGGTAAGTGTTCTCGAAACGTAGTTATGGTAAACTGCCTCTCATTATAGGATAAATGTCACTCAAGTATGAACAACTGATAATGAAAGGTTTTAGACTTCAGGTGCCTGCCTTTTGTTCCTGCAAAACAAATTCTTAACACACAAACTTCAAATCTGGTATCATTTTCAGGGTTTTAAAGATTATAAATTATATTATTATAAATTATATAATTACTTGAGTTAAAAACAATAAAAACATTTTATTAACAGTGGAGGCTGAGTTTCATTACTCAGTGTTTGAGTAAATTTCTGATTTACATGGATTTTACTTAACTAACTTTAATTTACTACCTTTAAACTGCAGCTTCAGAGTTTGTGAGTTTCCTTTCCTCATTCATATCAGCCAGCTGCTAGGAAAATGTGCAGTAATATTTATTTTGTACTATCTAGTATATATTGAATTACTGTGTTGATATATTTATTCACATTTATTAACTGTGTTTTTTCTTCATAATTTCATTCTGCTTGCATCTCTGATGTTTTTGTGGAATGACAATACAAGAAAACCTTTAATGTTTGATGTAAAAGGACAACTCTTTAAAGGCAACCTGCCTTGAATTTCTGCTTACCTGTCATATAAGCATGACATATATCAATGATATTATTAAGAAAGACTGTTAAAGGAACCATTCTTTTCTGAACTCCTGTACTTTTCCTTATGAGAGTACATGACTGCTTTTAATGCTGAATATTTAGAATACAGAAGGACCCCCAAAGATCAATATCTGAGTACATCTTTCATAACTAAAAGTTATTGGAGACTCACATCTGCTGCCAAAGGAGATCATGATGTCAGCGGTGCCCCTGTGGATTCTTGTAAATCTCAGAGGAGTGACTTTGGCCCAAACCTGCAGAGCTTTCTCTATGGAGTCATCGATCTCTGCCACGGACATATCAGGTGTGTGGTTCTCGATCCTGTAAGAAAAGCAATGGATAACTATCAGTTTATCTGATAAAAAGTAAAGTTCTTTCAAAACAAACTTTATCTGCTCTGATCATTTACCTGTAGGTGAGGCTGTTTTTTCCCCACTTAGGGCTGCCTCCAAAGGTGGAGAATTGTGCAATGTTTCCATCTGGGACGCCACAGCGGGACTTCTTCATCAATGTTACCGTGTCTGCATCAAGGGACCCAGTTATCTGGAGGCCAAAGAATCGCTGCATTTCAGTCAGCTTCCTGGCCACCGGACTGATCCCCCGTCTGGCATTTGGACCCCTCTCCTCTGTGAGGTTGAAGAAGTTCTTCAGGTAGCTCTGTAAAAGAAGATTAGAAGTTAGTACCTTGTATTTGGTCATGATGTAGAGAATATGTGGAACAAGAAAAGCTCCTGATGTTAACTTCAACAGAGAACAAATGCATTACAAGTCAAAGCATACCTCTGCTAAACTTTCATCCTGGGCAGTGAGTGGTGCTGGTGATGTTGGTGATGCTGGAGCACAGTAAACTGTGAGAGCCAGGCTTGTTATGATGCACAGACTGTATGACCTCATACTTGCTCGTTGGATGCTTCTGAGTTTCTGTGCTGGAGTCAGCTGTTATATACACTGAGATGTGGAAGTGTTGGGGAGTGGGCGTGTTGAGCAACTACCTTCCCGGGTCTGTGACTCAAGTTTTCCTTATATGGATAACAAGGATGATTTGTGATGATTGCTCAGACAGCATTAACAACCCCCCCCCCAAACATGACTATATTATGATGATATGACACATAACATGTTTATATCAGAATGACAGATTTAAATGAATCAGGTAATGTATTCTTGTAAGCCAGTATTAATTTTTGAATAATTCAACCTCTGAATGTATACAGATGGCACCATTATTGTGTATTAAAACAAAGATAGTATTTGTTTTTAATGCCTCACACTCATACGGTCTATGAGCCAGATTCAGGAGGAGTTTGTATCTTATTTTTATTTTTTATTTCTATAAATCTTCTGTAAGCTCACATTTTGATGGATTCTATAATTATATTGTACTTCAGATCTTTTTAAGACAGGCTGTTCTGAAGTCTCTCCTGTCCTCACTCACCCTCAGGGTTACTGCTGACAAGATAGTGATAGGCTTTGTGAGCAAACACAGACAAGCTGTGTCATGTCCTGAATTGGGCTTCCTAACATGTAATGGAGTATTTAGAGATACCACAGATTGCTCAACATTCCGAATAAGTTACTCCCACCGCTTTAACAGCTATACTACCGTAAAAATGTGGTTTATAGTCGTGAGTCAATTTTCAAACTTTAACGTCATCACTTTGGAAACTTCCAGTATTTTATGCCTTTGTTTGAGCTATATACCTTTATCAAGCATCAGAAAAATTTTGATCTCCTTACTGAAATCCCACCGCTAGAGTAAGAATAATGGGCATTTATCCCGATCCATTAAGCCAGAAATAGGCTGTCACCAAGGTTGTCCACTACATCCCGCCCGCATTAGACTCTTTATCAAACCTTTAGCTCAGGTACTACGGGAAGATCCAGAGACTAATGGGATTGCAATTAAGGAGATTTAATACGAGATTCATCTATTTGCGGATGATGTTATGCTCACGCTGAAAAATACCAGAATGAATTCCCATCCTATAACTTGATACCAAGTGAAGACTTACAAAGCAAAGTTAATCTTAAATTGGACTTCCCTGCTATAAAATACCTCAGAGCTAGGATCCCAAAAGATTCTACTAAAGTATATGACTTTAACTAAGGTCCTGTTATTAAGGCAATCACAGCAGATCTAGACAGATGGACAATACTGCTACTAGATTTGTCAAACCGAATTGGAAGTAATACAGGACCCAACAATTAAATAAATACAAGGGTGGGCTCTCACTTCATGCATTGAGGACTACTTCATGCTCAGGCAACATACCATAGTATGCTGGTGCAATCAAGACCATTAAGCTAAATGGAAATATCATAATTTGAAACACAGGCAGTCTGTATTAGGTATACCTGGATAATGCCAACCAATGGACCAGGGTGGCCCTCAGTGTTTGGTTGAAGACTTGCAAAAGATTATGTCTTGAGAAATATGCAAAAATGCTGAAATGGGCGACATGTGACTCAGACTTGAAGCCAGCTATAAGTGATTCAGACAGTGGGTGTATAATGGCATAACAGCTATTGGACTATAACTTGTAATGGTGTCTCGGTCACCTCTCATACAATCTGGGGAGAAATCTTTTCTGCAGGTACACTACCAGTCAAACGTTTGGACACACCTTCTCATTCAATGGTTTTCATTTATTTATTTAATTATTTTCAACATTGTAGTTTAACACTGAAGACATCAAAACTATGAAATAATATGGTTTTGCCATAATATGGATTACAACAGTAGTCAAACGGGGCTATCCATTGTGTACTAACCCTACCTCTGAACAACACAACTGATGGTCTCAAACACATTAAGAAGGCAGGTCATTCTACATATGAACTCTTGACAAGGCTTGTGTTAATTCAAAACCATTCCAGGAGTCCACTTCATGAAGCAGATTGAGAGAATACCAAGAGTGTGAAAAAAACAAGATATAAGATTATTTCAGCAAAGGATGATGACCCAAACTTTATCAACATATTTATTGATGCATACAAGACAAAAGACAACAAACACCTCACATCACAAAGCTATATATGTTAACTACTCTCTATATTACAGAGAAATGGGTCAGTAGATATCTGAGGAAGGCTGGTGTGATATTGGGGAGGGTCAAGTTAGGACCACCAACTCTAGAATGTAGGAATTCTGCTTGAAATGTACAGTATGGTATTTTGTCACTGCTAAATTATCATTAAAACAGCAAGCCTCTCTCGGACTTGATGAATGTTAGAGTTAGTGTGGCATGTTTATGACGAGTCATTTTCATAGATTCTGAGCCTGCTCTCTAATTTAAATATAAGAAAAAGAAATAAGAATAGTTTTTGGAATTGAAGTTGTTATTTACTTTGCACATTTTACCTTGAAAAGTAGTGAATGGACTAAAGACTCAGGACAAATATGGCTGCATGCAAGAAAGCCATCAAAGGTAAGTGGATGCAGACAAGTCCACCAATAAAGGAATACTGGATAGCAACCTGTTGTCTGTGTAGATGATAAACACTGATCTTTACAAATGAATGGAACAACCTCCCTTTCTTTATTTTTTGTTTAAACCTGAAATTACAATAACAAGACAGTTAAAAAAGTTATTTTATCATTATAATAATAAAAAAAAAATGATTCTGTGAAAAATATATGGGTCTTCTTATAAAAGACAAGGGGCCTTATTTAAACAGTATAAAGCACATGGCCCCAAAGGAATGAGGATGTGTTCAACCACATTTTGCTAGCTAAGCGGCACACAGAGGTTGGATTAAGTCCCTCGATTATTCAAAGGTGGGTTTGGGATAAAATATGAATCAAACCAACAAGTGTGTCTGAATCTATGTATACAAACAGTTACTGTTGACATGTACCTCTTTCAACACACCAAAAAAAAACACAACAAAACTGTCTTTTTAATGTGCCCAGTATCTATGAGGGTGGGGTTGATTTGTCAGAGGGAAAAGAATGGGCTGTGAAGCACTTAATGTGTTGTTGTAAGTACTTATTCCCTCAGCAGAGGGGGGCAGAAGGCAGCAGCTACAAGAAGTACAGCTTTATACCACACGTCCCAGCATTGCAGGCAAGTGGAGTCTGTAATGTCTGTTGGTCAAGTCATGGCACGAATTTTGGCTTTGTGATCACCTAATCTGATACAGGAACCATATCAACAGTTTTTCAGTTTTGTCCCTAATACTTCTGACTTTCATCCTGGTCACTTCCTCTTCAACAAGTTCAGAGTAAAGTTAGAAACCTCAGATACAGCGAAAATGTGAAACTAAAAAGACAAGGGAGACCACATCACCATGATCTCAATGTGGAAGTTTTTATCTGGTTAGTAGTGTTCCAAGTAACCATGTCTCTGCAACCTCGATGTGAAGTGTCCCACTCACCCGGGTAGCTTTGACTGTGAGCACAGTGAGAAGTACTTCACAGATTTTATTTTAATGCCAACACGAACACATCCACACGGAGACTAACTATCCCAGAGACAAGCCGACTCAAAAATGTTTAAAATAATTCAAACAGGACAGAGACCTTGTAGCTGTGATCAGTGTGGGTAAACTTTCAACCACAACACCAGCTCTCTGCTGCATGTACAGCTCTATGGAGAGAAACCAAACAACTGTAGCAATACATTTACCAAACCTGTCGTAACTCATACAGACTCACTGGAGAGAAACCACACTAGTGTGAGCACTGTAAGAAACACTTAGCTTCTCCAGCTAAAGAGACTGGAATCACACAAAGACGGTCTGTGTCAGAAAAAACCCACCATATTCAAAAGGGGTATGGATCTCTCCTTTACAAGACTGTCCCTTTCAATTAGATCCTTAATTGCAACAATCAATGTTTTTTGTTAGGAACTATTGTACAAGAGTCTGACACTCGAGTCCAAGAGAAGTCTTAAGTCACGTTAGTGCGCAACTTAAGTACAGCTTGTCAGTGGCCCAGTGACCACAGGAGGTGCCCTTTACATGTCCACCCCTGAGACAGCCAGAGTACGCGTCTGGTTTGGGAGCCTCACAGCATTCAGTGGTAAGATTGGAGATTTTGGGGCATGAGGTTGACATTTTGTCATGGGTTTTTTCTGATAAATTTATCTTGGTATCTTGGTTGTTCTTTCCTGTGCTATTTTGTATGGTGCCTTTCAATGGAGTTTTGTTTACCGTGTTGATGAGAAATGACCATATGACCCCCCCCCCCTAATCGTACTCACAACATCGTAAACTGAAATTTTCTGAAAGCATAGAGTTCGCAAGTTGTGACCAGTCTGATGAGGTTCACATAAATAGTGGAGTAAGAGACCATGGACTCCAGTTTCAGGCAAATACATTTTGTTATTATGGAACTGTTAGGGTCTGTAGCTAGAGGAGCGAAATTAGCTAACATTAGAGCGCAACTTGTGCAAGGTGGTTTGATTAACGCTAGCTACGTACGGGACCGAGATGAGCCATAGCAAGTGTTAATATAGATCGTTAACTTTGTTGTCTTTTGATTTGTTCCTTTTCCCTTCATTTCAGCACATATAGAAAATAGTAATATTAGCATTTCCACTTGTAAAGCGTAAGGACAACAATTTAGCTTTTGCCCTTCCGCCAGGTGACAGTGTTGCAACCTCAATGCCAAACCACTCATTCACACGACTTCACCACACACGTTCACAACTTTACAAGTTCCATTTGAATGCAGCAGTGGTCTTTTTTCCAATGTCTTGTGATTAGGGTTAGGGTAAGGATTAAGGTTAGGATTAAGGTTAAGGTTAGGGTTATGATTAGGGTTAGGGTTAGGATTACGGTCAGAGTTAGGGTTGGGGTTAGGGTTAGGGTTAGGGTTATGCTTTCGGTCAGAGTTAGGGTTGGGGTTAGGGTTAGGGTTAGGGTTATGATCAGGGTTAGGGGTATGATCAGGGTTAGGGTTATGGTTTCGGTCAGAGTTAGGGGTATGATTAGGGTTATGATTAGGGTTAGGGTTAGGATTAGGGTAATGACTAGGGGTAGGGTTATGATTAGGGTAAGGGTTAGGGTTATGATTAGGGTTAGGGTTATGATTAGGGTTAGGGGTACGGTTATGAATAGGGTTAGGGTTAGGGTTTTGATTAGGGTTAGGGTTATGATTAGGGTAAGGGTTAGGGTTAGAGTTAGGGTTAGAGTTAGGGTTCGGATTAGGGTTAGAGTTAGGGTTAGGATTAGGGTTAAGGCTAGGGTTAGGTTTAAGATAAGGGTTAGGGTCAGAACCAGAACTAAACTTAAGCAAACAGAACCAGAACCAAACTCAAGCAAACTGAACCAGAACCAAACCAAAACCGAACCAGAACCAAACCAGAACCAAACCAAAACCGAACCAAAACCGAACCAGAACCAAACCAGTACCGAACCAGAACCGAACCAGAACCAAACTCAAGCAAACCGCACCAGAACGGAAACAGTACAGAACCAGTACCGAACCAGAACCGAACCAGAACCAAGTCAAGCAAAATTACCAGAACCAAGTCAACCGAACAGAACCAGAACTGAACCAGAACCAAACTCAAGCAAACAGAACCAGAACCAATTCAAGCAAACAGATCCAGAACCAAACTCAAGCAAACAGAACCAGAACCGAACCAAAACTGAACTAGAACCCAACCAGAACCGAACCAGAACCGAACCAGTACCGAACCAGAACCGAACCAGTACCGAACCAGAACTGAACCAGTACCGAACCAGAACTTCTTCATTCTTCCCTTAACACGGATCAGTCGTCCTGTCCCCAAAGCATGAGGTTTCCACCCCTATGCTTCACAGTAGGTCTGGTGTCCTTGGGATGCAACTCAGCATTCTTCTTCCTCCAAACACGACGAGATGAGTTTTTACCAAAAAGTTCTATTTTGGTTTCATCTGACCACATGATATTCTCCCAATCCTCTTCTGGATCATCCATATGCTCTCTGGCAAACTTCAGACGGGCCTGGACATGTACTGGCTTAAGCAGGGGGACACGCCTGACGCTGCAGGATTTGGGTCCCTCTCAGCGTAGTGTGTTACTGATGGTAGCCTTTGTTACTTTGGTCCCAGCTCTCTGCAGGTCATTCATCAGGTCCCTCCGTGTGGTTCTGGGATTTTTGCTCACTGTTCTCATGATCATTTTGACCCCACAGGATGAGATCTTGCATGTGGCCCCAGATCGAGGGAGATTATCAATGGTCTTGTATGTCTTCCATTTTCTTACAATTGCTCCCACAGTTGATATATTCACACCAACCTGCTTGCCAATTGTAGATTCACTCTTCCCAGTCTGGTGCAGGTCCACAGTTTTCTTCCTGGTGTCCTTCGACAGCTCTTTGGTCTTGGCCATGGTTGAGTTTGGAGTCTGACTGTTTGAGGCTGTGGACAGGTGTCTTTTATACAGATAACGAGTTCAAACAGGTGCCATTAATACAGGTAATGAGTGGAGGACAGAAGAGCTTCTTAAAGAAGAAGTTACAGGTCTGTGAGAGCCAGAAATCTTGCTTGTTTGTGAGTGACCAAATACTTATTTTCCACCATAATTTACAAATAAATTCTTTAAAAATCCTACAATGTGATTTCCTGGATTTTTTTTCTCATTTTGTCTCTCATAGTTGAATCGTACCTCTGATGAAAATTACAGACCTCTCACATTATTCTAATTGGGAGAACTTGCAAAATCAGTGGCTGACTAAATACTTTTTTCCCCACTGTATATTCAGGGAAAGGTGCAGTCATTGATCTTGTGTCCTTGTTGACAGTGTCACTTCTGTTAAGGAATCCCACAGTTAGTGTGTTAGCTAGGTTGGGATCAATATACTGTAGGTACAGATCCCATACCTTGTAAAAAGTATCAGTTATTGAGTGCAGCATACAAGTAAGAAACTCCATGGGCATACACTGCATGATCATTTTGTGCCAGTTTTTCTTTGTTGGAGGCTTCTCCTTAATCCACAGAAGGTTTTTCCTTGCAGCATATGCTAAAAGGTTAAACAGTCGTTTGTGATGTCTATTGATAAGCTTCCTGTCAGGAAGGCCAAGAATAAGACAAACAAGGTCTGGCTCAACATCCACACCAAATATTATACTCAGTTGCTCTACTATACTGGACCAGTATTGTTCCATTTGGGAACAAGACCACATACAGTGAGTATAGTCTCCTATCTCAACTTTACATTTAAGGCAGAGAGGAGATAAAGTGGCATTCATTTTGTGACGAAGGTTGTGTGAAATTTGCAGTTGTGAGTCTTCTTATGTCTTCCCTGATCTCCAGTGTTCCTTTTGTGGATTTTGTTTTTAGAACATTTCTGTTTGATCTCATTTGCTTATTAAACCTTATTTTTAGCCTGCATTTTATGTTTCTGATTCCTTACAGATACTGCATGTTATTATATTTCTTCAGTCCTGCTGCCGCACCATAGATAAATGTTAACAAGAAGAATCTTTAGATATTTTCGAAACAAGTTTTTATTAATAGTTGATGGGGCAAAGGGCATACATTCATCTGTCTTGTCACAGTGGTCTTCAAATCAGTGCAATTTGACATGTTAAATTGTAACAGTGCTAAATAACTGTATGTGTTCAACAGATTAACTCCATTAGACACACAAGTTACACAGAAAAACAAATAGCCAAAGAAAAAGACTGCAAATAAGATAAATAAGAAATGTATATATATATATTATTTTGAGTGGTAAAAAGCTTAAAGGCACAAAAAACAACATTACAAAATATTAGGTGCTGTTCTTAGGAAGGATATAAATAAAGTACATATCTGTAAGTAACATCAAATATATTATTACATCCTACAAATACAGTGCCTTCATTGTCATTCAAAGTGGCTACATAAACACCTCGTTAGCTGAACTGGTTCAGTACTTGTTGCAGCGCAGGAAGTAGCTGTTCCTCAGCACACGGTACAACCTGCCGGACCTCAGGCTGTACTCAAACATGTAGGGTCCACTGTAGACGTAAGTGAAACCTGCAGAACAGAGGCTCAGTGTTAGTGCCTTTAAAAACGTTTCTGTCATTACATGCATAATACAGATTCAATTTGAATGCTCTTACCTCTGTACTGGAAAGCTGCTGTGACCTTCCCGGTCAGACCGCTGAAGATCTCATCCACATTCTTGGGAAATCCTGCGTCCATTCTTTGTTTATCCTCGTCATAACTGTGGAAACACAAAAGTAATACACCGTCTTTAAAAACAATATATCAAAGCCAGTCCCTTGAGTTGATCTAATGTCACATTATTGCTCATACCTGTAGTACTCGCTGCCGACAAAGAACAGAGTCTTGCCTGATGCAACATCATAGAGGGCTGCATCGATTTTCTTCACGTTTTCGGGCAGACCAAAGCTGGAAATTGACTTGGGAAAGCCGCTCACAAGATCATAGCCGCTGAAAGCCCACATTTGACGACCTGTATAGAAATTAGAAAACTTTAGTTCACTCATGCAAAGATAAATAATGAAGTATCAGGCTGATAAGAGACTCTAGACAGATAGAGAACAAATATAGTACCTTTAAAGAGAAAGACGCTGTCAGATTGTCTGCTTTCGTAAGCAGCATCGATGTTGCTTGGAGCACTGGACCAGAAGTTTGTGATGAGACTCTGCTGAGGTGTGGCGCTCTGAGGGTAGCTACGCCAGAAGAAGCTGAAAACACAGGAATATAAATTAGCTTGAAAGTCAGCTCTTGATAAAACAGTCTTATTTGGGCAATTTGATGTGTTACAATACCTGCCCTTGAAGAAGATCATCTCTCCTCGCAGTGTGGCAACGGCATCCAAAACCAGGGTAGAATCACAAGAATCAGGGGTGGTAGGGGGCTCGGGTCCGGGGTTGGCAGGGTCCTTGTCAGGGTTTGACTCTTGTGGGAAAATCAAATCATGTTGTTTTTACTTTGGAGGGCTTTATCAACGATGGAGCAGGAGTTTTTCAAGGGTTTCCATTTTCATATTTCTTTTGGATACACGATTTGATAATCCAGACAGTTACTTACTATAGAGAGACTGGATTCCATTGACATCGTCACGGGGCAGCACAAAGGTGTCAGGGTTTCTTTGTATGTACACTGGGTACATGAGAGCGCCAGGATCATCAGAGTGAGTCAAACCCAGAGAGTGACCGAACTCATGAGCAGCCACCAAAAAGAGGTTGAAGCCTGTAGCAGAAAACACCAGATTAAAATCTTATAGCGCTCCAGGATCGTGACGAAACACAAGAGACAAACATGACTAAGAGACTGACCTGACTCTGAGCTGAAAGTGAATTCCTCATCTTCATCAAAATGAGCATCTCCTCCAAGGCCTGGGGCGGGGGGGAAGGCGTGGGCCAGAGTACCTCCAGGGCCGTCAAAGGGGTAATAATCTCCATGTGCTGTGAGAGAAATCACATTCATGTCAAGTTTTTCAAACAAAGATCAAAAAACCATCAACAGAACAGAGCAAGAATGCAGGTTTAAAACTATGCAGTGTATAACTGGGTGAAGCATAAAATAAGTTATTGTACACTCACATCCAGCGCCAAAGGAGATCATGATGTCTGCGATGCCACTGTAGATTCTTGTAAATCTCAGAGGAGTTTCATTGGCCCAAACCTGCAAAGCTTTCTCTATGGAAATATCAACCTCTGCCTCAGACATGTCAGGTGTGTGGTTCTCTATCCTGTAAGAGGAAAAAGGGGCAGAATATTTTTAGATAAACTGATTCAAAAAGCAGTATTTTTATTTATGTCTCCTCTCAGATCATTTACCTGTAGGTGAGGCTGTTTTTCCGCCACTTATGGCTGTTTCCAAAGGTGGAGAATTCGCCAATATGTCCATCTGGGACGCCACAGCGAGGCTTCTTCATCATTGTCAAGGTCTCTTCATCGAGAGTCCCGGTGATCTGTAGACCAAAGAATTTCTGCATATCTCTCAGCTTCTCTACCAAGGGGCTGGTCCCTCGTCTGATAGTTGGACCGGACTCCTCTGTAAGGTTGAAGAACTTCTTCAGGTAGCTCTGCAGGAGAGGACAAGAGTAACCGTAAATATGCATCAGATTTAGAATATAAAATGTTGGGAAAATCTAGAAATAATCTACTTGTTCATATGAAGCTGTTTCTGTGGAGCTATTTACAGCAGAGAATGTGCAGCTAATAGATGTCTTCCTGTGCCAAAGCAGGGAAACATTTAGAATGCCTCAAACATCAAAGTCTCCACATGCATTACAATTAAGAAAAGTAAGAAGACATGCATCAAAAATCAAGGAAAGTATACATACCTCTGCAATAATCTTATCCTTCAAAGTGATCTTTGGTAACGGCACGCAGCAAGCAGCGACTGCCAGGCTTAGTAGAACACATAGCTTAAAAGTCTCCATGTTTTTGGCTGTATGTGTATCTGATGTGTTTCTGTTCTGCAGGCAGCCGTTATAAAGGCTGCGATCAGGGGGTGTTGAGCAACGACTCAGTGACTCAATTTACCTTTTATGGATAAGAGAGGAAGTGGCGCTTTTATTGCTCATCACATAAAAAAACTTTCCCTAGAGACACTGCAATTATCATGAAGAAACACTATAATCTGGAAGATTTTCAGGAAACAATGTTACCTTTAATGTACTAATACCACTAAAGCTATTTATTTTCACACACGCAGAAAATGTTCTTTTTGCATTATTCATTTAAAAATGATAGACAAATTCAAGTCAGAACAAACAACTTGAGAAATAACAAATCAACTTATTTTGATCCAGATTTACTTTAAAAGTTTTTAATAACTGCAATGGCAGATACTAAATCTAATTTGCAATGATGAAAGAGTCTGTGAAATCTTTTAATCAATAATGCAGAGGTTGTGTGATGTTGCTTAATGCTCTCAAAACAACTAAATAAATCTCACTGAGAGTTTACCTTATGGGCAGCAAAAGCACTATAGAGGGGAAATGATGCTAAATAAAGACCAAATACATATCATGAGCTACATTAAATGTTATATTATTATAAAGGGAAGAGTACAGACTAAGCATTGATTTTAAGATCAAATTTTGCAAAGTATTACTTTTCTATCTAAACTAAGATGTTGTATCCTATGAAGTGTGTGTAGTAGGGATTTAGATCTCTTACACAAGTATAATCCTATACAAATACTTTTTGATTCACGTCTTTACAAGATGATATGCAGAGTCTAATTATAGCATAGTACATACTAATTACGTTGTATTTGGTTATTATTATTTAGACCCATTTCTGTAGCTTGCTATTCTTTTTTTATTATTATTATTATTATTATTATTATTATTATTATTATTATTATTATTATTATTGTTATTATTATTATTATTATTATCATTATTATTACTATTATTATTATTATTATTATTATTATTATTATTATTATTATTATTATTATTATTATTAATATTATTATTATTAGTGAAGTTTGACCATGCACATTTCACTCCAAATGTGATCAAGACCCCTGTGAAAAGGAGACCAAAGGAGACCACCAGCAACAAGACTGACAATTTCTATATCATAATTTTGAAGGCCTGAGGGGGTGAGTGTCCGAGGAGATAATTTGTAGCACACTGAAGAAACATTTTCTACATTTTCAACAGCAAATCTTTACAGGGAGTGATGCATTTGACTATTAAAAGAAGCAAAATTAGATATTTTGTCAGAAAATATGACGTTAGCAGGAACTAGAAGAGATCAGCATTCCAAAGTTCCTCACAGAAGCTTTGATTAAATGAAAAAACAACAACAAATTCCCTTGAACAAAAACAACCAAAACCTCTTGGGGAAGGCAACAGCTTCAATAGAATATTTAATATACAGTATGTGAATGAATATGTAGCCTAATATACCGCACTTAATCTGTGGAATTTAGCTTTGGCACATTAGTCTCTATAGATCAAAACAAAATCATGAATTAGTGGGCAAAGCATTTATTCTTTATTCTGGTATTTTTTTTAAACATCTCTATTTCAACTAATTTAAAGTGTAATTTCTTGTGCAGTACTTCTGTCCTCAGGTTTTCCTTTGTGTCCTCAGACTAAGAATCTCTCTGCTGCAGCTCTGACGCTGTCATTGCCTCGGGTAAAATAGTTTAGTTCCTTGCGACCAGACAGAGACGTGTTGTGTCATGTTAGTGAGCAAGCGCTCTAATAACTAATATTTGAATAAAAAGTCCTGAGGGGTGTGTTGGCTGTTACATCTGCAGGAATAATTCTTAATACAATGTGCACTTTAATCCACAAAACATGTCACAAAATCAAAACATCAGAACCAGGAACCAGCATGAAATATTTTTAATTTGCTTTCAGTATCATTTGGACTTTAACTTCCTTTGAGTTTATATAAACATATAAAGTTTAATGTGTGTTTATGATAAACTGGAAGGCCTTTTCACTTAATGTGAGAACCTTGTGAGTCAGCCCCCCTTGGTATTTTCCATCCAGGTTGCTTCTGTTTTGGCTTGAGCCAATTAGTTGATCAGATCAAGTGGAAAGCTACATTGTAGTCACTGTTACCACATAATACACACAAAGGAGGAGTGACGTCTGCTGCAATATGTAGTCTCAGATCAATTGATCAACGATGGTAAAAGCAGACACTTACACGGAACAAAAGTGAGGCAATAAAAAAATCAACAATACATTATTTTAATCATGAAAAATACAAATCTCAACTATTTACACCTTGAAATATAATTAAAAAATAGAAACAGTGTCAAAAATACAAAAGGAACCCTGCATAAAAAGACATGTCGACCTTACTTGATTAACATATAATTTACACTACCAGTCAAAAGTTTGGAAATACCTTCTCATTCAATAGTTTTTATTTATTTTAATTATTTTAAACACTGTAGATTAATACTTAAGGCGTAAGAACTATGAAAGAACATATATGGAATTATTTAATTCACAAAAAAGTGTTAAACAAAGCAGAATATGTTTTATATTTTAGATTATGTAAAGTAGCCCCCTTTTCCTTCATGACAGCTTTGCACACTCTTGGTATTCTCTCAGTCTGCTTCATGAAGTGGTCTCCTGGAATGGTTTCTAATTAACATGAGCCTTGTCAAGAGTTCATTTGTAGAATGACTTGCCTTCTTAATGTACTTGAGACCATCAGTTGTGTTGTTCAGAGGTAGGGTTAGTACACAATGGGTAGTCCTATTTGACTACTGTTGTAATCCAGATTATGGCAAACGTGTGTACAAACTTTTGACTGGTAGTGTATGTTGCACAAAAAAAACGACAACAGATTTCTACATTTTGACAAAAGAGAGAAGAGAAAAGAGAAATTCAGTGAAGAGGACAATGATGAAGAAGTTACTCTCACTGTGGATCAAAATTAATATCTCAGAGGTGAGGAGACACATTCAGAGATGCATGATCCATACAGGTGTGAACAGTTGTGTCCTGGCTCAACTGATCACAAGTGCACGGCTCGACTTGCGAACACTGGGTATTCAACAATGAGCAGTGCATATACCATCGATTTAGCTGCACTCTCACCTTCTCCAGTGGCGGTTCTAGACCAATTTTACTCGGGGGGGGGGGGGGGGGGGGGGGGGGGCAGGCTGGGGCCAAGGGTGTTGTCAGAGGGACACATTCAACCCTGAAAAAGAGACTGAGAAGGGCGAGGACCGGCTGAGAACAAACTAGCAAAACATCAGTGCATCCCTATATACTAGACATATATACTACTGTGTGCTATATCAAAATGCAGACTGACAGCAGCTGTTTGACACTCAACATGAGTCCCTTAGCTCTGAGGGACTGGAACCGAGTGCCACACGCATGTGTTCCGCCTGCAACATCGGCGTGATACCGAAGCTTTTTTCATTGTATAATATTTGTTTGGTGTGGAGGGGGGGGGGCACAGGGGGGTCCAGGTTCTGGCCTCTATTGGCCCCTCACCAGAACCGCCACTGACCTCCTAACCTCTCTGATCGTTTTCATTTTGATCCACAGTGAGAGCAACTTCTTCATCATTGTCCTCTTCACTCACACAGCGCTTAGACATAGATCTCTCTGAGGGGAAATTACGGGGAAATAAACAAAGCAGCTATTTCACATCACAAACCAGTGTGTATTAAATAACAATGGTGATGCAGGAGTGAATTTATTATTCAACTTTTCTCAAAATGTCAGACATACTGTGCATATAAAGGGGGAAAAAAATGTTAATGAGATCAACATGTCTTGCTATGCAATATATGTGAACATAAGGTTTAAAAAAGCACATAGGTTTTGCAGAAAATATAAAAAACAATCAAAACAAATAATTAAAATATCAGATAAACTAAAATTTGTTTCAAACAAAGGAAGAAATGCCATTATTTCAACATGTATGACACATTGATGTAACCTTTTAAACACTTCCCTGTATGCATCCGTTCCCACAGTGTTCCTTGTCAGATTGTGGTTATTACTAATGTATAGTCTTGAAACACTGAGTGTATACGAACAGCAGAAAAACAGAAGTTATGTTGTCATCAGACTGCATGGAGTGTTTTCAGTCACTTATCTCCTCCCAGCCAGTGTCTCATTGTCCTCCGTCTCCTCCGTCTGTCTGCAGTCCAGCTGCTCGTTGAGAGGTCCAGTGGAGACAACACGTTTTAAGTTGGAGTCATATTTGTAGTGAGTGTTTCCTTTGAAGAAGTGAACAAATCCTGCAAGGAGAGAAAGATTTAGTTTAGTGTGACACAAAAAGGAACATTATCTTGATCTTCAGTATTTAGTGATGCTCAGCTGAGGACAGAGTGCAGGAGCATTTTCAAAATATACGTTATCATTGGTCAAACTAATGTTGCGTTGAGTTCTTCATCATTTTAAGGAGTTATAATTGAATTGTTTTATTGGTTATATTATTTCCCAAATATTCTTGAAGACATCTGGGGACATTTTAGAGGAATTTAAATTTAGAGCTGTTCCTCTGAAGTCAACTATCTGAATCACGGACACATGGACCAGTTCAGTATGTGTTGTTTGATTACAAGCCAGTCATTGAAGTTATTGGATACTTAGCTAAGTAATTCAGGAAATCTGTGTAAAAAATAGATTTTTTGGTGCGCAATATTATCTTGTATTTTGTGGTTTGAGAATGTCATTGGCAGTGAGATAGATAGACTTTGCTTATTAGGTCACTGTTCTATGAAAGAGGGTTAGGGCAATGGAAACTTTTCTTTGTGGAGGTTCTTCCAGTGAACAAAATATGTAAAAAGAAGATTTTTCATTTTCTATTTTTATATTCTGACCTTAATGTAGGAATTCTGAGGGGGAAAAAATCTGATTTTAATCTCAGAATTCTGACTTATTTTCTCCAAAGTCAGACTTTATATACATCTTGGTAAAGATGAGAATTCTGATTTTAAAGTCTGAATTTTTTACTAATCCTCAAAAAAAAATTCAGAGTTCCTAATCTCTTCTGTTATGTTGGATAATAGCAGACAATATTTTGGAACACATGTGGCCAATGCAGGTTGCCCCCCCCCCATCAGAGACAGGAAATCAAGGAAGGCTGCAAGCTCATAGACTGTAAATAAAATGTACAGCGTTTGCTCCGCCTCTTCCCGTTGTACGGTTCTGATGCCAAAAATCCCTCTCCTGGGCGCCGCCATTGTGCAGCCCAGAGCCTGTGAAACCCATAGACTGTAAAAATATGGACGTAGTATCCGTGACGTCACCCATCTGTTCCTGAGAGCTGTTTTGAAGCAAATCGACGGCAGCAGCCATATTGGTAATGCGGAACTCAACTAGGCAGAGGCTGACGTAGTGTGAGTCTCTTAGCCAATGGCTGTGTGTTCCCAACCGGGAGTCACGTCAGTCATGTCCTTATTTGGGCAAAACTCATAATCTTAATATCTTCTTAACCGTCATGTTAGAAAAAAATTCACCCTCCGTACAGTGTGTGCCATTAGAGAGATTAGCGTTGTAGGGCCAGCCGTTTTTTTGAACCAGGCTGCAAACATGTTTTATATGCTGCAAAGATCGTCTTTTTCCCATTCATATCTATGTGGTTTCCGGTGTTTCTGCAGCCAGCCTCAAGCGGATTTTTCGATGTATTGCAGTTTATATCACTTCCGCATTGGCTTCATCGTTTGAGACCGGAGTTTGCCGCTTGGTGAAACCACTGTAATGAGCTCCACCCTACAGCGTAGCGTCACAAGACGCTGTGTGTCCTTTGAAGTTTCCCTCTACGGCGGCTGTGAATCAAAGGAAACCAGGAAGTGGAGACAAAGTTTTCGACCTATACTGCAGCCAGCCACCAGGGGGCAGTCACACTGCTGAAAGCCTCACCACCAGGGCCGTATCCGGCTCACTTGTGCAAGCTGGGCTCACGCCAACTAGAATGGAAGCGGAATGCTTGTTTTAAGGTTAGAATTCATTATTATTCAGTTTTTTAAGCTTTTATATCTATATATAGCTGATAGGACAGTGTACAGAGTAGGACATGGAAGAGGGAGAGAGAGGGGAATAATATATGACAAAGATTCAGAAATTAACTCTGGTCACCTGTGTCACCATCCTCTATACACCGGGTTTAGCCTAGCTGATCAACGCTCCACAGATAAGCTTAAAAACATATTGTCTCTCTGATAACCTTTGCAGGTCTTTCGAGGCTGTGAGCTAAGCTGCTGCTACGTTTTGCTCGACAGGTGAACTAAAATCCTTAATTGAGTTTTATTTAATGTTTAAAACCTGACATCAGGTAATGTAAAGAGAGTTGTTGGCTGGAATAGTGGAAAAGTCTGTCCAACAGCTGCACTCAGGGTAAACTGATGAACACATGAGATGTAGAAAAGGAGACTGGCTGACATAGCAGGTTGACGTGGAGAAAGAATGGTCAGATCTGACTTTTATAACCACAGTTTGATTGGAGGTAAAGCATTATTTATGAAAAAGCATGTAGTAGTTATTATGTAATGTGTGGTTTTTAATGAAACCGTCAGCAGTAAAGGGAGTTGATGTAATACCTTCATAGAAAACAGCTGCGTCCACTGGAGTTGGTATCCTGGCCACAGCTCTGTTATGGGCTTTGGTGGTCCCTCCATTTTCTTCTGCAGCTCATCATACCTTAATATTGGATAAAAAGAAAACATGATGAAGCTCTATCTATGCCCTCCTGTTTGTAGGTTTTATTCACACCAGAAAGTCATTGGAACCAGCAGAGTCATCCTTGTTATCATCTGAAAACACACATTGAATGATACATTCAGGAACAGCAAGTCATGCTGCTTTACGCATAAAGGAAGTCTGTAATTCTGCATTAGATCAAAACCTGCTCACCGACACAAACAAGGGAAATATGTGACCATATACATGATTATGGATTTTATATTTCCCTGAATATTGCAAAACCTGCCAGAGACTCTGCTGGACTTTGTCAGTGGACTGAAGAACAAATAATTTAAACCCTGACATCTCATCCAATTTGACATTCTCAATTACAGTTTGGCATTTTGGTAATGCTTGTGTGCTTTCTTATCTTGACAAAAATATTGATCCGAACTACAAAAACTCAAAGAAAGAAAAAAAAAAAATCAGGGTAACTGGATCTTAAATACCTCCAACACTCATGGCCCGTGAAAAACACTGTGTAGCGTTCATTTCTGAAGTGAAGAGCAGCATCCACAGATTTGATCCTGAAGGGGAAGCCAAAGTCTGAGATGTTGCGGGGAAAGCCCTCCTCAAGTTTTAGCTGCCTCAAAGTCCAATACTGGTGACCTGAAACAAACAAAAACACAGTCTCACGGCAGTCTCAATAAAAAGCAGAGAGCTCTACCACAGACATGGTTTACCAAGTGGATGTAACTTGGTTGGTTTGATAAGTTGAGGCCATGTGAATACTCTCATTTCATTCATTACCTCAGCTCAGAGGATATTCTCTGATGAGTTATGACCTTCAGTCGTACCTTTACAGCAAATATATAATTTGTAAATCAAGGTTCTGTCTAGACTCAAACAGACCATAGAGCAGGGTTTGCTTTAACGTGTGACCACCTGTGATGAACAAGTTACCACCTGAAAACCAGCATGTGTATCCACCCTTCAAACAAACATGACCACTTCTGACTCAAAAATCCCACAATGGCAACGGCCCAAAATTCCAAACTCAAGGCTTCACCCTAGTATTACATAAATGGTCGGTTGCTGACACAGAGTCTCAGTCTATATTTTTCATTACAGTCATGTGTCGAATCAATAACAGACGTACCTTGAAAAAACAAGATAATATTCCTGCCCACGCTCTCATAGACAGCGTCCAGGTTAGGAGGTACGCTGTCCGGCCACAGACTGCTGATCAGGGTGATTGATGTCTCATCAAACTTTGGATGTTTGCGCCACATAAATCTGAAATGAAGGAAGTTATAGCAATCAGCACGTTAGAAAGTTTTGTTATGCCAAGATTGCCTTACCCCAGGATGGTAAGGCAAATGACCAGTGACTACATGCCAACCTTAAGACCTCACTTTGATCACCTGCTGATCAGTCAGCTGTCAAAAGCCACATTTAGAGAGTGCTGTAACTTCTTCAGTTTGCTTTCACCACCAGTCCGTGGAGATTCACACACTCCAAATACAGCTTTTGTGATGTGGTTGCCTGCTGACATCAGTCTGATAGCTGCGCCTGTATGCTTAGCTCGCATATGTTGGTATTTTTATTCTGTTTGAAACAGACCTGAGATTTTTTTTTAAAGTGAACTGTTTTGATCAAAAGTGCAATGTATCATTATCTTCCATTGCAGGAGGAAGACGCTTCCGACAGAATAGCATGCCATCAAAAAAATGAACACAGTAATTTTGTACCTTAATCAAATTGGGATGACTGCATTAATTCCTAGAATTGCTATAATATAAAAGACAATTTAGAGGTCAGCAACAAAGAAAAAACAAAAACACCGGCAAGAGAGGAATGCTGCTGAAATGATCATGTAAATTTACACATTTATTTTCCCCTTGCTTCTGTTTATTACTGTAATAGCTATCAGTTGTCCTCTTTCTTATTACTATGTATCTACACTTACTTATTTATATAATCATTCTTGAGTGATGATATGACAATGTTTTATGCGTTGAGTCAGCTTGGTGACCTCCTTGCACACGGTAAACAACCGTGACGCTCCGCCGCACTCATTGGTTAACAACAACAGCACTTATTTTCACCATAGACTGTATAAAATATGGACGTAGGATCCGCGAGGTCACCTATCTGTTTCTGAAGAGCTGTTTTGAGGCCAATCATCGGCGGGCAGCCATATTGCTGCTGTGGAGCCCAGTGGACGTAAAGATGCGGAGTTTGAGCCTCCTAGCCAACAGCTACAGTGTTCCCACAGGCAGCTGTGCCTCTCATTGGAAGACTCGTAATCTCAATATCTTCGAATTG
Organism: Notolabrus celidotus; assembly: GCF_009762535.1. Taxonomy (NCBI): domain Eukaryota; kingdom Metazoa; phylum Chordata; class Actinopteri; order Labriformes; family Labridae; genus Notolabrus; species Notolabrus celidotus. The sequence continues at coordinate 22,968,294 of NC_048276.1, forward strand.
CTGCGGTTAGAAAAAAATTCACCCCCTCACAGTGTGTGCCGATCGAGAAATGAGCTATTCAGACTACACTCCTCTTTTGTACCCAGACTGTAAACATGTTTATTCTGCTGTAAAGATCAGCTTTTTTGAATTATGTGTATGTGGTTTCTTGTACTTCCGGAGCCAGCCTCAAGCGGATCCTCGATGAACTGAAGCTTTTAACACATCCGCATTGGACTATATTTTTAGACCGTAGGTTGCCGCTTGATTTTCACACAATACTTCACTTCCTGTCTCCTAGTCACATGACAAACCGGAGCCGCGTAGTACGGCAAACTTACAGGTAAAAATACAGGAAATAAACGAGCGAATATTACAATATTTCTTTCCAAAACTAAACAATATGTCTTTTTCTCTGTATTTTAATAATATATATATCATTAAAGTAATATAAAAACGTGTCATTGATTAAATGTGCTTACCAATATAAAACTCTGCACTACACAAGAACTGTAAACTGTATAGTGCTTTTATACTAAAGGGAACATTTATTTGTATGAGGTCAATAGCAATGTACTTTCAGGAGATGATGGTCAGCTTTTCCCTCTTATTGAGAAACTGGACACAGTATGTTGCAAGAAATATGCTGTGCATCACTGCACGACAAGCACAATTTGAAGAAGTCTAATCTATTCACGATGTGCGTGTAAGTGAATACCATTTAGAATAAATTATCTGCACTTTTACTTTGCTAATAAAAGCACCATATGTCGCACTGCTTCACAAATACGACACATAAAAACGGTATGTATGCAGTTTTTCCTTCTGTAAATAACAGCTTGTTCTTTAGACTTCCAAAGTAGTGTTACACTTAGATAATCCTTCTTTTGTTACTTAACCAAAACTAGGAATCCAAGACATCCACAGAATCAGGGGATAAAGTGAAAAGGTGGTGCAGTGAAGCTGTTTGAAACGCAAAATCCCGACATAGCCTGCTCCAGAGTGTAAATTACATTCAGATCTTTCTCGGTTAAATCAGAGCCAACTTTGTGTAAGTGAAAACTCTGGCTCAACTGACCTAGCTAACCCATTAATCTCACTTTGTAGTAACCCTTCTCAGGTGAGAAGTCAGCATGTGACCATCATGATGTAGACATGCAGGTACAGGGACAGGTCACACACCTGTCTTTGAAGACACAGGACCTCTTGCTGTAACTCTGAAGTAGCATCGAAGGACAAATCTGGATCAATTTATTAGGCGTTCTTGGAGGAGGATTTTTTGAGAAGAGTGAAGCATATTTGGGACTGCACCTGCAGGATAGAGATGTGAACAAGTTCAAATAAAAGACACCCACTGCATTATTTCTCATTTGCATTTCAAACAGAGTCAAATAAGCTACCTGGCACAGTCATTCACATGATTTTAGGGTGACAACACTATGCATATGAAATGAAAAAGTGATTTTTACCACACTACCTAAGCTTAGATAAAAAATTGAGGACTATATAGATGCAGTATTTTATCTGCTTCCAACAAGTGAACTGATGCCACATGTTTTAAACCCACCGTACATGTGTTGGACATCTTTGACATCATGGAAGGAGAGCTAGGAGCTCATGAGTTGGGGCAAAGTTGTATGAAGGGTACATGATCGCTCCGGGGTCGGACGAGTGGGGCAGACCAAGTGCATGTCCGAACTCATGGACCGGCTACAACCAACAGATTAAAACCTGGAGCACGACAACAAGATACATGGATTTAAAACAAAAAGGTCGTGTAATGTACCAAGAAGTTTGCATAGTAAGTAATGAGATTCAAAAGACGTCACTTCATAGAAATGATGAATCAGGCCTGTGATGCTGCATTTAAGGTTCAAGGTTTGTATCTCTGTTACCCGTAGCATTAAAGCTCCAGTCTTCATCACCATCAAAGTGAACGTCTCTCCAATACCAGAGCCAGGCAGAAAGGCGTGAGCCAGGATTCCTCCTCTACCATCAAAAGGCGAGCCATCCCTGTGATCTGCAATTAATTAATATCATACATCCATGAGGATCACTTTGTTATTGTTAGATACAACATGACAGAGGGGATCTTGTCTCACCTCCATTGTGGAAGGAGATGACGATGTCAGCCTCCTTCCTGCTCCTCTTACGAAATTTCATAGGCGCAACATTGGACCAGATCTTCCATGCTGCCCTGAACACTTTGTGTACCTTTGAGGCGGGGATGGAGGAGTTAAAGCCAGCGATCCTTAGGAGAAAAAAAAGTCTTCCAACTTAGTCCAACATTTTCTTTTTTAATTGGACACAAAATTTGATATCTGCTCTGCCAACCAAATTAAGCATTTTCTTTTTTCAGGTACAGTTTCAAGGTCTAGAGCTGCTGCTAAAGCTACAACACACAAATGCTTTCATATTTCTTTGTAAAATGTCACAAATATCAAGCATACCAAGCATTTTGAAAGCAGACTGAACAGTTACTAAGAGAAGTCCCATCAGGACAACTTTTACGACTTGAGATCATCTCTAACCTGTAGCTGAGTGTGTTCCTCTTCCAGCGAATTGTCTCTTCAAATCGTTCCCACATCTGAAAGACCACAGCGCGGCCTCTTCATCACTGCTAGGGTCTCCTGGTTAGCTCTCCACTTGGGGGTAAACCAAAGAAGCGCTGCATCTCCTGGACCTTATCACACAGGTTAGTCGACCAATCAGCATCCAGATGTTTGTCTGCTGTTCTCTTTTGCCTCTGTGAGCTGGGCTTGTAGCCGTAGAAGTGCTGTAGATATTCCTGGGAATAATAACATTTTTCAGTATACCGAATGGTACATTCCTGCAGCTAACTAAAGAGGTAGTAAATGTGTGCTAAGCTGGTGTACGCAATTCAAACATTAGACACTTTTTCTTAATACAACTTTAAATCCAAAATTGTTGGAACTCTGTGTAAGTGGTAATAAAAACACAATTTCATTGTTCTCAAATAATTAAACCAAGGAGCACAGTTTGCGATGTCTGTATGGCAGCAATTGTTGACCTAATCCTGTATACATTGTTCAGTATAATGATAGCTCCATGGATGTGTAAGCTACCCATACCATGGGAGCCTAAGCATCCCATAGATCACGGATGCTGGATTTTGAGCTGTGTGCTGATAACAAGCAGAGTGGTCCCTCTAGAGCAGAGGACACTAGTCCAAGATTTCCAAAAGGAATGTCAAAATTGTATTCACCAGACCACAGGTCCAGGAACAGGTATCCATCTGCCTTGCTGGTGTTTCTAGATCATGTTTGTATGTGGATTCCTCTTTGCATGATACAGTTTCAACCTGCATTTGTGGATATTGTGACAAAATGTTCACAGACAATGTTTCTTGAAAGTGATTTTGAACCAATGCAGTGATTTTCACTACAGAGCCATGTCTGTTTTTAATGCAATGCTGCCTGAGGGCCCTACGATCATGATCATCCAGTATTGGTTTTCTACATTGTCGCTCCTGTACAGAGATCTACAGAGATTCAGAAGCTGCTGATCGAGTCCTCTCTAAGACTCAATGGAACTGCACCAATCCAGTTTTCAGATCTTTGATGGAATGAATTTGTAAGTGAAGTGAAGTATTACTGATGCATTAAAAGATGATGAATGTCATTACTGGTCGACATAGTGACATCCTTGTGGCTATAGCTGCTGTACTAATAAACTTGCCTTGCCGTGCCTTACAGTCTTTACAGTAAACATTCCAAACGTTTTTCAACCCTTTAATAACAGTTTGTGGCAGAAACATCACTGCACTCATGTAATTGTAGGTGTCAACACGGCCACAAAAGCACCAAAGATACTGCAGCCCCCGACTTTTAGGATCACTGCAGTTTGTGACAATCCACACCACATGATTTTGCCAAGAAGAACATGTTTATGGATCAACATCTCAACACTAACAAATGTCCAGAATATCCAGGTCAAGTTTGGTAATAATGGCTCGACAATCTTAGTCTGAAAAATATTGTGGACTTCAAAAAAGGGGGGGAAAACGTGTTCATCAAAGATCTTTGTTTGACGCACAGAGAAAAACAGTCAATATTTAAGGAAAGGTCTGATTTCTGGGATCAAATTCTGGTTCTCTTTCTAAATTACTGTTGATTATTTTGTCACTGTCTGCATGGCCTTGAATAAAAAGAGTAAAAAACACCACTAACATTGTGTCTCATCATAACTTCCTTGAATACCTACAATACTCCTGTTGTTTTAAAAGATAACTTGTGTCGACCAAAGCTAAGAAAGGTTCATATATCATATTTACTATTTAATTTTGAAGCCCAGTATTGCAGTAGTATTGAAACAGTATTGCATCCTAAGCTCAGTTGTTAGCAGAGTCTATGTAGTTAGCAAGCTAACACACCAGGCCCGCAGTAGCTCACTTTGCAACACTTCTTGGAACCAAACAATAAAGTCTGACATTTAGGACTTAAAAAAAAACAATCAAGGATTTTGTTAAATTGAAGCAATGAAAAAATACCGGGAGCATACTGATAATGTCAGAAAGTTTGGATGATTGCAATATTGTCCTACTTGGAAATAACATTAAGGGTTTATTAAAGTCATTTATATTGGGCATGTTTTGCCTCTATAGGACAGGACAGCTGAAGAGAGGCAGGAAATATGGGGAGGAACTGGCACTCCTCACATTGTACAGTCCTCTCCATGCATGGTGACATTGTTCCATTCACAGGAAAGTTTGAAAGTAAATTGTTTGTGATTATTTGCTCACAAAACAAGTGTAAATCAGAGAGAATAAAGCAGAGCCGCACAAATAGAACAAAAAGTTGCTTTTGAATTTGAAGATGGTGTCTAGTCTACTAGTAGTCCATTCAAGGACTCGTGTATGCAGCTTTTCACATTTTAGTAAATACTTAAGTCTCAGGCTCATATCAGTACTTTGTAGCAAAATATACTAAATGATAAAAAAGAGAAAAGATAAACCACAAGAAAACTAGTACTGGGTTTGGATTTTGATGCCTATAAAATTACTAAATATACTAAATACTAAATATACTAAATATAAAGGTATGATGAGACAGACATCCAGAAAGACTCAGACCTCTGAAGGACTCATGCATTTATTTAGGCAGTTTGGAGGAGACTCTGAAACTGATGTAATATCAAAAAAACAGATTCAAATTCTCCTGAAATATGGAAACACACATTATCCAACATCAAGCTGACTCAAACACAAGATTGACATTCAGAAACATGTCACTTGGCTGACAGTGACTGTGTGAAAGGCTCCTCTCATGTTTTGACTGCTGTTATCTCCTGACTTTATTATATGTTTCCATGAGATAACACTCTGCCTCTGGAGACACCATGTCTCCCTCTTTCACAGCTTCTCCAGAGGTGAGTCTCATCAGACTCAAACTGAAGCCAGGTGGCAGACGATCAGAGGAGAGCTCATAAATAATCACTATCGCTGCATCTCACTCCAATGGAGGTAGAAAATGTAGAAATAATTACTTTGTTATCAACACTTTTTCAATGATATCATTACAAGAAATCAAAGCTGTGTTATTGAAGACAACAAACTGCTTGAGCTGTGGATCTGTGCTGTGAGAAGAATAAAGGGAAAAACGTAACAAAACTTCTTACTGGAGATGCTAGCTGTTGAAATAATGTGTATGCAAAGAGACACAATTACATCGATAAATAATCACCTGCTTGCATTTAAGGAGCTGACCCCTTCTCAAATAAGTCAATACCTATTCTGTCACACTTTTATATTGTCATGCATTTCAGACTGATGCATCTCTTGAGCCATTTTCTTAAAACAAAACACAGATCCTATCTAGTGAGTCAACAGAAAAGCCATTAAAGAAGCTTTTAAGCAAATCCTGCAATTACCCAAATCAACAAATCCCAACAATACCTGAACCATGCTGCACTCAGGTCAGAGAAATCGGTCTGTAAAGCTGTCCAGAGTGACAGTCCCATAAATAAAACTACTATATAGCAAATAGACGCTTATAAATCTAGCTTTGTTCCTCACTTACTGGGGCTAAATTCTACATTTCAACATTTAAATACCTCTGCAAACTTCTGCTCAGCTTCAGGCGGTCCAGCGTGGTGTAGTGCAGGCAGGTCTGAGCTCCGGAGAGGAAAGGCTGTGACAGGAGTCTGGCCAGGCATCATAAGAGTCAGAAGACTGAGCCAGAGCATCTTCATGTTTGACTGGCAGGAGTCCAGATAGGATGACTGACTTTGAGCTGTGCAGCTCCACAGAAACTGCTGATCCACAGGGCTGAATGCAGAGCTGCAGCAGGGACCACCTGTTAATTATGTAGAGTGCTCCTGTCCCAACAAGAACAGCAAGGTGACTCCTCACAAAACAGGGTCTTCACATAGACCCTTTTTTCAAAGATAGTCTCAGCTGGCCGACTACCCTCTAAAAAGTTTGTGGTTCAGGAGTAATAATGTTTGATCTTTGATTTAAGACGGCCTCAATTTTCTGGAGAATTCAGCAATAAACGACACACACTGGATGCATGTGGAAATAAAAAAAGAAGACCAGGAAGCTTCAAAGATTAAATTGAACTGATTAAGGATGATCTTATACTCTTTGACTCTGCAGAACCCAGCCTATCATATATTTCTATAGTGATATCACACTCAAGGTTGAGTTGTCTGAATATCAGTGAGAATAGACACAAGGCCTAGCAAAAGATAATCGCGTGCTGATATTCAGTGCAACAACCTGACCCTGAGTTTGACATTGTTCTTATACAGCAGTCCTACAAGCAAAACATAAGAAATAAAGACTTCATGATTGGCTTCAAGGTCTCTTTCACTCAGCTCCGGGTATCTTTTTTTTTAACCTTCCCACAGTTCTGCGCTGTTTTCTCCTTTCTTTTTCTTTTCTGGTGACCGGTCAGCCATTAACAACAAATCTAAAGTTTTAGGCTCTCCAAATAAATTGAGATGTATGAATATAAATATATGAAATATCTTCTATGACGTCTATAGGTTGAGAATGCTAACAGGAACAGGTGTTTTTGCCACAGTGTCAACAGGCAGAGGTGAAATGTACTGAACTCTTTTCCTTTTCCTTTGCAACTACGTTGTCCAGAAATAACACAATGTTTCCATGTGGTAATAATCAAACATAATAAGTATTAAACACAACTGGAAAATATATACTAGTAAAGATGGTGAGTTTGCCTATCCACCTCCCTTCTAGTGACTTTGAGGTCTGTTTCAAAGCGCTCTGTGTGCTGCATAATTAATCATTTGATTACAAAGTAAAATAAATAGAAAATGTGTTGTAGGCAGCATCTCTAGACATGAATGTAGCTGCCTTGAAAACAACAAGTGCGGTTTGTTTCTGCTCCACCATTGTTGTGGACGAAGTTGATATCATATGTCCAGATATTTTAACAGTATTTTTTTTTACAATGTTCAAATCTGTACCTTTAAAGTCAGGTATCATAACTCAGACTTACCTTTCAAGATTACTTTGTCAGTAATTCTAAATTTCATATTTATCCAACAAGACAGTCCAGAAATCTAAATTTTCCATTGTATGAAAACATCCCTTAATGATTTTCAGTGAATTATCAAGGAATCCCTTTACGCACTGAATATCTTAATCATCTTCTATTTATTGTTGGATTTAAATTTTGCAAATTAAATGTAAAGTCTGATATATACACTGTTTGGAGTTTTGTAGTATCATGAAAATGTATTCTTGGTGGGGTTCTTATACAAGCCATGTATAGGTTTCTTCCATACCCACACATACTTTTCTATTGTCTTGATTGCCTTATAGTCGTATTTTTTTGTGTGTAAATAAAATAGAGATAAAAAATAAACAAAAGTCCCGCCCCTTCTTTGTTTTGATTGGTCAGTGAGCAGAAGTGACATTGATGAGTGCCAATGGTGTTTCAAAGTGCAGCAATCAAAACAAGCGCTGCAAGCACAGAAAACTGCGTTAATGGACACAGGCCCTAAGTCATTAATTTGGCTCCACAAACAGAAAAAGTTTCAGAACTCTAATGAATCTGGACTGTGGACAAGCAACGTATAAAAAAATACCCTGCAGTGATAATGCTCTGTGTATGTCTATAGTGTCAAAGAAAACAGGTGTTTATCTAGTTTGTCTTTCAATTTATTACTCTTCAGCGGCCGGTCTGATCCAGAGGTACCAGTTGTCAATCTTAAATGTTAATTAAGGTATTTAAAAGTCGTAGTGATACACATTGTTAAAATTCCCACTGATGTTGTAGCAGCACTTTTAAACAATCAGATCACAATGTCAGAACAAAGTGTTGTATGATTTCCAACCAAGCGGCAACCTACGGTCTAAAAATATGAGTTGCGGATGCGGAAGTGCTAAAAACTGCAGTTCATCGAGGATCCGCTTGAGGCTGGCTCCGGAAGTACCTGCAGTCACATACACATGAATGTGAAAAAGACGATCTTTACGGCAGAAATAAACATGTTTACAGCCTGGTACAAAAAACGAGTATAGTCTGGATAGGTAATTTCTCAATCGGCACACACTGTGAGGGGGGTGGATTTTTTTGTCACGCGGCAAATTTCGAAGATATTGAGATTACGAGTCTTCCAATGAGAGGCACAGCTGCCTGCAGGAACACTGCAGTTGTTTGCTAGGAGGCTCAAACCCCTCCTCTTTACGTCACACTGTCTCGACAGAAGCAATATGGCTGCTGCCGACGATTGGCCTCAAAACAGCTCTTCAGAAACAGATGGGTGACGTCACGATTCCTATGCCATATTTTATACAGTCTATGTTTCCAACTCATAACAGACATATGTCATGATTTGAAAATTAACTAATGTGTGTCACTGTAATGTATCAAGGCTATTTCCATAGAGCTGTGTTTAAAGATAAGACTGAGCACAAACAGCTTAATCCTCCTGTAGCGTTATTGAAAAACTTGGTTTTGCAGCATTTGGGAGCATTGTGTGAGATAAAAATGTAAATGCAGGTATCGTTTTAATCCTACAGATTGACCTTGCTTTCATTTTATTACTTTTACTCACTTTTTGGTTTTGTGCTGTTTTCTTAGTGCCAACATGAAAGTCTTCTTTTGTATTTCTTATTCTGCAGAGATCCAAGCGAACAGCTTACACCCCTCTCCCTGGTCGATGTTTTAACACTGAGAGATAGGCACTAATGAGTCAAAGCCAAGTTCATACCACCATAGAAACTGCAAACACAGTTGTTTTTATTAGAATACATTAACCAATCCATATTGTTGTGACTCACTCAGCGAAGTATATTGTTGACTTTACCGTTATTGCCAAAAGAACAGAAGCCTGACACATTTACATAGATTAACATTACTATGAATCAACTAAAGTGTTTCAAAAACATACTTGTATACATATGTGTTGTTTTATGATGACAAATAATTAAAGGGTTAAAAAGTGAGATTGGTATGCTGTTTTCCAGCTCACAGACGTTCAGTAATAACAGTCTTTATCTTTACTGTCTTTGGTGCCTGCAACGTGACAAAATACAGATGATTTATTGTTCTGCATCCTTTCTTTATTTCTTGATAATTATCCTGTGTAACAAGAAAAGTATCTAATAAAAAAATCATGATGTTGAGAAAATTAATCCATTACAGTCACAGACTGATGTGGTTTGACGTGTGAGAACATATTACCAATGATTGATGACACAGACTAACATGAGAGTACCCTGCAGTGATAACATTGTTTTAAAGAGATAGTTTAGTAAAAGCTTGCTCGTGATGTACTGACAGTTGTTCATTATGATGAAAGAACTCTGAGGTGAAGGATCTGTGCAAACAACAAGTCTGTGTGTGTCTTAATGTTGGGCTCTAATAACAATACAAAAAATATATGAACATTTGAACAGTCTTTACTCTAAATGTAAGCTTTGTCATTTCCCCTTTTCACACCTTGACTGTTCAGGTCCAGTCCAGGTTCAAGTCCAGGTTTTATGTTTATGTGGTTTATTGTTATTCCAATTAAACACAGTCTCTTTTATGAGCTGGGTGTGGGAGCAAATAAATGCAGATTTCATTTAGATGTCTATATTCATTTAGTTATCATGTAGCTGTCAGTGATTTGAAGCACCTGTTTGTTTTTTCACTTTCACTCAAACTAAATGTAACATTTCTACAGAGGTTAAGTCAGACCTGAATGCTGTCAGTTGTGAAGTTTTGCCGAAGAGAAGTCAGGAGCAGCAGCTGTAAGACACTTCTTCACTGACGTTGAAACAGAAAGAGGAAACATGAGGATGTACTTCTGTGTGAGAAAAACAGTAAGAAGGCCAGACTGCAGTGATGGTGGTTAACAAGAAGGTGACGTGCACAATCACTCAAGCAACATTTTATAAACGTTCACATTGTAATGTAACTTAAAATAAAGCATACACTGAAATACCTAGACAGCTCCACAGGCCTGCATGTCTGCACAGCATTAATTGATTATATTTGCAGGACTCTTTCTCTTGCTCAGTGCCACAGGTTGGGGTGGTCTCAATTGTTAAAAATGAAATATTTTATTGTTTTAAGAATAAAATATGGTCATTTTAGATTTGATCTCAACAACATGTTTCAAAACATGCATTCCAAAGAGGCTGAGTCTCTCAGAAGTAAAAAAGAGAAGAGGTCACCACTAGATGATTGACTGCTAGAGCAAACAATTCAGGAATTTCAGAATAGGCACATAAACCAATACTGTGGTCCTCAGGCTTTCAGGTGCCACTGCATAAAAAACAGACACCCTGTAGTGGAAATCACTGCATTAACTCAAAACCACTTCAAAAATTCCTCTTTTCTTGTGTTTCTGCATCCACAGATGTAGGTTAAATCTGTACCATGTGAAGAGGAAACCATTTTAACATGATCAAGAAATGCCAGCAACATCTCTAGGCATAATTACGATAGATTGAGGTTAAGTGGAAAACTGTCCAAGGCAACAACACAGTTGCTTGGTGGTCATTTGTCTGGCTTGACAGTATCTATGTAGCATTGAAAGTTTAAAATCAGCTAACATTTATATGTAGAATCACTAAAGGAGATCTGAAAGTCACACTGCACACTTTCAGTGTTTTCAGAAGCGTGAAGCTACTGTCTCTTATGGTGATGTTGCAGATGCTGCAGATGACAATAAAAACATTAACTTAAATTACAGACACTAAAGCGAGTCAGATCATTTTGATGAAGAAGAATCTAAATCGTAACTTTAGCTGAAAGTGATACTGATGATATTGTCATACTTGGTGAGTAAGAGTTGCATACAAGTTTTGTGTTTTACATTAACAGCAGTATATTAATCATGTGTATAACTGGCTAACTGAATGCAGGAGAAGGGAGGAGATACAGCTGTTACTGTGTGTGTGTGTGTGTGTGTGTGTGTGTGTGTGTGTGTGTGTGTGTGTATGTGTGTTAATTTCAAACATTTACATAATTAAATAGCAGTGTGATATTTTGGATGTTGATAGTTGTCACAGAATTAAAGCTATGGAAAGAGTGGAACATTTGTCTCTTTATGTTTGCTTTCCATGCTTTTTATATGCATGAAACACAATTTGGTAACCAGTCTTTCAGAATGATAATGATGGTGGTGGTGCCCATGGGGGGTTCCCTCAGGATGTGTGTGTACAAAGCTGGAGAGGGAAAATCAAAGTATACCCTTGAGAATAAACTTGAATACATCACTGCATGCAGGCCACCCAGAAAATGTTCAATACCTTTCCATTCACTTAATGTGTTTGTGTCAGGATATGAAGGTTGAGCTAGCTAAAGCTGGAAGCTAAAGTGTAGTTTGATAAAAGGAAGTAAAGATCGTTCATGCACATAGACATCACAGTTAGAATACAATGAATAACTGCATACCCGTTCTACTGTAACTGTGCAGTTACATTACAATATAAAAAACTATACCAGTGGTAAAAACTTTGCCAACAGTGTCAGCGGTGGCGTCAGGAGCAGCTGCTTTCCCGTAGGTGCTCTCTGTCAGCTAACAGCCCATTCAGTAGCTTGGGCTTTCCAGCATGACTCAGTCCTGTACTGAAGAGGCGTCTCCCAGATTAGATCTGTTTTACAGCTAGGACATGCTCCTGAGCCTGGACCTGGACCAAAAACACTGTAGGCCTGAACACAGTCTTCACAAACTACAATAAATGATCAGACTCTGAGTCAAAGGAAGTGGGAGCACTGAGAAAACCTGCTAATGGCACTCATTACTACTTCATTACACACAGCCTGACACCTCTGACTCACTTTACCTACCCTAAGCTCCTGAAGGGAGCACTGGAGGTTAAACTGGACTTCTTGTTTCTTATGAAACCTTGCATATATGTAATGGTGTTGTTTTTCAATACCTGAGCTGAGATTTTTTAAGTTAAAGTTAAAGTTTAATTATAAAGCTGCAGTTACCAATATGATTGTAAACACAAAGAGGAGAATTCAGACTTGTTCCAGGAAGCAGAGACTTGAATGGCTAATTCCCTTTGCTGTGTTTTGGTCTTGGTTGACTCTGACGGAACCCGGTCTAGGATGATGTGAGGGGTCTATACTTACAATCGAGAACAGTGAACTAGTTAGAAACATCCTGTCTCAAAACGATGTAGGAAATCGTTACCATTCGTTACCTCTAAGTTACATTATTACATATCATGCTTCTGCATGTCACTAACTTTAAATCTCCATCCATCTGTCTATTGTCCTTATCCTGATCGGGGTTGCAGGGAGGCTGAAGCCTATCTCATCTGTCTTGGGCATGAGGCGGGGTACACCTTGGACATGTCGCCAGCCTATCACAGGGTTCATGTAGACAACCAGACATCGCATTCACACAAATTAGAGTGACCAGTTAACCTGAACAGCATGTCTTTGGACTGTGGGGGGAAGCCAGAGTACTGGGAACAAACCCATGTATGCACAGGGATAACATGCAAACGCCACATAGTGCGGCCCTAGCCAGGAAGCTCCTAGCTGTGAGGCAGCAGGGCCACCACATTTAAATCCTCACGTACCATTAAATTATTGAGCCTTGGTGTCTTCTGGATCATTGCTGCTAAATAATACATCAGTCTGTTTGTGCTAATACCAGCAGATGGCTGTTCAATATGTCTGGTTCTGATCTAGGTTCTTGCCTGTTAAGCAGGTTTGTCCTTGTAACTGTCACTTTCAAGTGTAACAGAAAGTAACAGTGACATGTTTTCAGTGAAAACACCATTACATTGGCCTGCTAAAGATGATACATCATATTAAAATCTGAATGTTGTTTAAAGAAGAAGTCTTTGATACTTGATATTTTTCAAGACTCCATAATGAACCAGGATATTTGGCTTGATATTTATTTATCAAGTGTTGGCTGTAAATCTTAAAGAAGTAAGATCGTACAAAAGTTATTTAGTTCAAAACCCCATAACAGCAGTAATTGATTCATAATAGGAAAGGCAACACCAGGGGCAACCTGATCCCACATATCATATGAAATTAATATGTGGAGAGCAGTCCGGCTCATTTCACTTCAGCCTGTTGACACTGTGGCAAAAATGTTGGCTTCCATTACCATTAGACTAAATAAAATATGGGCTCTTGTTCTGCATCCTGTCCCGACAATGGCAGCAAAGACTTTGAGAGTATCTCTAATTTGTAGATAACTACAAGCGGTCTAAGCGCCACACGTACTGAGGCTGCAGTCCTCGTCGCAGGGGACGCCGGTTCGATTCCCGGCCGGTCGACCATTTCCTGCATGCTTTCCCCCACTCCCTACTCCCTACATTTCCTGTCTCTCTTCAGCTGTCCTATAAAAAAATAATAATAATAACTTAAACCATAAGAGGTAGATATAGCGGCAACAATGTACAAAGTTGTGACATTTGTCTCATTTATGATTAAAGATGTGCTGACTACAAAGCTCAGAGAAGGAGAACTAAATGAGGACAGAAATGTCAACATAAATATTCCTGCAGAAGTCCTCGCCTTGTCTAACGTTACGTGTTTTAACTTGACTGAATTGAAATGTTCAGTTTGATGTTAATTCCACCTGTAATAGGCAGATACGAGACCATCGCCATGGAAGCGTTACCGACCGTGCAGTTAGAGGAACTATTTTTTTTAAGCTTTGCAAATTAATCATTTTTATTTTCAGTAAAATCCTCATTAAAGCAATACCAACCTGTTTATAGCTTGTGTTGGTGTCTGGGTAGTAATCGGGACCATGTTTAGTGTGCCGGTTGTTATGTGAATCAGAAACCCTTTGGGAGAAACGAGACCCCCTGCCTCACATCGTTGACCTGGTCACCAAGTCAGGACTTTAAATCACACAGCCACCTGCTCACTATACATAATCCCTTACCTATCTGTTTTCTGATCCTTCTCTTCGATCATTTAACAAAGGTTAATCATTGTCATTTCCTCCGTTAGCATCAAAAAGAAAATGTTAGTTATTCAAAAGTCATTTACGAGGAAATGGCATTAATGTTAAAACTTGTCCATTGGTGTTTTTGAAAAAAAAAGACTGCTGTCGTCAGGAAAAGGGGGATTTTCTACCATCACGTCAGCACACTGAAACGGTGTTTTCCTCCTTTTCTCAATGAGACATAAAGTTGTGACAAACAAGCCCACAAACCTGTGCCAAGTGTCCTACTCATATGCATGTTTTTCCCCCTAAACTCTGACACATTTACACCACAGCTGTGTGTTCTCAGTAATGACAGGTTATAATATCTGCTAGGATCAGGATACATCCCACTGATAGGTACCCTCTCTGATTGACAGTGTGTGTTTTTATGCAAAGCTTGACTGATGTGTTTACAGTAGAGTGACATTATCTGTATCTATGTTTGACAGTTCTGCATCCTTAATGCTAAAATTCTTTTGGAAATGACGCTTAAAGGATGGGTTTGTGTTTATTCAGTAACACTGAACATAACAGAAACATAACAGAACTTGTGCAACATTAAACATTGACTGACTTTATATAACAATGTTTACTTGCGGTTCACGGACAGGAATGGGTGCAGCTTTAGATTCTTTGTCTTGACTTGTTCTTGATGTCAAGAGACTTATTTTTTCAGCTGAATTGTAAAAATTATATAATACAGCTTTAGGTTAGATGTCAGGATTTGATTCCTCCTGGTGAACCTGCAATATTTAAAGACAAAGACAATAAATGACGTGTAGGCCCAGTTATACTTTGTTCTACTTGGGATTATTTTACTGATGCATCTGTACAACAAATAGCAAGGATACAACCTGTCCAGGAATGCATCATCAAAAAAGAAGCAATTTAACTCAGATCCAACACTGAAAAACCACTGAACATGACACAGGATACAAAAACACTTAAAGTCTGAATAAGGACCATCTTGGCCCTTATTGCCAAATATCTTAGCTGCTGTGCCTTGGCTCTGGTTAAAGTTTCACATCTGGGTTATCTTCCATGTATTTTAAGATTCTTTTTACGGGGCTCTTTATGTTGTTATCAAGAGGGTAGGACAGTGGATGTAGAAGGAAACAGGGAAGAGAGTGTGGGGACTGATATGCGGAAAAGGACCACAGGTAGCATTTAGACTTGGGCCACCTGCATCGAGGACTAGAAAAGTCTCTGTACACAGGGTGAACACTTCTGGTGCATTCCCGTCTCAATTTAAAACGTCATATCATGTTATGCAAGAGTATAACTATTGAGGAATTAATTTCTTACATATACACTGCCATTTTCACTTTTTATTTTCTCAGAAAACGGGGCAGCAAATCTCTATGTGTTTTTCACTCACGTGGACTTTGGTGTCATTTCACTGTCATCAAATCACCAACATCACGTGTGTGTGTGTGTGTGTGTGTGTGTGTGTGTGTGTGTGTGTGTGTGTGTGTGTGTGCGTGCGTGCGTGAGTGCATGTGTGTGTGTTTATTAAATAAAGATCTACAAACCAACAACGAAGACAACACCAAAACTGAAGTGAGACTCAGAAAGCACTGTTTAGTCCAAGACTGATCTTGTGTTGAATATAAGTCGAGTGTGTCGACTGCTAACACCATATAGGTGTAACGAACGGTTTTTAAGCATTTATTTCAACTCAGCTCAACTCAACTCAAATCAACTCAACTCAACTTTATTTATACAGCACCTTTCATACATAAAAACATGCAGCCCAAAGTGCTTCACAGAATAACAGAGACAGAAAACAACAGCAATGCTAAAATTATAAAAGGCATGATTATAAATAGAATACTTAAAAAGAAAAGAAAATCAACACATTAGAATTAATAAAATAAGTAAGAGTGGAAAGAAAAGTTAAAAATAAGGTAGAGTTAACAAGATAAATTATTTTTTATAAATAAGATAAATAAATGTTAAAACAATGATTTAACTAATAATGATTTGAATAATAATAAAAATAATAAAAATAATAAAAATAATAAAAATAGTACAAAATAATAGCAGGGTCAAAGTATGGTAGCATCTAAAAAACAAAATGTGACATGAAATAAAACATTTTTTTTATTATTATGTTGACCAACAAATAAGTTAAAGGAAATTGTTGGGAAAGGAGGGAAAAGAGAGAAATGGTAAACGGATGCTAATAAATATCAGGTCAGGGCGTATCATTAACAGAGAGTGCATACAAATATACCAGAGCTTTTTCAGTCATCTTTTAAAAGCTCTATCTGTTGGTGGTTTCCTTGCAGTAACTCATACTTTTTTAAGTCTTTTGAAAAGACCTCAGAGCTAAAAAGAGACTACAGAATAAATACTGAAACAGCACTTAAGTTTAAGAGCTTAGGAGACTGTGTTTCTGGTTACACTTTAAGATCGTACAGTAGTAAAATTCCTATCACTGTCTTCAATCCCGGTTGTTATGAGCTGTTGGTGAACTGTTTTTGTTCCAACAGGCTCCTTGTACAGCACACACAAACACATGCACACACACACACACACACACCCACACCCACACACACACACACACACACACACACACACACACACACACACACATCCCATCATCTTCCCTTGAGTTTTTTTGTGACAAATCCATGTGACTAATACAGAGCTCAGTCACTAATCAGCAAATTAATAACTTAATCCTTGAATGAACAGTGGCTGTGACGCATTCTTTGAACTGTACCCAACACAAACAGGTGGGAGTCGCCCTCTGTGGTCTGTGGTTTCTATGGTCAGAGTGATGTAATGTGTCTAAAATACACTCAAAACGGGCAGCACTGTAATGACAAATTAATCTATGAATGAATCAATATGCTTCTGGTTGTTTGTGAATTTCATGTCACACTGTAAAATACAATTCCAAAGAAAAGCTTTTTTTATGTTCTATTTTTATTTTAATAGGAAAAATGACTTAAAGTTTGAGCAGTAAGGAAACAATGGCAGCAAAATGGCCCAACATTGTAAATGACAACCTAATTTACAGCAATATCCAATGAATCATTATCAAATCAGTATCCTGTTGTTAACATAATGCAAGATTTGGCTTCCCTTCACTGGCTTACCATCATCTTCAGGATCAGGTTTAAGACTTTAATACTGTTTTTCAAAAGTTTATATGGGCTGGCACCTTCATACTTGTCTGAGTTTTTGCACCTACATGCTCCAGCCAGACCACTGAGGTCAACATACCTGATGCTTTTAAATGTCTCAAGATCCAGACTCAAACCCTTTGTGGTGGCGACTCCCACATTATGTAACAGTTTACCTTTCAATATCAACATCAGACCTTTGAGAGTTTTAAATCTTTGCTTAAACCATCTCTTTAACTTGGCTTTTAATGATGAGCGTGACATCATGAAATTGTATTTGCTCTTATTTATCGTTGCTATTTATTGTGTTTTTAATATTTATTCTTTTTGACTCATATTTACTTTTTATTGACTGTGACCAGAGACCGTTAACACCTTAACTGTGTGTCTTATTGCGACTTTTTGGAATGATATGTTTACATGTCTGTCCTACTATTATTATTTACAACTTCAATCATTATTTCTGCCTATTAAAGGAAGTTTTCCTTGCCACTGTAAGTTGCAAAGCGCTCTGCTCATGGTGGATTAAGATGAGATTAGACTGGATGTTCAAATAGAGTAGGATCAAATCTTATTTAATC
Source organism: Notolabrus celidotus (assembly GCF_009762535.1). Classification (NCBI taxonomy): domain Eukaryota; kingdom Metazoa; phylum Chordata; class Actinopteri; order Labriformes; family Labridae; genus Notolabrus; species Notolabrus celidotus. The sequence continues at coordinate 22,986,385 of NC_048276.1, forward strand.
TTGATGTTTTGTCTTTGTAATTATTATAAAATAAGAGTGTGCTCTACACCTGTTCTTTCAAATAACATTTGTTGTGAATTGGCACTTTATAAATTAAGGTTGTTTGAGACAAGAGGTTCAGAGAGGTTGTACATTAAAGCAAACTCCTTGTTTATACAGTCTATGGCAGACTCACTTGTTAGCCCAGATCTCTGGTGTAAGAGCAGCTATGTACCGTGTCACCACCAAGAAGGATCCAAACTCTTATGTGCTTGGTGAGGAAACAGTTAAATGTATTTAAATGGACAGCCAGAAGACACAAAAAATAATCAGTAAAAAAAACCATCCTGTAGCCAGCCCCAAGTGGACAGCTTAGGAACTGCAGCTTTTTGCGTTTGCATATTAGCTTTGTTTTTTGATAGCAGTGTTTGCTACCTGGGTTCAACTCTCGGTGTTATATTTTGCAGGCCTTCTTTGTGAAATATAGGTCCTAATACTTACTAAACCACTATTAAGTAACTGTCAAAGAAATGTATGGAGTTAAAAGTAGAATAATTCATGAAGAAAGATTCTCATTTAAACATACATTTCTTGCTATATGCATGTTATTTGTAAAAGCAATAAACAAATGGAGATATTAGTGAAAGTCAGGGCCATTTATTTCACAGTCTTAACTCCTGAGTTTTTAAGTTTACTCACTGCATGTGTTTGTTTAAGCTTAGAAAATCCACAATGCAGGTCCTCAACAATCAGATTACAGGAATACGCCCTCACCTGCAAGGTGCAGTGTGTTTGTATCACAGCCAGGAAATGAGCACCACACCTTCAGCCTGCATGACTCAAATCAAAGCCCACAACAACTACCTTGTCTGTGATAAGGTGATCAAAAGTGTAGATTAGAGATTTGTGAGTAATCAATGGTTTCTGATACTCAAGCTTGAGTTTTACATTTGCTCTTAATGCCATAAAAGTGAGGTAAAATACAGGTTATGGAGTTGAAGGAAGTATACAGACACATCTGGACACTTTTCTTTTTATTTGACAATACAGAACATCGTTTAAAACTGGCACATGACCAAAGTTGAACCAAAAAGTTGGCAGAGTTTGCTCATCTGGCCTCAACACGTTAGTATTATCACTCACAGCTACAGTTAACATCATTAGAAGAACCTGTAACAGCGACGTTCGACAGGTGAAATGAATGGAGGGCCAATAAATTAAGGGACAGACTTTGAGATATAACCTTTTACTTTCCATCCTCCTGGTGCTCTTTACTGCTGATAATCAGGGGATACTGCACAACACAAGGGATGACGTTGTATATCATGAACATCAAGGCAACTTGGATTACACTGCAGAGATAACAATAAGGCACCCTCTCACCTCTACTGATGAGCAGTGAGTTCAAGAAAATGACTAATATCAATGACTCAGCACAGACTTCTGGACAATGTTAATACTTATCTTTCATATATTGTGCTTATGACTGTTTGCAACACTTAAACCACTGTTATATGAGAGTTAGTAGGTGAAACCAAATATGAATATATTGGAATATATTGAGTTTAAGGAAATAACCCGGTGTGTGGCAGTATAGGAGGCCACGTGAATAAAATTGTGCATCTTCCAATGGAACACGACTACTGTACTTCAAGCTCAGGTTTCTATAGTAACCTCTACATGTCCACAAATTCACAGTATAGCAAAACTACAACGACTTCACTCCACACCACAGATCCACTGCATGAAACTGAGGCTAAGTTCTCCAGTAGGTAGGTAGTAGTTCTGCAATGCTCTCTGGCATGCTTGGCAATGTCTGACATAAGCTGGAAGTTTATGCCCCCTAGTGGTTGTATCATAAAACTGCTCTCAATGACAGTCCTTCACAGGGTGGATGTGCCTTTTGACTTCTCACATATGTGCCGTTGGAAAACAAAATAATAAGTAAATTAAAATAAACTGAATGTGGTATTACTCTGGGACAGGTTTAAGTCTTCGGTATTTAGAGATGAAGTGATGTCTGAGACGGTTCAACCGTACCAATGTTTGCGTTTTACGAAATTCAATCGGTGAAATTACAACACCCTATTTGTGACACATATTCACCCATCAACAGTTGCTTATATGGATGCAAATTTGCAGCATATTAGTTCTTAACAAGTCATTATAAAGCATTAATAATGCCATATCCTGCATGACTGTACTCTACAACAGAGATACTTCCTGAAAATCTGAGGTCTCTATGCATATCAAAAAGCTCCATTAGCTTTATATATATATGTTGTTTTCATAAGTACCTGAAAAAAAGGTGTTTCATATTTGTGAATAATTATTAAGTGGTCCATACTTTAAGAGTGATATTTATCCTCTGAATGGGAAAATAAAATCTTATAAGACCTTTCTATTTATCAGTGTTTGTTTATAGCAATAATTGCTATTCAGAAAATTCAGTAATAATTCTAAATAAATCACATATTTATATGAATATCAGTGATTTATATATGATTTGCCTACAATGGGGAATTTGTGTTATAACAAGAATAAAAAAAACAAGAGAATTTAAGAACGAGACCTCACCTGGTACCATTTTAGAATTGTTTGTACATCTTAACACCTTTAGTTTTGTTCTACAGATTTAAAAAAAGATTGCATTCATTTACTGTTATTAAGTGAGATTGACTAATCTTGTTCTAACCTACAGGAGATCCTGTGTAACACAACCTTTACGAATTTCATGTGCTACAAGTTTCTTCGTATAAAATTGCGGTTTTACTCAGGTAAAATGCAGTGAAAAGGAAAGCACTCACTGAAACTCTTAAATTCTTGGTCATGCAGTATAATGCATTAATAACGGCTTAATATTGACTAGTAAAGAGCCACTTTGCAACTAATATGCTTGATACTCCACAACTAATTATTAGGGAATTGGTTTACCTGGACATGTGGAGTTCTGAAGGACAGACAGAGTAACAAAGCAGGGGAAGGTGCAAAGATCAAGACACAGTCTACGCTTTCTCCTGGTCCTTTAAACCAAGACAATAAAGACATCTAACTCTAACAAATCAATTTAAACAATACACATTTTAACTTCTGCTACCCTCCAGAGAGAGCTGTACACGTTCATTTCCTCAATTTGACTATGTGGTGAGTTAATGTATTTTCAGTGTGATTCCAGTGTCTGCATCATTTGTGTCTTTCTGGTCTAACAGTTTTCTTTTTGTTTATATATAATACACCCTGAGGGAGGCTCATTGTGGTTCTGAAACAACCCAACACTCACCCCCAGAGGGCTCGAGCAAATGTGTGCAGTATCTCTTTAAAGATGGTGAATGTGTCTCTCTGTCCACAGAAACATGAGATGAAGAAAGTGGTTCAACTTGCTCTGTGCTCCTGCCGCAATCTGAACCCTGTCCTAGATAAAATTAAAATTCAGTGTAATGAGGCTGCATACAAATATCCAAAAGCACTGCTTCCCTTTCTTGATTATAACAAGTTAAAAGATTAACAGGTCCCACACATCATATGACTAATTCAGTTCCCAGAGCAACTTTGGCAAAGAAATCAAGAAGTGAAGAGATTATTCCAGTCTTGGCGTGTTTTCAAGTAATAATGAAGCCTCTGGCAAAGCAAATGAAGGCGTATGAGCTGAACAGTATCACTTCCACGCTCCAGCTGGAGGCTACAATCCCACGTGTAGTGAGCACATCAAAAAAACTCAACACAATAATTGAAAAGGGATTAGACAACACTGTGGTGGAAGTAGAGCTCCCTCAGCTGCATGTGAGACGACACAGAAGCTAACCTCTTAGTTCTGCTCTAGTTTAGGGATCTGTTTACATACCTCCAGGCGTCAAATATCTGCAGAATCAAACATACAACATGAATCTGATCCTGTTTTCCCTATTCCCTTAATCACAATAAGATCACATTCATTACCCCTTCAGCATTACCTCTGTAGTGGACTAAACATCATATTTGCATTGAAAATTAATGAGCAATTAAAATGATTACACTCTACTCTACTAAAAAGTGATTAAAGACAAAGATCTTCCATTTCTTAAAACTGGACCCGGTGCTATACTGTACTTAGTTAATCCCCACAGTGCAGAACCAAAGGGTCCCCAGGTTGGAGCCCTGTGGTCCACCCGCCCCCTCGCTGTGTGCTGGGTTCCCAGCCGGGGGTATTGGAGATCCTTGTGCTGATGGTGTCTGGACATGGAGTCACCATCATGAAGTTGGTCCCCATCCCTTCATTTCAGCTCGTCTTCTGTGGCACTGGTTCAATGTGTAAAGTGGGCCACACTCCACACAGGAACTGAACACATTGAAAAGACGAGGGGAGTAATTTAACAGTGAATTCAAATAAATAACAGCTACAATATCAAACATGTGAAAAGATAGACATACCTTCACTTTTGGTCTGTGCTTGAGGTAGGTTGTCCTTATCTGCAGGCTGGAAAGAGAAACAACAAATGTTCATTGACTGTTCATTGACTCACCCCTATGAAAAGGATTACCTGTGCATGGTTGCTAATCTGTAGCAAATTAGCGGTTTGGCTAATTGTAGAAAAATAAATACATTTATTTTATTGTGAACCAGTGTGGACGTATTCAAGTCCAGGACTCAGACCTGAGTCTGACATGAGTCCTAATTGTCAGGACTCGTTACTTGACTTGGACTTGAGCCCTAATGAACTGGATTTGGACTCAGACTCAAACTAACAGACATCTGTCCAGGATGAACCTGGACAAGTATGTGACATGCTAAAGTGAGCCTACTTGGAAAGTTAATTCGTCACTATTAGCTGGCTAAAGTTAAAGTCAGCAACAGAGGTGACTCGACCAAAGCGTGAAAGATACTTGGCTACTTACAGTTCTGGTTAATGGAAGGTGGGTTGTGCATATTTTTGCGTTTATTAGACATCTGCAGTGCATCAGAAACAATGTGTGCGTCTCCCCATCACACTGCTATGGTATATATTATTAAAGGGGAATCCACTTGGACTTGAGAATTGGTGACTTGACTACAACTACAACACAGCTGTAAACATTTGAAAGACTTAATTTATGTAAAACCTAATCAATAACATAGTAAACCTTCATTTGACAGAAGTCACATCATAATCATTTGAAGGAGGGCAAAAAAAAGGAAATAGCCAGATAAAAAAAAAAACCTCACTCAAATTTGAGGAAATATTATGTCTGGAAAAAATGGGACAGATGTGAGGACACAGTGACCCTTAATCTCTGAAACTTAATCAACACAATCTATCACATGTGAAAAGATGGGACAGAAAGAATGACAAGGAAAGTGTTTTTCCAAACATGATGTATATCTGACCTTTGACCTGCTGCCATCACGTCATCATTTTATCACACCAGATATTAGGGTAAAATAGTGTCATTGTCAGTGAAAGAAGTCTTAGGATGCTGCCAAAAATATCACACTTGACCGGAAAATCAGTGGAAGTTTCTGACAAGGAGGCAAAATAAAAGTCCCTGTGGCTGAAAGATTACCTGAGGAGTATGTGCAGGTAGGATCCCAGGCCTGTGAGGATGTGCCACCAGGCGTGGAACTGCGTTACTGCCCCCACGACAGGGGGGAGGTTATGTCTGGCATTTCTAGAATGGCAAGAAGAGTTGATTGGACAACTGAATTTAGCTTTTGAAAATACATTTCTGACAGGGATCATAAAAAAAGAGTCTGCAACATAAATCTGAAAGTAGTGTACCCAAGTTTGATTTTGTTGATGTTTTAGGATGTGTGAAGTTTGGCGCCCCTTGTGGACAAAGCACTACCCTAAACCTCTTCCCTGAATTTGTTGTGTACATGTGCAAGTTTTGCTTGTTTGTTTACTTGTTCATTAACTTATTTATTTAGAAAAATGTCATTCTGTAGTCTGTTAGCTGTCAAACAGATCGCCCATGAAGAACCTTTACTGTGAAAATGTAAAAGATGCTGTGTGAGCAGCATGCTGTAAATCGCCTTACCAGACACTTAGCTGCCTGCAGCCATTACAGGCTTTAAAAGTTAGTGTATGCTGTATAAAGGGGATCTGTATTAACAGCAGTCTGTGAGAAGAAGAAGTTTTCTCTAATATTCTCAAATTTCTCTCTGAATATTGATAGGATCATTTTGACAAGTAACTAGTGCAGGATAATGAATCACCGGACTGAATATCTCTTGATCCTATGGCACTTCACTGTGATGACCTCTCACCTTAATACGCCACAGTAAAAATTGTCCATGTTCCAGAAGAAGAACCCTAACATGAAGATCCCCAATGAGGTGTAACACAGCGGTCGGAGCCATGGATACACCCTAACATTAACACAAAAAGAAATCAAAGGAAGCACAAGCCAGTTATTTTGTTGAATATTAAAAGCAAGGATTCCTTTCATATTGTAATGTTTTAGCATTTTAATAAAAAAAAAGTCCTTATAGAAACTTGCCATGTAACGATGTAGATGGATCGTATCACCAGACAAGCTACGAGAGTGCCGTACATGACCTGGAAGAGATAGATGCAATAGTGAGTAAATTAAATTAATAATGTGACTACTTTCTAATCAAACAAGGCGTCACAGAGACAGAGACTGTTTCAAACATGGAATAAATCTCAGTGAAACACTGCCTCTTGGTTTCTGAAATCAGAATATGATATTAACATGCACAAACACAAAAACAAGATACTTAAAAATCTGATCAAAACCAGGATACTGGAGTCCATGTAAATACACTCCATGTTAAAGAAGTAGAAAAATATTCATACAGAAAGTGGTAATTTAAAACCAACTCTCTGCACTCGTTCTCTTTGATCAAACAGGATCAACACCATCAGACTTCTTATTACCAAACACATTCAGATCTTAAGAGTAAACACAGGCAGCTTTGTCACATTGTCTTTACTGTTGTGAAGCAACACAAGCTGAATGTGAGACTCAGGCAGGTAATGACAAACTCTGTGTAAGAGACTCTGGTTTGAGTTGTGTTTGGAAGTTTGTGTAGTAACCATGATCCTCAATGGAAACAATGGAAACTGTGGTGTAATCTAATATCTTCAGAGTTCAAATCTGTGTGTACTACACCTTTATAAAGAGTAAATGTAAAGTAACAGATAATAACATTCAATTGTATATTTTGTTCATCTGCCTTCTTGTTAATTACAACTTAATGTTTAAAAAGCAGCATGGACTGAAAGGACTGCTGCATGCAACGTTGGCAAGCCTGATGTTTACACAAGGTTCAAATGTCTTGAGGGACGCTGAGCCCTTATCGCAAACAATAAGCACTGTGAGCCAGGTGAACAACACACACAACACTCCCTTACCTGGTGAAAGACTGGCTCCTTCCAGTGTAAATATACCTGCAAAATAAATACAGGAACGACTCAAGAGGATATCATGTCGGTTTAAGTTGATTTAAAACGTGGCCTCTAAAGGTAGGTGACTGTAAAGAACGCAAAGTGAGAACAGATACTCACCAGAGTGACGGAGACACTGAAGAATAACAACAGTGCTATGGGAATAAAGCCAATCTTGTTCTGTTGTTTGAAGCACTCGTATCTGGAAGTAAAACAGCTGTTTATCTGACATGCTCATTAATATCTCAGCACAACAACATGTAAGGCTGCAGCTGTGACACACTTTCTGAAAGAGGAGAAAACATGGTACTAAAGTACGGAGACTCTATTTCAATCTAACTACTTCTGGAGGTTCATGAAAAGGTTGTTTGCCACTTCGTTTGTAAGGAGCAGCCAAAGCAAAATGATCCTAAACTTGAAAGAGAGGACAACAGTTTCACAGTCCTTTAGCATAAACTTTAGCTATCAAAACCACATCTCACAGGAAGCTTTTTCATATCAGCTCCCTGCAGAGACCAGCACTGAACAGAGAGCTGGGCTCTATGTAGACTATTATTAACCACAGACTGGAGAGACCTCATGCCAAATAACTGGGCCCTCTCATTGATCAGAACCAAAGAGTCCTTTGTTTATGGGCATATGCAGCCTGAGTGTCACAGACACTCTGGACTTTCTATTACAGGGTTTGAGCTTTGGGAGCCAGCACTGCACTTGGGGCTTGTTCTAGAGAACCAGGTTACCGGCCCTTAGATCTCCAGGTTACCCTGATTAGTGGGGTTTGTTAGGTTGTTTAAGAGTTAAGGACAGTTTCCGGTTTTGGTGTCAAACCTCAGGTTACCAAGGAACTCTGTGGACAGGGAGGTCTAAAGTCCGCTCCTTGTCTAGGAACAAAGGCTTGAGAAAGGTGTGCAGTAGATGCTGCAGATCTGGTTGCTTCAATAGCCTTTAGAGGAAGCACCAAGCCAGTCGTTTATATCGCTGAGGATGAAAAAATCTTCCCAACACAACAGTCACAGTCTCTGTCCATCCACTTTTTGAATAAATGTGAGACTAGCAATAAACTGAATGGTGGGACACAGAATTTAAAGGTCCTGTCCTAGAAGACAACCCCTTATCCTATGGTCTCCCATCGTGTTCTGCAATGAAGAAACCAGCTTGCTGATCTTCTACCTCACCTTGTAGACAGACTTTGCTGATATACAGTATAAGTGGAGTTGTCTCATGTACCAAGAGAGGAGCCCATTGATAAGCTTCCCACTTGGTAAGAGGACAACCATGATGCCAACTAGAGTTTCCCCATAGAATGAGGCTGATATACGAGTGTGGTGTCGGGCTTAACTGACAATAAGATATGAAAAGACAACATTTAGTAACAAACCATCACATCAGATTTGACCTATCACACTTGTGCTGCTTATTAGTGAGTGGCCAAGACAGAAGAAGTGTCCTAAAGATCATCAGCTATCCCCACTAGAACATGAGAAACTTTACCTTCATCAACATCAAGTCATCAGTATGAAATTGATTGGTGTAATTTCAGGCCACATTGTATTTCTCCTTGATCATTTCCACAGCAGTAAAGATGCAACTACTTACAGACAGTAGACAAAGACACAGGTGCTGTATATCATCGGTAACTCGTCCATTAACTGCAAAGAAAAACAAAGAGACGAAGCACAAGATTATGTTGTTGTATCATGGTATTAAAACTCAGTGTATTCTCAGAGAGAAATGATTCTGCACACTTTGTTTGGTGGTGTAAAAAAGGTTTACAGGAACACTTGAGCTCACCTGCATCTTGTACTGCAACGTCATGTGAAAGCACCAGGAACCAACTCCAACAACTGAGTGACACACAGACAAAGACCCTTAGTCAGGACGTTCTCACAAACACACAGTAAGAAGGTCATCTGAAGGAAGTGCTTAACAACTGTTAAAGTCACTGTCATTACCCTAAACGCGTAATGGGAGCCGTGTTTATTTGGGTATGTTATTGGTGCACAGAAAACAAATGTATGTTTTTAACAGACTCACCCGAAAGTCCGAGGAAAGAGCAAACGTAGCGAAACTCGAGGCCATCACGAAACGTTTGGATGGCTCCATAAATGGGGGGAAGAATCATAATCAGGTTGCTGACAGTGTTCCCTGTTTTAAAAAAAGGTGAGAGAGATCAGTTAAAGGCTGAGGTAATGACTTGAGACGTGTGAACACTTTGGAGGCCTCTATGATTGGGTGATGTGAGAGCAGTCAGAGTTCAAGGGGGACAGTCTGGGTTACATCCTTGTGATCATTACAACAACCACATGAGCAGGGTTTTATTACAGAAACCTGATCACTGCAGGAGGAGTTCACGCACACACTTCTGTTTCTATCTGCTCCCACAGTGCATGGATTTTCTGCTTTGGTGCACAGACAGCGCTCATAATGCTGGAATACTATCTGTCACTTAATAATCTTTGCAAAACACAAGAAATGTGATCATAATAATTACAGGCACTGGTATAGGATAAATAAGTGGATATTAAATAAGAAATATCATCTCTCTATTGTTATAGGGTCCCAATGTTAAGATAACTAATCTACTAAACAAACGTTCATCACATCACTTGTTATAACTGTAGAAATATTTGTACTGGATATGTGTGCTGCAAACTTTTATCTGCCTTCATGGTAACACAGACATGTAGTAATTTACATAACAAGCAAATTATCCGTGAATACAAAATAATAGGCAAAATGTTTTGTGTTGTTTGAATATTTTGTAGATCTGTTTCAATGCAGCAAGTACCTCAAATGCCTCTGGAGTGGCTTGAAATGAAGAAACAATATACAAGTCTATTTACCAATGTGATTCAGTATTTTATCTCTGAAAGAAACAATCGTTAAAGGCTTCCTCAGTATGTTGTTGTCTTGTTTGTTTATCTACTGTATGTATCTTTTCGTGTTTTTACAAAGGATGAATCCGAGCAAAGGCAATACTGAAAGCAACCACATCACATCCATACAAGTCAAGTGACGTAAAGCTGTTAAAAAGACTGTTAGAGGAGTTTTCTTGACCACCTTATGGTGGCATTGATGTACTGCAATTGCCATCAGGAGTAAAAATCAAGCGGCAACCTCCGGTCTCAAACGATGAAACCCATGCAGAAGTGTTATAAACTGCAATTCTTCGAGAATCCTCTTGAGGCTGGCTGCATAAACACTGGAAAGCACATAGACCCCAATTCAAAAAAGACGATCTTTGCAGCATTAATAAACATGTTTATAGCCTGGTTCAAAAAACGGCTTGGCTCTACCTAGCTAATTTCTCTATCGGCACACACTGTACGGGGTCTGAATTTTTTTCTAACGTGACGGTTCAGAAGATATTAAGATTAACAGTTTTTGCCCAAATAAGGACATGACTGACTTGACTCCCGGACGGGGACACATAGCTGTTGGCTACGAGGCTCAAACTCTACCCCTTTACGTCACACTTTGGCTGGTTGAGTTCCATTTCCAATATGGCTGCCGCCATCGATTGGCTTCAAAACAGCGCTCAGAAACAGATGGGTGATGTCACGGATACTACGTCCATATTTCATACAGTCTATCGTAAACACAAACAAAACAGGAACTTTTCTTTTATTCTGAGTTGCACTGTTGTCACTCTTAGTCCCATGAAGATGCATTTAAAGTTGAATTATTATTTTTGGAAAGCATTTGAGAAAACCTAGGGTGTGAGGTGAAAAGCTTCAAGTTACCTGCCTTTAAGTTGCTTAAAGCAAAATGTCTTAGAGAGCCTTATCTGTGTAATCTACGGTTTAACTGGTGTCAATGTTTATGCAAAAGTCCCTCCCTCAGGATATTACTGAGTACTGATTGTGGTATTGGTACACATCATCAGTCCACAGTAGAGCTAATAGAATAGTGAAATATAGCTTTGCTCTTGTAGGGTGTGGTGATGTACAAACTCAGTCATAGAGAGCTAACCAGGATATTAAACAGTTAAAAGGGTATGCTGCTGAAAAGTTGGCCTGATTTCATATCCAAAATGACGCTCTCCTTTTATCTGCCGCTGTCTGATAATAGTCAAGGTGATCCTTCGGGGCCCTTAATCTCAAAATGTTTAGACTTTGGTTACTGATAATGAACGCACACACGCCAAAAGGCTACAGCACATGGTTGTATCGTGTCCCACATTTCAATGTCGTCTTCAAACTCAATGCGATGACACCTTTATGACCTCTCTATCATCTGCTGATTCTTTGAAAACACATAACGCACAAAGGCATGAATCAAACAGGGATTAGAGTTGTGTCCGTGTGTCTCTTTTTTGAAATATACAATGCCACATTCCAGCCATTGTAACCATTCAAATTGCCAAACAAGTCTTCTGTGGCTGCAAACAATCCCTCAGCGAGGCCAGCGTGTGTCATTTGTGTAAACAAACCTTCAACTGTCAGTATCCTGGATATAATGGAGGACAATGTTTAGAAATGTTAAACTGAAATGACTATGAGTATAGTATGCTGAAGACAGTAAGCCATTTAACCGCAACAAACTAATCACTTAAAGTTTTTAGGACAACAAACTATAGAGTGTAAAACAACAAAGACCTCTTAGCCTGGCTCAAATATACAGAAATAAAAGCAACAATCTGACTCAACTTTGAGCCATTTGATTAAAGTTTACCTTGAAATAACTGTTGCATCAAAGTACCCTGAGTAATAGATAATACAGTCAGCAGCTGGACATACAGTATAAACTGTACTCTGAATAACACTTATATTTAAAGCTCCAATGAGGAGTTTTTGACAGGCAATGAAACAAACTGAGATTAACAGTGATGCCTCTTTATGACTTATAAAAGCAAACAAGACCTTCCACAACAAGACTGAAAATGTCTATGTTATAATTTTGAATGCATGTAAATGTTATGAGGGGGTAGTTGTCAACGAAAACACCCTTGTCTTTACGTTATCCATTGCACACTCAGTGGTGAATGTGGCTCCGAAAATAAATCCGGACGAGATATTTTGTCAGAGAGTACTACTTTTGTGTAAGGACAAGGTCAGCAAAGCTTTAAGTGCACCTCTTTGCCCACAGGGGGCACCCTAATAAACACAAAGTGAAATAAACCTTCAATATATAAAAGAACACTCGAGCCAGGAGTTCTGAGAAAATGTAGAGGAGTAAGATTTGTGTGATTTGTATAAAGCTGAGAATAAAGACACGCTTTCAAAATGTAGTCTGCTAGATTAATTAAAAACAAAGGGGAAAATGTCATTGTTTTATGAGATGTCAAAAAATGTCCTCCTTAAGTAAAGGTACAGTGCATAGAAATGTGGTCAGAATCTATCTAATCATAGCCTTGTTCATTTCCAAGAGTTGGCTTAACACTATTGAGTAACGTGGCCATGATAATTTGGGTTCAACAGGTCATGCTAACCTTGTTGGCTCTTTCTAGAGTCATAAAGACTTGTTACTACAGGTGATCAGATAACATGTTTTCATCAGAGGGTACATTTGTCTTCAGTTTCGCACTGGTTTACGGCTCTGGTGGTCACCCAAACTTCAAGCTTTCATAACACCCATTTTTGTATCAAGGTTATTGTCTTTAACAAAAACAAACACACAAACAAAAATGTAATTGTTTTAAAATAAAACTGAACAAATCAAAAGCTGGGGCACTGATTGGCCTGGTGGTTTAAGGGCACACCCTCTGTGCAGATTCCTCGTCGCTGTGGTTGCTGGTTCGACTTCCAGTTATGACCCTTTGCTACAGGTCTCCATTTTCGTCTTTGACATATTTTTCTTACGTTTAAGGCACAAGCACACTGACTGACAACTTTATGGTTTGTCTTTTTAGGATATTTGTGCTTGAATATGTTGTTAAAATTGGCACTACACTTAAATGCAATTCCTTTCCAGCCTCTTTAAGGTCTTCCTTTGACTAGTATCACATCTTCTCAAAAAAATAAACTAGCATTATGAATATAACTAGCATTAAAACAACTTAGGTCAAAACAAAGTAAAATACTGACTGAGGAAAAAATGAAGACTGTCAAAACCTTATTCTGTATTTAAACAATTCTGCTATTTTGGCTTCATTTGTTTGCAGAATCCCAAGTATCACAGTGAGGACAGCTTGGTCCTCTACAGAGGTGTCAAGTAAAAAAGTACAAATACTTCGTTACCTCACATATGTAGAAATTTTGGGCATCTATTCTTTACTGGAGTAATTATTTTTCAGCCGACTTTTTAACTTCACGCAATTATCTGTACTTTCTACTCCTTACATTTTAAAATAGCCTTGTTACTCCTATTGACCAATAGTAAAACCCTATTAGTCAACACCAGTTGTTCCTGGTCTTGAATGTGTGTGGGTGCTTGATGCTTGGATGTACATTGACATTCCAATAAAGGCTATTGATAACATGCCGGTGAAGTTTGACTTTTTGCACCATTACAATACTTATAGGCAACTAGTCATCATATCCTCCGCTCCATGAAACACGTTAATGCCATAGACTGTATAAAACATGGACGTAGTATCTGTGACGTCACCCATCTGTTCCTGAGAGCTGTTTTGAAGCCAATCGACGACAGCAGCCATATTGGAAATGAGGAACTCAACCAGGCAGAGTGTGACGCAAGCGTGCCGGACACGGCCCTGGTGGTGAGGCTTTCAGCATTGTGTCTGCCCCCTGGTGGCTGGCTACAGTATAGGTCAAAAAATCCGTCAGACAAACTTTAAAAAATGAATACACGTCATACGAATGTTTCTCACATCCGTATGCTGTGGTGATATATAGTTAGTATTTGACTGTTTTGTGTCCAAGGCCTCTTTTTCCTGAAAAGTTTCTTTTTCGTTAGTTATTAGAGTTTAAAAAACGGGGTTTTACTTCCTGGTTTCCTTTGATTCACAGCCGCCGTAGAGAGAAACTTCAAAGGACACACAGCGTCTTGTGACGCTACGCTGTAGGGCGGAGCTTGTTGCAGTGGCTTCACAGGCTCTGGCTGCACAATGGCTGCGCCCAGGAGTGGGATTTTTTTGGCTTCAGAACTGGAAGAGGCGGAGCAACGCCGTCCATTTTTATTTACAGTCTATGGTGTGACGTAGTTTGAGCCTCCTAGCAAACAGCTATGTGTTCCCGTCCGGGAGTCAAGTAGAGATAGAGAGATTAGCTACGTAGAGCCAAGCCGTTTTTTTAACCAGGCTGTAAAGATGTTTATTAATGCTGCAAAGATCGTCTTTTTTGAATTGGGGTCTATGTGGTTTCCGGTGTTTCTGCAGCCAGCCTCAAGAGGATTCTCCATGAATTGCAGTTTATAACACTTCCGCATGGGCTTCATCATTTGAGACCGGATGTTGCCGCTTGGTTAATGCTCAGTAGTACACATATATATATGGTTCTTTGATGTATTTGCATTGTACGAAAATGCGTTCATTTTCAATGGGCATAAATGCGGCTGAGACAGGTGCAACACAAATATTTGAACATTAACATATTAATATAACATTATAGTTATTATGGCCTTCAGAAACATGTTTTTTTGGGGGGGAGGTGGGGTAGTGCACTATAGGCCCCTGTGGTGCAGCCTAAGCTTTTGTCCTTCTGGCATTTTTCCCCTTACATTACTTTTACTTTTATACTTTAAGTAGTTTTGAAACCAGTACTTTTACACTTTTACTTGAGTAAAAAACTTGAGTTGATACTTCAACTCCTACAGAAGTCTTTTTAAACCCTAGTATCTATACTTCTACCTGAGTAATGAATGTGAATACTTTTGACACAGTCTCTGGTCCTTGCACATGAGTTTTACTGACATGGCAGCTTTCTGAACAGTGACACACTAACCATGTCTGTATATCTAAAGATAAAGGTTCCTGAGAAACCAGTTCTTTATCGTTGGACAGAGAAGAGAGTCTCACAGACAGTGTGGAGGAAACGTTTATCAAGTTTCAAGTTGAGCCTGTAAACGCCAATGCTTACAGGTGAACACAGAAGACCTGTTCATTAGTTATGATACATTAAATGCAGGGTAATGTTAAGTTGTATTTTCGATAAGCTACACTGTGCACCGTGTGAGTGATAACGTACAGTAAAGCTAACCTCCATGCAAAACAGGTTGATTTGTAATCTCCCCGCGGTGGATCAGTTCCTCATTAGAGGGTTGTGTTTGTTTAACGCAGAGCAAGCTAGCATTAGCTTAAAACAGGCAGCATGTAATCCACCTGCCTTTATGATAATAATAACATGAAAGAACCTGCTCAGACTGCATGTTTACGTCGGTCAGAAGCGGCTGGACGTGACACTGTAAGACGGTCCTCCCTGAAAGTACTCCAAAACCAAACCCTTATTCACAGTTTGCGCGCACACAATGCAGTCATATTATTTTACTCACAAAATTCGGCGATGTAAAAAGAGACGACATAATTTTCTTCACACCAGTCAATCGTTGAGGTCAAATGCCCCCAGTATCCTGGTCTGTCCATATGGGGAGCCATGATGGAAGAGGACGAGAAGGATGTGGGTACTAACGGATTTGTAGTCCCATCACAGCTGCGATACCAGCCCTTCTCCTCCTCCTCCTTCTCCCTCCTCCTCCTCCCCCTTATTGGCGACAGAAAAGACGGATCACAAAGTCCGGGACGAAGGATTCAGTAATAAATTACTGATAATTACAACCTTCTACTGTCAGCACCCAGTAAAGAAAAGGTGTTATTTATTCACTTAGAGTGTGGGAGCTACGGAAGCCCTAGATGGACATGGGTAACACTTTACAATAAGGGAACAGTTTTCTTAGTGAAATAATGCTGAAGTCATGTTGAAGTAATGCATGACTCATGATGAATTTCTGTATGAATTAATAATTAATTCCTGTTGTTCACCATGAACTAATGATCCTGTCACTTTGACTTCATGTAATGACAACGTGTTTAATACATCATTAGTTAAGGTATGGTAATTAACAGTTACTTCATACATCAGTTCATATATGACCAAAAAAATGTTGTTTTTTAGGATAATTGCATATGAACAGCCTCTCAATCTGAAATTTTAAACTTCATATTTATGAGAACAAACTGAATGGAGGACTGCACACTTATATATGTATATATTTATAAACGTGTGTGTGTATGTGTGTGTTTGTTTGTGTGTGTGTGTGTTTATTACACATATATGTTTGTTTAAATACTGTATATATTGTATATATGTATATGTATTTATACACACACACCATTCAGTTTTTTTCTCAGAAATATGACGATTAATCTACTTTAGATTAATTTTACCAGAGTTGTCCACAATTAAAAAAAAATTGAAATCAATTATACAATTATTATCAACCAAATATTCTAATAAAACAGAAGCTCATTTACAGTGCAACACCACTTAGACCTTTCACTATTCATATCACTCTGCCTCAAAGGCATGAATACAGACTACTCACAGGTGGGTTTTTTTTTTGGTCTACGTCAATCACTCACTCATAAGTCAAAGCAAATGTCACCAAACCTTGTGACATTAATGCATCATAAATGCAAAAATACAAAGAAACATACACATTACAAATGTAGTCTGTGTATACTACAGGTGTATTATCATTAAGCCTCCTCAAAAATTCTGTGAAGTCATGTTGATTCAAAGCTTGAAACCACATGAGCTGGACTCCAGTTACATACAACATTGATTAAAACCTTTATATTTGTTTTTTTTCTGTGAGCAAAAGATTACCTGCTCTCCTAAGAATACGGGGTTTTGTTTCAAACCAATACAATAAATAAATGCACCAATACAGTTGAACTATTATAGTGCCTATGCATCTTGATGACCAAAGTCAGAATTAAAGAATGGTGAGCAACATTAGTCACACATCCTGATTAAATAAATATTAATCATCATTAGTTGTGCAGTAGTTAAGTATCAGTAGTAGCACTTGTAGTAGCACTAATTTCAAGTTTTAGCAATTAATTACCTGTGTTATTATTTTATAATTGAACGTCTTTAGGAATGTAACTGAATTAATGCTATTACACATACATTTTTAATGTGGCAATTGAGTTATACTTTGATGTATATATCCCCTGGTGGCAACACTGTGATGGACTATTATTTGTGCATCAGCCAGGCCTACTTATCCCACTCTTTGAACAGTTTGCATTAAAATAAAGATAATAGCTCAGAGCACAGAGTCAGCTTGTTGAACAGTAAAGGATTGGTGGTTTATATTGTCCGTGGAATGAACCTGCCTTCACTCTGCTATATTTCCACTTTTGCTGGGGATTGCTAAATTCCAACCATTAGTTTCCCTCAATCTGAGGAGGCTCTATCACACCTAGATTATTACATAAATAGTGTTTTGTTTGCTACACTAAAAATGACCTCTGGTGTGTCATACACCAAGATGTCCTCTAGGGGGTGCCATATAATCAAAAAAGTGTTCAGAAATGTACTTAATCTTTTTTTTTGTCATCAGAATTTGTTTTTTGTTTTACTAACAAGGATTCAAGCTTGTTAATTGTCATGCCAACACATGCTGCCAAGAAGCCAACAAGAAAATAAAATAAAGACAAGCAAGAGCATCAAACATAACAATAATAACTAGACACAGTGAATGAATGTGTGAAAAAATAAGCAGTCTGGTTGTAAAGTGGATGTGTGGTCGATATGGGTAACGTGCAGTTCAAATGTGCAAAAATGCAATGTATGAGGTAGTTCAATCAGCCAGTAGGCCTGTATTACACTTGTCCGAGTTTGTATGGCTGAGAGCCGCAGAGACTAAAGAGCACAACCGGAGTTCCACAGTCTTTCAGCTTCAGGAAAAAAGCTGTTCTTCAATCTGGTGGGTCTGCTCCTGATGTGCCGCAGCATCCTGCCTGAAGGGAAGGGGACAAATAATGTATGTACTAGGTAGGAAGAGTCCTTGATGATGCCGGTGAAAAACTATAACAACAGTTTTATAATTAAAGTGTTCATTGGATCTTTTAAAAAGTTTCGTATCTGTTGTTAAACCACTCTTGACTGTTGATTCTGAAGTTTTTAAGGACTATCCCATACAAACTTTACATTGGGGGGTTGATGACATGTCTTTTAAAAATCTTGTGCTCTCTGGAGCAGCTGCAGAGCTCGTCTAGATACACATAAATATTTAGCTTGAGGTTTAAATATTAAAAAGACTATGTTTACCATAAAGTGCATTCCAGCTCTGTCACATTACTAAGTGAGCTTGGACCATCCAGGATTTCACAGTACCCCCTCCCCCCGACAGGAATGTTCTCACATTGTTTAGGTGTAATTTCCCACCGTAGGTCTGACTCCAAGGGAACTGCACAAGGCTAAACTGTGAGTGTAAGCATTCTTCCAAACAGACAAAAAGGGACTGATATCCGCAGTGAGTCCACAAGTAGACGAAGGTAAATGTTTGCACCAAGAATCTACAAATCAAGATGACACTTTTTTAACATCTTTATTTCAAAAACCTGAATTTTGTTGCAGTCAAAACACCATTCACATGTTGAATTTATCAATCCATGTGTGCACACTGATGCAGAGATAGTCTTTATTAATACAACCATAACTTGGTTTACCAGTGTAGATCAGTGCATTTAGCTTTATTTAAAGCAAGAAAAACAAATGTGGCTTTTTGGTGGAAAGCAGTGCAAAGCATGGGGGAGGTTTCTGTAATTTACAAATCTAATGTGGCCATATTTAGCTGAATCAAATATGTTTGGTAGAATTCTACAGCGAGCACCAGTTAATCCTTTAAAAAGTAAGATCATTGAACATCTTTTACAAAAGTTAAGACATGACAATAGGAGAAGATTGATTCAAACACTCTGGTGCACATTTCAGACATTCCTCTGGGGAATCAAACTTAATGTAAGTCTTCAGTCTGTATTGTGATTTTCTGATACATAAAACGCCACTGGGTGATACCAAATATTCTTCAAGCTACAATGAAGGTGTGCACGATGTTTTGCTCACTAACACACAGGATGAAATGTTCAACCACATCTCTTCAGTCAGGTTTTGAGGAATGCTGTTGTCTTTTGACTTTAAGGAATGCACTAAAGTGATATCAAACAAAACATGTCTTATTTCTCTCTACAGACTGCAGAGGGAATGTGCATTCACTCTCAGTCTATGGCAAGCCCTCTTTACATTCAAACAGCAGACACAAAAAGGAAATGTAGATATCAATTGTAGGTTTAGGATTAGTCTTCATGTGAGAACACAAGTATCAACTTTAAGATATAAACAAACTGTAACTAGTCCAAACAAGTCTTGTACATAGCTCTGATGTTTTGCTTAAGGATCCAAAATGAATATATGTTCTTTGGGTTACATTTGTTTTAAATGGGAAGCCACGGTGGCCATCTTCAGGCACACGTGCTAGGGTCAAGGATAATATATAAAGCCTTTATCTGCTCAGAGCATATCTTGTAAAAATCTAAAACAATCAGGAAAACCTCACATCCTGAAGATGTGTGTAAGTCAGTTTTGGTTTTGACACATAAAAATGTAGTCTTTTATATGAAAATATATTTGCAACACGCCAAAAGACTGTATCTACACAAGTAACAGTGACTATCTGACATGATGAAATGCCATTCCTTGAGTCTCAACACTATCTCCTCTTTCTAGTTCTGCTGATTCTTTGTCAAAAGGGCTTGCCATGAGCAGTTAGGATTTTAATTTAGTATTCAGCTCAACATGAGGTTACAACTCATCCCTCATTTTTTCACCCTTGGGCCGGACCATCCTGCCAATGAACAGGATGGAGTTTGTCTTCTGGTCCTTCACCAGGAAGATGAACGGATGGTCGGCGTAGAACAGTTTGGGGTTTTTCAGCTTGTCCGTGCCAAAGATGCTCAAGTCCATCTCATTCCCATCAGTGTCCCACTCCATGGCAGAGGCGTGAAACACATTGGACAGGTACAGGTCCTTCTTACCAGAGATGTTGGACAAGTCAGCTTTGGATTTGTTCACAGCTTCTGTCAGGCCCATGTCACTCAGATGTTTCTAAAATGAAACACAAAATTAGTTTACAATTTAGTTTACATACCAGAAAGAGAGAAGTCAGAATCATGTTGATGTCACTCTCAGTGTCTTGCATCTTTCACCTGCAGGTCGTGACTGACTTCCATGCTGACTTTGGGCAGAGACACAGCGACAGCTGTCTCCTGCAGTTGACTCATCCAGGTATCCAGCTGCTTTTTGGTCAGCATCTTCTCCAGCCTCTCCAGAGGCTCCACATGATGCGACATGATGAACAATACAGAGGACTTCTTATGAGCCAGATGCATGTTCAGGATGTTCAGCTTATTGGTTTTGTCTTCATAGAAGCCATACAGACCTGAAGAAATGGATTCCTTGCATTAAATATTAGTTATATTTGCACATTAGGGAACCTCTTAAGATTTCAGATTTGAACTGAGTTTTATTTGATCAATGTTGTTTAATAATGATATTTATTACTGCATAAGCTATAATGAAACTAAAACAGACTATAAATAAGTATGCCATCTCACGCTATTACCTAGAGTCTTTGAATGAGGAATATTTGCAGTTAAGCACTTAAGGATATACACTAGTTTGTTTGGCTGCATTTAAAAAAATAACAATATTGTGCCACACTCATGTCCGTCAAGTAATACAGCCAGCCTCTTAGATTATCTTGTCTTAAAAAACAGCTAGCCAAGGTCTTACCACAGTTCTGAAGATATTTAACAGTATTTAACAAAGATTCCAGTTAGATATCTACAAAATGGATTAAGTCCTTCTGTGGAAAAAAATGTTACCTCTTGTTTCTTTGTTGATCTTGTCCTCTACATATTTAAGCAGTGTTTACATTTACACCTTGCATATTTACTAAAATTTTAAGTTGTCCCTTGTAGTTTCAAAAACTTTCACTGATCATGATTACAGTAAAGTCTCCACCTACCTGTGCGGTGCATCATCTGCACTGACACAGTGAAGCCACGGGACACCATGAATCCTCTGTTATCCACCATCTTATGATGGAATTGCTCGTGCCAGTGAGCTGTGGGGAAAATACGTATTAATTTTGTGTCTATTTAAAGAAACAAGAAAGCACATGTACAGTTTATGTGACTCACGTTTGAAGAACATGGCATTGATGATCATTGCCCCGTCAGTCTTCTCTACGTCCTTGGTGACCTCTGGTAGTTTGCCGTCAGTAGATTTGGCAGCCCACTCGTTGATGGAGTTCAAGGCGCTCTTTTTGTCCCTGAAGTTGATCTTGGATTGGTCACAGTTGTAGTGCTTTTTGCTGCTCTTCACAAAAGCATCCACAAACTTGACAGAGCTGGGTCCGTACAGGCGGTTGCTGATCTTCCAGGTGACATTACGGGTCTTAGGGTCGCTCACCTCAGTCAGGAGCTCAGCGAGGCCTGAGTGCAGCTGCTCATCTTTAACCTTTGCTGCGTTCAGAATGGTTTTCACCTGAGAGGCCGTGGAAGCTTTGCCCCCAAGAGCCACCAGACCCAGAGAGGAGGCCACGACTACGGGGGAAATGATGATGTTTTCTACATTCTTCTCCTTCGCCATGTTTTGATAGAGACTGAAAGCTAGGTTAGCACTGTTGTCAGCCAGGATGGTGGCGTGGTTACTCAGGACTTTGTCTGCAGACGCTGAGGTGGCAGCAGAGGCTGCGGAGGCCAGGAGGACCAGGGATACCAGGTTTGTCACCCACATGGTGCAATGTTGATCTGAGAAAACAGGAAACATGAAGGCAAACATCATGAGACAAACATCCACTGTTACACTAAAGTGTGAGTGAACGCTCAATTCTGATTGGATGCTGGATGTCCAGTATTTCCAGACAATTGACACTCTCTTCTTGAGAAACTGTCTGTGGACCTATGATTATCTGATGACATTTAATCCTGCATCTAAGTAAAAAAAAAAAATCTATTATTTATGTCCAACTTGTAAATTAGAGACATCTTTGATTTTAGTTAGAGAGTTTCACATTTTAAGACAAGAGAGTATAGAGTAATCATTTTGTAGAAGCTCTTTCAGTGTTGATTTAGGCACCCCCTGTGAACAAACCAGTTCCTCTTACCTCTTAACTGATCCTCAACTGATCCTCTCCTGTATAGTAAGTAGAGTTTTCTGAAGAAAAATCTCATCCTGCTTTCTTTGAACATTCAAACCTACCACTTACTGTGAATGTTTGCTGTGGAAATTGTGAACAAAGGCTGATACTACACCATACTGATTGTATAATGTCTTTCTGCATGATGTTAGCTTTCATGCTAACTGAGCCAAGCATTCCATGGGCAATGCCATGAGCTCAAAATATTTCCTGTTTCTAAGTCATATCTAAAATCTGACAACTTTCATATGTTGGTGATTCAACAGGCAGGATGTATTCTGTATTGTATGTGTTTTCCCTAGCATTTTTTTGTTTATTAGTCTCATGGCAATGACTGTTTCAAGAGTTAGTCTAACTCATAGGCATTACCAGAGATACAGAGTAACAGCATGATTAACCCTCCCGTTATGTTTGTTTCTCTGGAACAGCCGTAATGTTCCTGGGTCAATTAGACCCAGAGCACATTCAATTATCCACAAATTGTCAGAACCCCAACAAATCCAAATACACATTTTTTTAATCTAATTTATAAGTCCATTACTAACCATTAAATTTAAGATTTAGTCCATTGGTGTTCTCACAGATCACGGTTCAATGAGGATAACTCACAAATTTTTTTAATGAAAATTAATGTTAAAACTTTTTTTAATGTACATTGGAAAGCTCTAAATATAAATACAATAGACTACAGCGCATGTTTCCGAAGAAGTTGTGTTAACCCAAGTCATTCCATTTAAAGCTCTACGAGTAAGCCTCAAAGTAAGATTATATAACAGCCACGTAGGCAACTGCAGGAAGAATTGAATCCAAAATATTGGTCAGCTACTTCTGAGTTCTTCAAGTCTTGGCAAAACAAAATCTCTCAACAGAATCTGGCTGGCTGATAATGATCTGTTCCCTGTGGTGGACCTGACCACGCACTGTCAGCTTATTTTCCATGTCCACGTATATGCAGAGAGAACAGAAGGGGAGGTTTTGTGCATATGGCTTTTTAATTGGTCTGTTAAATTAAGAAAATGCATAACAGAAGCTTCAGTCTACCTGAGTGTCAGAGATTGTATCGTTCAGCCTCTACCTAGACATATTTTACACACTCAGACTGGCCTGCAGATTAAAACTGAGCCTTTTCTTACTGTATTTAAAAACATGCTTTTAAAGGCTTAAAGCTCAGATGATGTAGTATCATTCTTAAACAATTGTCTTCAGTCAAAAAGTATCTGGTGCAACTATGTTTAGGGCAGAATTATTGAGGATGAAAACACTCCTTTTATGCCGATTATGTGATTTTAATAGCACTTAAAATAAATATATATTTGACATTTTGAAATCATACTTTCTATTTTTAAATGACCCAGACACCAACATTGGTTACTTTGATTTTAATGCATTTTAGTCTCATAATGCTAAAATACTTATTCCTGGTTATGCTCTTTATATGCTTTGACTTTAGTGTCTGTCAGTTACAATCAGTTCATTCAACCAGACATGAGACCAAATGAATGAATGAATGAAAAATCCTCTTTTCCAGTTTTAATGCACAAAACACATTGACACCGGCACAGATAAATGTAATTGGCTGGGTAATAGTTCATGTATATGCCCCATGACATGCATGAAATCAGGTCAAAAGTTGAAGCCAACTCCCAAAAAGTAAGCACTCTGAAACATTTTTTACTTTCTGCAACATACTTTTGAATTTGCTTCCTATTTCTTACTTTTTGAAACTTACATTGAAGACTTCTGTTGCTGTAATCCACAAAGGAGTCTTTATCCGTATATCACAGATCTGACTTTTGTGGCCTCTTTTCACATGCCTGGGCATTTCCCACTAGTTGAATACAACACTCTAGACTCTCCCTTCCCCCTCCCAGATTCCCACTACTTTTATCTTACCTTATTAGGCTCTGTCAGTAAATCTGCAGGTTTTCTTTAAAGCTGCTTGGAAATAGCTCCACCAGCGATGATGGCTGAGGTTATTGCTTTTAATAGTCGGGGACAAAGTTGCATGAGACTGGCGTTGCAGGAGTTTTCATGCCGGGTTGGCAGGGCCTGGAAATCTCTGCACTGGAATCTTATTTCCAGGCTGGTCCCGCCCAGATGATCCAAGGGGAGGGAGTAGAGAATCCTCCCTCTTTAGTTCCCCTAAAGGCAGGAATTACAGCCTGACTGGAGACACCCAGTGACCCATTATTAAGTTACTCACCATCACTTTGGGATTAAGCTTGAACAGACACGTTACTTCTTTTTCTTAGTTTTTCTTAGCTTCTCCAATGCAAAGCTGCACTTGTAGTGGCTGATATATTTCTGCATTAAAAGGTCATTTTTCAATTAAATGTACAATTTGTATGTGTTTACAAGACATATATCCAAACCATGGTGGTGTCTACTTGCAGAGACTAGTTTACATTCCTTTCCTTTGTGACTGAGCTGAGCCATTCACCAAACAAACCCTCAGGCATGAAAAATGTGTGGTATTCAGCGATTATTCTTCATGATTTTACTTGTCATTTGGGCACTTTGAAAGTGATGGCATTGACAAGTTGTTTCAACAAATGAACTTTATGGCTTCACTGTTTTGACTGCCTCTCCCCGCCCTCCCCCATCCTTCAACAGCACCTCTGCCACGTAGATCTGAGACACTGTAGGGGGTAGAGGGAGGAGTTAGTGATTTAAGAAAGACAAGAGGTTAAAAGTTGAAGAAGAAGTAGAAGTAGAAGAAGCTCACCTTTTAAATGACCTTTTTGGATACAAATTTACTTATTCTTCAAATATATCTACTTCTTGTTGAAACTGTTATAGATGTGCATGTAAAAACCCCTATACTACAGTGATTACTTCTGAATAGCAAGAGTGAGGGACAACCATGTCATCAATCAGTGCAAAGGGATCCGGTATATTTCATTTCTGCTTGTTGACACTTTGACAAAAGTGGTAGTGATAACAACATTAATAGTTGTGATTTTTGCCTCATTTATGTTTAAGGTGTGTCAACTGCAAAGCTCAGAGAAGAAGAGATGAACGAGGACAGAAATGTCAACATAAATACGCCTTCAGAAGTCCTGTCCACTTTGTTGAACATTACTTTCAATGGAAATGTTAGGTTGAGTATGAATTATATAAGATAAGTATGCTTATGTTTGACTGTGGCTTGACTGTCAATTGAAATATTCAATTTAAGGTTAATTCCACTCACTAGTAGGTTGAATCTGTTAAAGGAAACGTCAAGGAAGCGTTACTTGCCATGCAATCACAAAGACAATTTGAGCTACTTTTTAAATTGTTTTAGAACAATAAAATCATTGTTTGATCAACACTTTGTGTCATCTTGTTTGATCATCAGGTGGTAGCCAGGTAATAAGCAGGATAGTTTATAGTGAGCAGGTTATTATGCAAAATTAAATGCCAACAGAATGCAACAAGATCCCTCTGCTTTGAATCAGGTTCTTGCTCATCCTGTCAGAATTTGATTTCACATAATCATGCGTTTAGCATATATAGTCCCTTACTTCTGTAATAACAATGATGATAACAATCTATTTTATTCTATTCTATTCATATATAAGTGGAAATAAGTAGGTTCGTGTCAGAGTCTCACCTTGTTGGGATTCTATTTCACATACTCACCTGCTCCCTATACATTATCCTGCTTATTACTCAGCTACAATATGAATATACAAACAAGGTGACACTAATCAGAAACAGGAACTGTTTATTTATCCCGGGGAGGGAAATTGGGTAAGTATTGATCTAAAGATGATTTTATTGGTTAAGAAATGGTTTATAAAGCTCAAAAAGTCCCTCAGATTTGATGGTTGGTCTATATATCCATGGCAATAGTACTTTTATCAGCCAATTTACAAAAAATGTTTAACATTACAATTAACATTTTCATTCAAAGCAAACATTATCCTGCTCTGGAGATCACACATTTGACAGTTTACCATAACAAAAGGAGGAGGGGGCAGTCAGCCGATATAACTTTTGAATTTATGCATTGTTGCATGGGGAAAGTGAAAAATGTCAAGGAAATCTTGAAAAATTAAAGGACAAGCTTTATATGTGAAAAAAATAGTTTAGCTTTAAAACTTGTATCCTTTTTTTTTGACAAATAATTCTTGCAAATGTTTTTACTGTCAGAAAAGGCCCAATCCTGGGCACCCTTGTCCAAGAGCACAGGACAACAGACCAGGTTGTCCAGTCCTGTCAGTTGGCCTGCTAGGAAGTTTCCTACATTACGGGTTAAAATGCACTTTTAAGAAAGTTGGGTAATTTGCAAAAGACAAAATGAAAGCAGAAGTGATTAAAGATTTCAGGTCTAGTTCAGAGTCAAGCCTCAAAATCACTGAATACAACAACTCCCATAATGCAGCACCAAAAACATAACCTCAGGCCACGTGTCTGGTATGTCAATGTTGCATAACAAATAGTGCTGACATTGTGAAACAGATTTGATGCCCTACAGACAAAATTAGAACATGTGTGAAACTATCAAAACCACTCACAGATTTTTACAGCTGTTTTTTATCAATCTGATGAGATGTGGTGATTTTCTGTTTTGCTTTAAACACAACAACTCACAAAACTATACACAAAAACTTACACAACAACACAGGACAGACAACATCAATGAAAGTTAGACAGGTAATTATGCAATCGTTCAAACAGTTTTTACTGGAAGTGTGTTGTTGTGATGAAAAGGTTTAAAACATAAAAATAATAACTCTACATAAAACAGGGAGCACTACAGAGTTCACCTTACTTGTGCTAGTTTGAAACTTCTGCATATGTGCTTCTCATCAGAAACACGCAAACATCCACCCACTGAAGATCTGTGATGAGTACTGTGTTTCATACTCTGGTGCCTTAAGACAGTACGGGAATCAAACGGTCACATTTTTTCCCATGAATGCTTCCGCTCTTCCTCCTGTTGATGTGTATTTTTGTGTGTGGGTGTGTGTCCTCCCCCTGCCTGGGAGTGGCTCTGTGTTTGGAAGTGGGTCAGACATCAGGATGTGTGTCCGGTGTAACATTGCTTCTGTTCTCTACAGCTGGTTATTATATCTGTGCAGCTGTTGTTATGCAGATCAGCCCTGATGGTAAATGTTGAAGCACAGATCATGTAGAATTATATTTCTGCCAAACACTATTGTGTGACATTTAAGCTAACTCTACAGAAACAATCAATTTACTCCATGACTGTGTGGTATGCTTTTTGAGCTCATAAGAGACGTTAGTAAGTATTTCAAGTTTGTTTCTGAACCAACTAAACACACCTCGGAGGGGCTTCAAAGCCTTAAATTCAAGTGAATTTGTTTTGTTGTGTTACACATTATGATTGGCAGTCATATGAGTCATACGGGCGGACAGGATACAGGAGAGCAAGACTGAACACACTGGTGAAGAAGGCCAGCTCAGTCCTGGACCCTGTGGAGGTGGTGGCTGACAGGAGGATTATGGCCAATCTGTCGTCTTTGATGAACATTTCTTTTTTTTTTTTAGATATATATTCTGATAGATTAGATATATACTGACAGAGTGGTCTAGACCTCCTGCGTTTGTAAAAGCGTCTTGAGATAACATTTGTTGTGATTTGGCGCTATACAAATAAAGATTGATTGATATGAGGGTGCTCGTGCTCACTAACATTTTAAGAAGCCTCTCACAGCACCTAGATTCAAAATCTAAGGAGTCCTTGTTTAGGAGCAAGGAAGAGATGGAAACTTTTATATTAGTGAGGAGGTGGGGTTGCTGGGTCTTTCGATGGCTGTGATTGGATGATCCAAAATAAGAGAAAAAATAAAACCATTGATGTCCTCAAATTCTATAATAACGTGCTTTATCTTATAGTTTGATCAGCTATTGTGTAATAATGGACACTATTTTATATTAACATACTTAACATATAAAGGATAATGTTTAGAGACCTGCTCACTATACATTATCCTGCTGCCAACAAAAAACACTAAGTATAGATCGAAAGATGATTTCATTAATTTAAGAGGATTTGTACAGATAAAAAAAAATTCCCTAAGATTCAACTGTTGGTAGGTAGGGCTTCCATACAGATACGGTCGGTTGCTATTAGGGCGTGGATTTTGAAGTCTTGTCCTGAGTCATTACTGTCTACTGACAAAGAACAATACATTTAATAGAATATGATTTGATTGTTGTCGGTACTTTATCAAAGACTGGACAAGTACCTAGTTGAGTAACCTGGTGGCACAAGTAGCAACCTGGGCTCTTCCACTAAGCGGACTTGTAAACTTTTGTTCAATAACCATAGCCTTTACACTGCTCTGCATCCAAATGGACTTGAAGCACTTTGATACTCTTACCGATCTTGTTTCCTCTTGTCTAGATCTTTGCTTGTGTTGTTCTTGTTCTCGTATGTACGTCGCTTTGGATAAAAGCGTCTGCTAAATGACATTGTAAGATTTTTGTCAATTCAAACATAATTGAGAGAACAAGTACCAGACGTGTGCTCAGGGCATCACCTAGAGCCTAAGCATCATGTACAACACAAGCCTGGGCTCCACCTGGTGTTTAGTTTAACAAATTAAAGGTTTCACAAAGAGATTAAATAAATAACACATTTCAGCTTTGACATACATGTTTGTTATACATCAAAATAGATCCTTTCGCAGAGCTTGTACAATAATATTTTTAATAATTTCCAATGTTATTTCTCACCCTCATTTCATGCTTGATTTAAGCATTGACACAAGGTAGGTTGGAGGACCCAGAAGCAGACTCACACACTGGAGCATGGAAGTTTGCAAGGAGTTTACTTGAAAAACAAAAACTGTACAAAATGAAATGTGTCTCAAAGCTAACTAAGCATAAACTCAAAGACTGAGAGGCTAAACCTGAACTACAACAATTGCAAGCAAAGCAAATTATAGCTGAATCGTTGCACGGACAAAGAGCTATGACGTCTGTCAGCAGCCTGCTGCTAGCTCCTAACCTATTTAACTTTCTGATTACTGATCGGCCTCAGCTGTGAACTCAGCAGGAACATGATGACGTCAGAGCACACAGGTGTGCTGCTCCTGTGACCACTGGGAGGAGGGGGGAGGCAAAACAGCAACGCAGCAGGCATAATGTTCTCATAGAAATAAAAGCTAAATGAAATGAACAGTTCAACACTCACAGAGGAGGGATCGTGACACCTATAGCCAGGTTAAAACAGTTGAGTTTGAAAAAGAAGAGGAAAAAGAGAGAAAGTAAGACAGGTAGAAAAATATAAAGAAAGAAAGAGGGTAATAAGGAAAGATTACATGAAAGAAAGAAAGAGAAAAGAAAGAAAGAAGGAAAGAAAGTCTGAAAAAGAGAGAGAGGAAGAACCCAACTGAAAAACAACGGGTTGATTATTTTCCCCCATACTTCAATACAACTCCCAACAGGTCCAGTTTTGCCCCACAGTGTGTTTTATGTACTAATTGCTTTCTTTATTTATTCATTGTGATTTCATATCATATGCCTTTTTTGATTTTTACATTATAATTCCCTCAGTCCTTTTCAGTGTAATTATAGAAATGAAACTTCATTTAAAGATTAAGAGATTAATTTCGTATTATCTGCATGCCACGATGTTGCTGTTTTGACTGTCCTTCAGCAGAGTCAGAGTCAAATGAGGCCAAGTGTTCAGTGGATAGATGCACCCTCTGCTGGCTGAGCACTGACCTACAGTTGAACAGTGAGACCTGCAGAGGGCAGCAGAGAGCCAGAAACAAAATCAGAGGTAGACACGAGTTTTTACCACTACACCTTGTAGGTTACCATCTACTATCATCGCCATGATCCCATTTGTTTGTATCCTGCACTAAAGAATTAAACAATCTTACACACACTATGAAGACTTTGAATGAATGTCCGCTTTTAAACCCGTGAAGCAAATTTGATCTTTAATTGGATACTACTAGAATGAATCTCTTCATAACTTCCCTCATATTTTATAACTTTTCCACAAACACACAGTCAAAAGACCAGCATGCATTGCATCTGTAGGGAACCTCTAGTTGAGGGACCTTCACTGCTGATGCTAAATTGTTTGGGATTAAAGGGATCTGACGTAATTATCCCAAGCCAAGGGTTAATCTCTGACCACTGGGCCTGGAATAGATCTCCTACAAGACGCTACTCATCTGCTCTACCTGTTTGCCAGGTGTTGGTGCTGCACGGCCTCCTTAGTGTGTGTGCTGTGCTGTGTTACAAGAATTAGTTACAGTGCCTTAAGACTCTGGTGGCACTTAGGTCAAGAGAAGAGTGGAACAATCTTAAATTGAGACTCAAGATTAGAAAAAAAGAAGATGTCACACATTTCTCTAATTTCTTTTGACAGATTTATTCATTTAGATTGGTTTTTAGAGGGTGTCTTGTTCTGTATCATCATGCATCTTCTGTCAGTAACAAAAAAATGATGTACTATTATCACTAATATAATAAGTTAAAGGATAAAGTAAAGATGCCACTTTCAGAGTCTCCTCTCTTATGCAGGGGCAGGTCCAAGGGGTGACGAAGGGTGGCCATGCCCCCCGTGAAATTTGATTGGCCACCCAAGTGGCCACCACAAAACCCTAAACTATGA
This sequence comes from Notolabrus celidotus, assembly GCF_009762535.1. NCBI lineage: Eukaryota > Metazoa > Chordata > Actinopteri > Labriformes > Labridae > Notolabrus > Notolabrus celidotus. The sequence goes on from NC_048276.1 coordinate 23,017,426, forward strand.
TTGTCTTGTGTTAAAATCAACTATTGGCTGATGGAAGCTCTTTTTTATTTCAATTTTGCACATTTCATTTTGTTAAAACTTTAGGTTTTTAATTCAAACAAACATCTTCTTTAAAGCCCTTAAAGATTTAAGCTGACAGGATTTAAATATATTAACACTCATTGATACTTTTTAAAATATAAGAATACACATGATGCATCCTGTGGTTATATTAATGTTAGAAGTTGGTACAGAGGTGATTAGTGGCTATAGAAAGGGTAAATAAATACCTGTTGTGTGTGTGTGTGTGTGTGTGTGTGTGTGTGTGTGTGTGTGTGTGTGTGTGTGTGTGTGTGTGTGTGTGTGTGTGTGTGTGTGTGTGTGTGTGTGTGCGCGCGCTTGCATATCTCTTGTCACCCTAGCAAAAGTTGATGCACTTCTTCAGCCCCGAAGATAAAATAGTCTGGACAGGGCCCTTTGTCGTTTCCTCCAGACTTCTCCACCAACTCAACCTGATTTAACTCACTCAAAAACTTTCCAACTCAAATTATAGAGCTCATAAACTTTCATAAACCGTCCAACTGGAACAAAAAAGGCTTGAAATAGCCAACAGGATGGAGAACAAGGGGAACGAATGTCAGACTTGATAATTATCATATATGTCATCTTTTCTCTCTTCCTCCTCTTCATCGATCTCTTCTGTCTCAGCCCTCTTATTCCTCTGCAATTTTAATATCTGTGATGTTAAATTCATGTCTGCAGACAAAGTGAAACTGACTCCTGGTAGAAGCAGAAGTACTGAGTCTTTAGACTTTCTATAAATAGACCACAGAGTAAAATATAGTGCAGGGCTGATATCATTTAACATTGCCATGCTGCTGATAAGTGGATGGCCTTATTTTTAGGAGCAGAGTCATGCTTCTAGAAAGTTCCTGAACAACAAAAGCACTAAAGACCCTCATCAACAAGACCGATCATTTCTATATTGTCATTTTAAATGCCTGAACCTGCTGTGAGGAGGAGGGGTCAGACCAGACAACTGACAGCATGCTGAAGAAACAGCCTTTCTTTACTTTTTCAACTGCAAACATTTTCTCATAAATGTTTGTCTCAAAACACTACTATAGAAAAAAGGCAAAACACTCATAAAAAATCAGTAAATATGGGACCCAACAGTACGACATTATAAAAGCATATGAGCGACCAACCCTGAGATTGACTTCAGAGGAGAATGGTGGTTTTAGATGACAAAGCCTTCTGTGTAATAGCCTTTTTTATTATTTTATTTTAGGATGGATGGATTGAATAATTGATTATATTGTTACATCATAATATTTTGCAGGGTAATCACCTCAATATTCTTGAATCCAAAAACTTTAACTGCAAACTGAAATAAAGTGAAGTTGTTATGTATTAATCTTTTTTAAAGACTCATTGGCTAACAAGTTTTTCAGTTAAAGTCATGAAAAACTTTTTGGCACGTGTCTAGAGTGTTTTTGTGTCTACCATTTCCATTTGATTATAATGTTAATATCAGAACCAGATTCATGGATGCAACAAAGAACCTGACTTCAGCCAAAAAATGCTTCATGTATGTGAATCAGGCATGCATGCAGTATAAAACACCAAAAATAATCTAAACAAGGTAACAAAAATAACATTTTAATGTGCAACTGTCCAGAATCTGTATACACCAAGATAAAAGGGCGGCAGTAAATCAGTCCATAGGGACTTGGCTTGGGAACTGGAGGATCACTGGTTTGAGTCCTAGCATGGACGCAATTTGGCAAGTGGACTGGTGGCTGGAGAGATGCTGGTTCACTTGCCTGGGCTCTGCCAAGGTGCCCTTGAGCAAGGCACCAGACCCCGAACTGCTCGGGGTGCGCAGGTTGATGGCAGCATCCTCACTCTGACATCTCTCCCTAAGTGCATGTCCAGTGCATGTTTGTGCATAAAATTGTATTTATCAAACTGTGTGAAGCATGATTTTTTTTTTAAATTGTCATATTCACTCCGATTACACCTCTTCACTGCACTGTATTTGATTCTGTTCATTTTTATTAATATTTATTAATTGCAGTGTATCATGCCTTGTTGATTTTATCAGCTTAATTTTGATATTGTTTTTTAAACTCTGCCCTGTACGGTGACCTTGAGTGCTAAGAAAGGCGCCGTTTTAAATAAAATGTATTATTATTATTATTATTATTATTATTATTATTATTATTATTATTATTATTATGACCAAAAAATAATATGAGTCGAAAAATTGAATTTTCCCCATGGGGATTAATAAAGTACGTTTCTTCTTAAAAATGCATCAATTAAGCCATTAGATTCCTGTTTTAAACCCTTCTGATAAGTTTAGCTTGGTTGAAAGTGTTTATAAATATTTGTATTAGTCAGGCGCTCATGTCAATATCCTGAATTATTTTCCTCCAGATTAAAAACAAAAAAAACCCAGAGGTATTTTTGGAGTTTTACAGCTCACGTTTACCGCTGACAGTCAACATGCACACTATAAAAGGTTCCTCTTTTTAGCACCTCAGTCAGTTCTGTTGTTTGGGGTTGTTTGTCTGCCCCCACAGAGTATTTCTTTCAGTGTGCTGGTCTGCTCCTCCCACACGGTGTCAAAGGAGAGGATTACAGATTTTAACTCTTCTATGAACCCTGAAGGTCCGTCCCGGTTCAAGGAGAAACTGTCCTGTGTTATATTTTCAATTATCATCATTTAAAAAAACGTCAAGGGAGTTAGTTTAAACCTCTCGAGTTTAAAGTGTTCGTCGCTGTTGCAGTAAATCTGATGTGCGCTGCTGCTTCGTCACTGACGGACGCTCAAAGTTACTTCAAAGACTTCTATGAATTATCAGAAAAGTCCGAAAGAGAAGAAGACACCATGTCATCATGTTGGAAATAACTGACTGACAAAGAGCTGCTTCTACTTTCAACATAACCAAGGATATAAAGACTGTCGTGGAGGTAAGCGAGTGTTTGTGCGCACTTTGACGGATTATCTTAATATAATCTGAGGAACTGTCACCTGCACCGTGGCCCGTTTGGGACTAAAAGGTGACAAGTAGTTGAGTATCACTGATGTCAAGCCTTTTCTTTTAGTTTCATCTTTTCAGGGTCCTTTTTGATTGGTGTTACGGTATTATCAGCAGCTTTATGATAGTTAAATGTCGTGTTTTCTTCATATTCTATTACTAAATTGGAATAAATTAAAACAGATAAGGCGGGTGCAATATAACTGATTGACAGATGTAAAATAAGTGAAACGGCTTCTTTCTATTACTGAGCTACGTCTTTGATACCTGCTGCACACCTTGGAGAGGTTAGAGTTGGCACACAGAAAGGCAGAGTCGGTTTTTGGAAGTACAGCCAACATTTTCCATCCATTCCCATCCATTCCCATCCATCCATCCATCCATCCATCCATTCATCTCTCCATCTATCCATCCATCCATCCATCCATCCATCCATGCATCCATCATCTAACCATCCATCCATCCATGCATCCATCTATCCATCCATCCATGCATCCATCCATCCATCCATCCATCCATCCATCCATGCATCCATCCATGCATCCATCATCTAACCATCCATCCATCCATCCATCCATCCATCCATCCATCCATCCATCCATCCATCCATTCATGTCTCCATCCATCCATCCATCCATGCATCCATCATCTAACCATCCATCCATCCATGCATCCATCTATCCATCCATCCATGCATCCATGCATCCATACATACATACATCCATCCACTCCTTTCTGGACACTGAATTATATTTTATTTTAAAATGAATCCCTTTTTTTGACACAGCACAGAATAAAATATAGTACAGGGCTGATATCATTTAACATGACTTTACTTCTAGCCTGTCATTATGAGCTTCTGTGTCTCTCTTAAAAACTTAAATTCACCAAGTGCTTTCCTCAGGAAATGTTTTTCTTCATTATAACACTTTCAGACTCTGATGGAAATTAGGCAGAAGTGGCCACCTCGTTGTTCTATATGCAGGAAAAACCCTGCACAGGTGTTACTCTGTTTGTTCTGTGCAGGCTGTGCCAAATATAATTTACTGGCCCCTTTTAGAGAGTGACAACAGAAACACTTGGTTTACCGCTGTATTCCTACTCTACAAACTGTCGTTTGACTACAAACTTAGTGATCCTGTGTTTAGCCATGTTTTATCGATAATGCACGATTTAGACTGTTTTCTGAGTGTTTCTTACCTTTTAGACAAGTCGTTGGTCAGAATTTAGATTTCCTTTTAAACAACTACACTAGTTACATCAGAATATCCCTACGTTTTCAACTTTGTATTTGTTTGTGTTTTCATTAATGTTCATCTTAAAAGAGGTGTGAAAAGTCAGTTATTCAAATTGCTGAATGCAAAAGATGTCAAAAGAAACCAGCTTTAATTGGTCCATGTCCGATCTCTAAAATCTGAGTAGGAGCAGACATACCTTTCTAGTACTTTCTCTGTAGTAGAAAGAGAAGATCCTTTCTCTGTCTGTTCCTCGTCTGTCCTGCAGCATTGCTTACATCCTGTGCCGGACTTGAACCATCTTTAATAAGTCAGAGGACCCTCAGAACTGGCAGATGATGCTTGACTGATGAAGTACAGGGCATGTCTCACTTTCACAAGCAGTAGCTCATGTCTAAAGACCACCTTATGGATGTGTTAGCTACAGTGATTACAAAACATCAGAGTTTACTGATATGCTCTGGTTTTTGGCTTTGAAATAAGCTTTCTCTGCAGTCCCAGCCCTCCACCATAACAAGCACAGGGCACTAATGGAAACTCTATTTTGGGCTAAATCCTGTGAAAGATTAAGGGTCCTATTAATGCATGCATATATAAATTTCATGACAATGGCAGCCTGGAAAGAGGGCGACAGTGACCGAGATAAAAGGCTAACAATAGACAGATATGGCACAGGCGCTGCATGTGTTGAGTCCTACTGGATTATATTATTATTCAATGAGCACATAACTCAAGTTCTACTTCGACACAGAGAGGTGTCTGTAGCTTGGAGGGTTGTCAACAGTAACCAGGATGCTTCTGAAAGCTGGTCGGAGATCAGTTAGGTCCCATCAGGTAAACTGCAGGTTAGTGAAATGAAATTGAAGCTTGCAGCCAGCTGAATGAGAGGCCAACTGGAGTCTACAAGAGAGAGCTTTGTCTGCCGGCTGAGTGCAGGTGAACCAGGGTTAATATCTGGAAAGCTCTCGTATTCACAAAGCTGCATGGTGCAGCTGTACTGTAGCTGACAGACATGAAAAAAGGGACAATAAGGAAAACCTTGAAAATCAAAAGTGCATTAGCAAAAACCACAGCTGCCATTTTCCTCTTACCTCAGGCTCAGAGTAGTTTTTTGCAGAGCTTTACCCAAACAAAACATCAGACTGTCAAGCATATCACTCTTATGTCAGACAAAGATTGATCTGTACATCTTTAATCTCTTTACAGACTCTATATTTATGTAGGATCATGTTGAGGGAGAGATTTTAGTGAGAAGGGATCTGGTTTCTGATAATATATAAGGTCTGAGCAGTGTTGACCAATCACTTATCAGCAGGACTCAGTGTATGGAGAGCAAATGCAGTCAGAACATAATCAACCATAATGGTATCCCAGCTCCCATCAGCTGTAATCTGACAACAATTTATTTATCTATAAACAGATATCTGCATGCAAGAGCAGCTAACGATCTGTTCTAGATCAAAACATTTAAAGGAGTCGAGCATCTGCTTGATGCTGTGTCAAAAAAGCTACTCAGCATTTTGATTTCACAAACTTCTAGAATGCACCAGAAACCATTGATCAAACCTCCAGTCCAAAAAAACAAACATTTTAAAAGTTGTATTCCTCACCTCTTGAGGACAGACTTGACAAAACTTGTATTTGTACTTTTTTACAGCTTTGTGTGGTGATGTTCTACCTCTGAAGTGAGCCAGAGTTAAGCCTCCGTAAAACGTACCATTTACAGTGAAACTGAGACTCACAAGGAACAACTGATCAGGCACTTCTTTGGTGGATGTAATAATCCAAAGTGGTTATTTTGGAGACACACATGTCTTCACTCTGTTTTATATCTGGTCGCTTCTGAAGTAGCCAGTTGAGCTGTATCTCAATGCAGTGCACAGGGAAGACACTCTTGGCAGGAAGGGGTTTCTTGATAACCCTAAAGGCTGATTTATACTTTTGCGTTGAATCAACGGCATAGCCAATGCCGGGGGTCCACGGAGCTCCCGTACCTACGCAGAGGCCTTTGCATGTACCTCCTCCAAAATGTAACTACCCGTAGAATCAACGCGGTCTGCAAGCCCTGTGATTGGTCTACACGGACACATTGACGCAGAAGTATGAAGTGCTCGTGTCTGCATCAGCCCCTGCTGCGTAGGGGAGACACTAACGTATACATCAACCTTAACTAGGCAGGAAAAAGAAACTAAGTTAGCCTCATTCTCAGAGGTATTTATTGAAGTGTATGTATTGATAGCTGATGTGTTCTTATTAGTACCTGCATTAGACATAGGATAGTGTGTACTTTCCAAAAATAATGTTGATTAATAATAGTTTCTCAGAAATCCTTAGAGTATGGGAGTCGGGACGCTTTCCCTCAGGCTTGAGGGTCCACGTCCGGACTCACGCGGCCTGAATATGAAGCACTGAGAGCGGGTAAAATACCTCTGCGTTGACCCCCGGAGGAAAAGCGTTTTTTTCTCTCCAAATTCCAAGTCTTTTCATCCAGGCTCCAGGGGTCACGTCCGAAAATGAGGTCAGCCTATTGTTCAGTATGTTCAAGTTGAATATGTTCATGTTCAGTCTTGTGCAGACATAATTTGGGAAAAAAATAAAATGGTTCCTTTTGGTGCGGAAGACTGTATAGAACTACTTTTTTCCCCTCAAAAAATACTGTTAGGAGAATTGATAAGGAATTGGACTGATAAGCAGAATCGACTTTGGCATTGACATTGATAAAATCTTATCATTTCCCACCCCTAGTAAAGGACTAGTTATTGAGTCAGATGGCATTTTCATGTCCTTTATATAAATTTACCACCATCAACTTGTAATGAGTGTTTTTAAGATGGTATGTGATCAAGTGCAAACCAGATAATGAAAATATGGCTGAATATGATAAGATGAAACTTTTGTAATCACCTACTTTGACTAATTTTTCCAGACATTCAGATTCAAATGTACAGTTAACTGTAAAGGCGCTCTAAATCATGCTTTAATGGATGAGAGGAGTATCTCTGCCCTGACTGACTGACAGGTCCCAGTTTGACTCATGTTACTGTAGAAAGCCACAGTGAGACATCAGACCCACCTATTTGGAATAAGACCTCTGTCATTTCAGCCCCAGTTGCCCTTGTGTCTGAAGACTGATGGGGTCGGTCAGGATGTGAACGCTAGGACTCCGCCAGCTCCCCTAACTCCAGAGACAGCTCCCTCAGGCATGGGAGTTCCTGTATTATAATGTCAACAGCCAAAGGTGGATGCACAACAATTTCCTCCTTTTGAAGATTGTTGTGTAGAGTTAGGGCAGCGTTGAGTCCTAAACAGAGGCTCTCAAATTAGTCGCTGACAAAACATGAACCGGGATACAAGCTCAAAATCTGCAGCTTATTAGCCAACAAAAATTCAGCGTTTTTTAATTGGTAGACAATGAGCCATAGCTTGTATCTGGGTGATGCTTTTTTAATAATCTTTTTAACATTTTAAAGTAATTTTTCTCTTCTTTTCTGCAGGTGGCATAGCAGTCTCAGTTTTGATCTTATTGGTAACTCATTCTAATGTCTTCTTCCTGTTAACATACAGGCTAAATGGCCCAATATGCCAGAGTTATGACTTTATCTTTTCTTAAACTTAAAGCTCACTCCAAAATTCGCTATTAGCCCTTCAGTATCACACTTGACTTGAACTCATCGTCACTTATAAGGACTCAATTGGCCCAACAATATCACAAGAGTCATTTTGTGTGTGTTGTAATTTTTATTTTGGAGTTAATTTATTTTATAGCCCTTGTTAAAGCTAATCAATATCTGTGGTAAGGCCTCACTTGGGAATTGATCAAAAATGTTATAGCCCTCTTTTGGCCATTTCATTGGACCCTCAATCAGGTAGTCCTAGTACTTGAAGTGAACCAAAACCAACCACCGAACATCTTTCACCATTCACTGAGTTAAGTTTAGGCAGCAAAACTTTGAGTTAGATTTGTGGGCTGTCCTGGACTGGCTTTCTTAGCACCAGTCGCAGCATTGGGGAGGCAAAGCAGTAGTTTTTCCTTTGTCCAACACTCTTGTTCATTGGCAACGTTATTGAATAGGTAAGGATTATCATGTTAGCACAATTATTGTGAGCATCACAGAGCTTACACATAACGTATTTAACATTAAATATATTTGTTTGTCAGAAAAGAGTTCCACTTTTTGCTTTTTGGAGTATTTCAAGATCTTACACTGACAGGGGACTGGAGCCTTAACCTCACACAATCCAAGCCAGACACGTTTAGCTTGGTCCTGCTGTCATGCTGTAATTTCTCTGTGCAGAGATAAGGACAAAGGAGCAGTTTGTTTTGGGAAGTGTGGTCGACCTGGAAACACAGCCTTATCTCCTTTTATCGGAGCAGGAAATTGCTGCTCATCACCGCCTTTGTTGAAAGGACAGACAATACAAAATCTGACATTTTATGTCAGTTGTGTTTTATGCTTTTTTTGTGTTTGGGGGTAAGAGTGTTACCAGTTTAGGAAACCTGTTCTTTATTGTCTTTTAAAATTGGAAATGGTTTGGCACCCTCTTACCTCATTAACCTGGTGGATCCATATGTGCCTGCTAGGGCACTTTGTTCTCAAGGGACTGGCCTTTTAAGTCTCCCCAAGGTCCGTAAAAAGACTATTGGTGAGCAGGCCTTCTCATTTCGTGCTCCCACTCTATGGGCCGATCTCCCTGCTGACATTAGATTGGCTGTCCGGTTGATGTATTTAAGGCAAAGCTGAAGACCCACCTGTTTACTGTTGTTTATGGCTGATGTTTCTTATGTTGTGTCTTTATTTGTTTTTTGTTTTTAAGCTTTGTGAAGCACTTTGACCGAAAGCGCTCTATAAATAAAACTATTATTATTATTATTCTCCAGACATTTAACTATGGTGGGCATTGCAGAGAAGCCTATAGAGCTCCAAATGACTCTGTCTGATCAGTGCTATACTTGTTATCCTCAACATATTTGAGATGTTCCAGTGCTAAGACCAGTATCTAAAATGCATCCTTTATAGTCTTAAATATTGAACTATAAATATAGTACTCTTTATGGACTACAAAAGCAAACTAGTCTATGGGCTGAAAGATTGAGAGTTTATATTCTGTAATTTATAATGCCTGTAACTCCTCAAAGGAGGTAGGTGTGGGACGATGCTGGAGAAAAAGCATTTTCCACTGCAAGTATTGATGATGAGTGGGCATCTGTCAAAAAGCATGATTTACACATGTACAGGATGAGATCAGCAGTGATAAAAGAGGTATCACTTTGGTTATAATCAGTCACACTTGGCAGCTCCATCACGCGTGAGGATTTTTAACTCTGAAAGATGAAGCAGTCTTTAGATGTTGTCTTCTGAGACAAGAGCTTGTGCTTGCGTTGGAATACCCAGTAGTTCGAGTTGTGCTGTTTGCTAACTTAAAATCAGTTAACATTGAAAAAGTGAGCTGCCCCACTTCATATCTTACATCATTATGGTGTTTTCAATTTCTAAGGGGTTTCCATTGTGAGCTGTTTGATGTAACTGGTTTCTACGGTGGCCCTGAAGGACAAAACAAATTTACAAAAGTTGAAACACTTTTACAAAGTTGGAGACAAATTTACATTTTGGAAAACATTTTTACATTTTATAAAACAAAATTACATCAGCAAAACTCTTTTACCAAGGCCAAAACAAATTTACATTTAAGAAAACAAATTTACAAAAGATGAAACACTTTTACAAAGTTGGAGACAATTTTACAAAGTTGGAGACAATTTTACAAAGTTGGAGACAATTTTACAAAAGACGGAACACTTTTACCATTTCTGAAACAAATTAACATTTAATTTTTACGGAAAGGGACTATACCAAATACCGGAAGTGATCCGGAAGTGATCCAGAAGTGATCCGGAAGTGATCCGGAAGTGATCTGGAAGTGATGGAGTGAGGGGTCATTTAGTTTGTTTTGATGGAGAGAAACCAAATGGAGATGGACATGGTTTACATATTAGGACATCCTCTGGTCTCAGAGAGAGGTGTCAGACCTCAGATGAAAAAGCATCATGTCTCCGGAAAAGCTCCATCATGTGTCAGAGCTCAGATGAAACGGCCTCAGATCACATAGCCTCAGACTAAATGGAGTCAGGCTTAAAGGAGTCAGACTTGATGGTAAAAGTGTTCCTTCGTTTGTAAATTTGTTTTCTTAAATGTAAATTTGTTTTGGCCTTGGTAAAAGTGTTTTACTGATGTAATTTTGTTTTATAAAATGTAAAAAGGTTTTCCAAAATGTAAATTTGTCTCCAACTTTGTAAAAGTGTTTCATCTTTTGTAAATGTGTTTTGTCCTTCAGGGCCACAGTAGTTTTCGCTGTAAGGGTGGTTTCATGGTCAGAGGCCTTGGTGTGTAAAGTAAAGCCACAGGAAGGAGCTCTTTGCCCTTTGCCTGCTTTTTATCAGCTTAGTGACATTTGGCAGTGATATGGAGTCTTAACACAGGACTTTCATCCAGGACACCAGAGTTCCAGTGCCACCAGAGTGCAGCCTTTCTGATCGGATGTCAAAACCTGATCAAACTGTATCAGTTTGAAAATGTTAACCAGCTGTTAGATGTAGTGTTCATCAGGTGTAAACATGCAGATACAAGGCTGTGTTGTCAATAGCAGTGGAGCTTACTTGGGTAAATCCTCCTGTGGTTTGTTTACTTGAGAGTAAGAACAAAAGCGTTTGTGGTTGTATGGGTTTCACTTGTACAGCCCTGTTCAACCTTGTTACCATGCAGGACAACACAGCAGAGACACGTGCCATCCCGTCTTGGCTTGCCACTGTGCGTTTAAAGTTGCTTGGCGTGGACCTTTGTAAAAAGCCTATTAGACTGGTCCCTTGCCTCCTTTCCAAGCAGCAGCATGTATCAGCTGTTAACCCATCACAGGTCAGCATGCTAACACCTTTACAGGGAAAAAGCTTACGTGTTAAGGTTGCACCATGGACTTTTTGTGAAAGCCTCTCAAGGGAGCTGCTCATCATCCTGAGGTAACCATAGGTATCTCTGGGTTGGGACCATCATTTCAAATCAACGTTGTTCTGTATTGGAGAAGTCCTGAAACCAGACCATTGATTCTTTTGGAAAGATTTGTCAAAATGCAAGTTCTTGTGAATTCCATATTATCTTAAAAGCTGTCAGAGACCAAGGTAGCAAAGGTTTCACAAAGGCTGTAAAGGACACTTGCATGGAACTGAGAGCGTATTCCCAGTGTCAGATTTATCTTTACACATTTAGCTTATGAATCTCCACTTGTGGATATTTTGAAAATGCCAAAAAGAAAGAAAGTCACAGGAGATCTCTTTTAAGTGAGACAAAGAGACAAAGCACAGCGCTGACTCTTATCAAAGCCACTAGAAACACCACTCCTGTGCCAACACATTTTTACCTGCAGCCAAGGCAACAAGCTTTTCAATGAGGCTGTGAAGGCAACACGCTCTCTCTGTTTTACTTCCCTTTTGTACAGGATCAGCGCCTCTCCTCTGGTAGATGCTATCTACCTCCTGATGCCTATTTACAACTTCTGCACAGTCATGAATCCCTATATCATGACTGTGAAACATATACTGTGTTATTATAACTGACACAGACATGACTCACTATTGAACAGTGTGTTGACTTCTTCTTTCTGATGTTGTTAGTCCAAACAAAGTCCTAGACTGTCAACATGCTTGTGGTGTTTTTGTGAAAATAGACCTCAGTAACATGACGTAACATGAAAATGTAATTGTATGTTCAAAGACTGAGCTTATTTTCCTGCATCTTGTTCTGTTTTAACTCTTTCGCTGTCCTGCAGGTTTCTCAGTCCTGTGTGGGATGTTAACGGACTGGTGGCGCGTTGAGGCTGAAGGAGCATGGTGAAACACCAACCCTTACAGGTCTATGAGAAGCAGGTCTTTCTGTCCTTTGTCACTGGAGTCTATGGTTGGCGCTGGAAACGCTACCAACGTTCCCAAGACGACAGCTCCAGGGTAAGACTTGAGCTGATATTGTCATTGTTGTTGTTATTGTTGGCACTGTTTTGTTTGCAACCTTGCTGTGGTGCTGTAGTCTTTGTTGTCTGTATGATTGTGTCATGTGATGGATAGTGGAAAGACATTGAAATAACTATTCAGAAAGAGATGTAATAATTAGAGATAGACCGATATGTTTTTTTTCAGGGCCGATACCGATTATTAGTAGTCAAGGAGAACGATAACCGATATTTGGAGCAGATATTCATTTGCAGTAAAAGGGAAAATATTGTTGTCAAAATTTTGAATAATACAAACTCCAACACTTAACTTTGTTTAAATGCCTTGAAGCATATGTTTATTAAACAGCTTTTCAGATTTGCAAGATGTTAAAGTTTATCTTAGACAATAGACATCTTTGTTTTAAAATTCAAGCTAAAGTGCAGGGAGCTCCCAGGCTCAGCAGCATGTCTTATAAAGTTCAATGAAAACTTAAACAAATAAATAGCTCTCTAAAGTTTCCTACAGTAAAGTTTTCCAAAATTTCAATATAACTGAAATGTTAATCTTTCACTTATCTTTGTTTTAAAGGGATATTTCAGTTTTTTTGGAGTGGGGTTGTATGAGTTTTTAATCAATAGTAGTTGTAGGGGCCACAGCAGATGCTGCTCAGCTCATCCCCAGGGATGAGAAACTGCTGGAGAAATGAGCCAAAATAACCCAGTTTTAAATTGATCTCTTATTGACCGTCGGATTTAAAAAAAAAAGGCACCGATAATCGTCCCAGTCAATAATCGGTCTATCCCTAGTAATAATGCATTCTATTCACAATACCATGCAATTCACAGTTTGCAGGGTGGAAATAACATAGTTTATGTTCAGCTTCAACCAAAAGACCACTGCTATTATCATGCTTTGATATTTGATATTTCTACTGTGTTTTGCCAGGGTACATTTATTTTCTTGTTTCGATTATAAACATGTATTTACTTTGAAAGGGTAGATACAGCACTTCCACTACACTGTCATACAGTATGTAGTCTAATATTTTCATTAGCCTGAGACATTAGCACTTATGTTGTCATACTTTCTCTGTTACCTGCAGAACAGGTGTGGAGATACTACCTGCCACACATTAACAAGGAGTAAAGAGATTGTCCCCTAGCTTTTCAATAACCGTAGACAATCTTATATAAAAAAATTAATAACTGAGACCCAGCAATTCATTTTTGTCCTCTGTGGAGGAAATGCATTTTAGCTATCTAAATTAAGAACCATACATGCAGTCTGTAAAAACCGCACTGTCCTGTGAAGAGGACATCCTGGACGTTCTAATGATGTCTCACTTGTGGGGGTGTAGCCAACAGATCACATGAACTTTCTTTTCTAAATGGCTGCAAACTCAACTTTCACATTATATGGCACACACGCACACACTGACACCTCAACTCAGTAAAAAATTGGATTGAGGTGACTTTAAAGGGTTGAGTAGGCATTTTAAAATTATATGTTAATGTTCTGACGTGTTCCCACTATATAGGTGTTTTAATGTTCATGAAATGACACAAAATCTTAACAGAAATACACAAATCCATGAAATAATATAATTACATTCTGTGACTTACATTCTTGTGTTCATATGTGTCTGGTGTGTATATATGTGGGATGTGGTGCACCATTGCTGTGAGGCTGGGTGGATGTTTATGGTTATTGTGTTCATACATGTATTCCTGTACAGACGGTGGCAACAAATCTCCTTATTAAGGACAAATAAAGATCTATCTATCTATCTATCTATCTATCTATCTATCTATCTATCTATCTATCTATCTATCTATCTATCTATCTATCTATCTATCTATCTATCTATCTATCTATCTATCTATCTGTCTGTCTGTCTGTCTGTCTGTCTGTCTGTCTATCTGTCTATCTATCTATCTATCTATCTATCTATCTATCTATCTATCTATCTATCTATCTATCTATCTATCTCATCTAGACTTAATGTCCGTTACAAGGGACAGAGGATAAAAATTAAATTAACAACATTATTGCATTTTTTTTTCTGTAATATATTTCTTTAAACCCCAATACTTATATTATTCAGAAAAAAAAATCAATATCAAAACCTCTTCTGGGTCTCAGGAGGTTTTAAAGGTCACCAAACTAGCGATGCTTCTGAACTCCAAAGTCCTCACCTCCTGCTGCCATGTCTGTATCAGATAGTGCAGCTTATCTCTTATGTAGAAAATAACAGAAAAAGGCCTCAAAAAGTCAACCTCAGAGTCCTCTGTCTTGTCACACTTCTACTGTGATGGCTTAAGTGAGGAGGAAGAGTTCAGACTCATGGTTGTTAAGTTAATTATAGTTACTTAAGCTGTAGTTACACTGCATCTGGTAAATGCTAATGCTGTTTTAGTTACAACTCAGTCACCAGGCCTTTCATGACAACAACATTTATCCCTGCACAAAGGGTCTTAGTCTAATACGTTGTGATGATAAGAAAACAAACAGTATTAAATAATTTCTAATAATAATTGAGCTTGTAAATCTTCTTAATGAATGCACATCCTGTTAACCTGACTGATAAAGACTTAAAACAGTTTGTATGTGTTGTCTTACTTCTCTACAAGTTAACAAACTGTGTATACAAAGAGATCTTCTAACAGAGCATACATGTACAGAAAACAGAGATAGTAGAGAACATGTGGACATTGGCACACATCGAAGCTGAAAATGTTGTCACAGTCTTGTGGATGCTGTGCCGAAACCTGATCACAGCCCAGAAATGAATGAACTATTGTGTTATTGTGTCCCATTCTAACTATCATGGCTCTGAATAACAAAAGTAGGTCAGGCAAAAAAAAACTTTGGAAACATTTGAGATGTCTTTTGTTGCATTTCAGTCCACAGATATTAGAATTTAGATGAGGTTTCTTTGCTGTCTTTGCTAAAGAATCAAAATCAAAACATAATTATTGTGCACAAAAACCTGACGAGCCTATCACAGGTTGTAAAGATAATTTTGTTTTTTACAAAATATGTCTGATAACGCTGTACTGCCCCTAAACCAAAAATGTTGGGACGTTGTGTAAAATGTTAACAAATACCTGTTTTGATAGTTTGAAAATCTCTTCAAGGCCTTACTTCATTGAAAGTTGACAGCATAGCAAATGATGAAACTGAAACATTGTATTGTTTTATTAAAAATATATGCTCATTTTAAAATCGATGCCGGCTGCAACAGATTTAAAGAGATGTTGGGAGAAGGGCAACCAAACACTAAAATAGTTGTGTAATGCTTAAATAAAACACCTGGAGGAACTTCTCCCAAATAATTAGCTTAATTTGCAACAGGCTTGTGACATGAATGGGTATGAAAAGAGGCTAAAGCTGTTTTCGAAGCCGCCAACTATACTAGCAGTACGTACTGATTTGGCCAAAATTCAGTTTGTAGTATGTAGTATGTGAAAAAGAGCAAAATCTGCAATATGCCAAAACTACCCAGATGTCGTACTGATTCATGAAAATTTCACAGTATGCATCGGACCAGTCTGCCTCATGTACTGTTTCCCACAATGCACAGCGCTAACGATATGTTTCTTCTTTTTCTTCTTTTTTGACTGTAACACTCCATTTTTAGGTGGTGTAAAAATCATTAAATTCCATATAAACCACTTCTTAACTTTTTAAATCATAAGTGGATGCTAAAGAAGCAGTTTCTCTATCGGCTTCACCATTGTTTACTTCCGCTTTCCGAAACCGGAAATCCAGTGACGTCTGGCTCAGCATGCTGCAGAACAGATCAAACAGAAGAGTCAGACAACATACTAAATTCAAACGCAGTATGTAGTAGGCAGTACCTACTGACTACATTCGTAGGTAGTATGTAGCAGGCCGTTTCGAAAACAGCCTAAATCTCTGAAGGAAAGATAGGAAGAGACTGAACGCTCTGTGAGAGACTGTGTGAGCAAGAAGTATAACCATTTCTGAATAATGTTCATCAGCGTATAATTGCAAAGAATTTGGGGATTCAGACTCTGTAGTGAAAATCACTGCATGGACTCATTTTTACTCTCCTTTGTCTCTGAACAAAGGGTTAAAACTGCCCCATGCAAAGAGGAAACCATGTATAAACAATATCCTAAAATCTTTTCCTGTGTTCTGACAATTCCAATTTTGACAGTCTTTTTGGAAATCATGGACGCCACCTAGACCAGCCAGCTTGTTAGAAACTGGTCTTCTTGGTTCTCAAATGTTTACAGTGTTGCAGAGGTGATGCAACACAATGATAAACATGCTCCTGTTCCAACTTTTTTTAGGCATGTTGCTGGCATCAAATTTAAAGTGAGAATTTATTTTCACAAAATAGCATAGTTTTTCATTTTTTTAACATTTGATATGTTGTGTTAGGTTTAAAGCTGGGGTTGGTAGTCTCGGAAAACTAGCATGAATTTGAATGTGAAATAGTGAAAGTTAAAAACACAAACAAACATGGCTATTGTTAGTATTCACAACTGTCATATTAGCATTATCCAGTTGTACTGGTGACACGATATCAGGAGAAAAGTTACAACACATATAATACTGTAACAGCTCTACTGTTTGTTAAACGTGTTCAGTGTAGATGCTCTTAATTCCTACAGTGTTGACAGTCAGTGAAGGCATCAGGAGAGGTGTAGAGTGTGTGAGCGGGAGAGAGGAGAGACAAGAGAAGAAGTTTTTCATTCATTCAAATATTGATTGTTGCTTTGTTGGTTGGTGTGTTCATGGCCGACAGTGACCGGTTATTAAAGATCAATGTGTTCACGAGTCGGCTCATCATCCCGACAGCGTCCAGACGGATGCTACAGTACATCTACATTTCTGTAGGACTTACTGAATGTCATTAATTCTTTTGCTTGTCAGAGCCCCCATGGTGAGAGCTTTTTAGACTCTGATCCAGACTACACTCCTGAGCAAAGTATCTCATCGGGTCAGAGGGGACAGGCCCAAGGTCGAGTGAGTGGGGAAGTAAATAGAGTCAGTGGAAGCAGAGGCAGGGGATGGGGAGTGCACGCCGTGGAAATGTACGTGCTGGAGGCGGGCAGAACGGCAGGACGGGATTTGATTGGTTTAAAATTTTGGAACCCAAAAACGGTGATTCGTTGGTGTTTTCCCAGGTTTACTCCGGCTGTAGATAGCAGCTTTTCTTCGCTCTTTTTTAGACACACATTATGTATTGATTGCCATCGGGACATAAAGATCATTTTAACCAGTATAACAAAAAGTGTATCTAAATCTGACTACCAACCCCAGCTTTAAATGATTTGCAAACCATCAAATTCTACTTTGAAGAACATTTTACACAAAATCCTATCTTTTTTTGGATTGGGGACTTTTTTTCATTAAAGGAATTTATTATTGAGGTTGTTGTTTAATCCTATAACACACAGTTCTCAAATTAGGGGTCAGAAGCCAAATGTAGATCTCTAAAAGTCCTGAAAGTATCCCTTTAGAAAAAGTTGTGAGAAAACTCTACCCAGAATCTTTATTTTTTGCAGAGCATGTGTTTCCTATGACACGGTGCACTTGCAGTGGTAAGGTATTCAAAGTCCAATATTATTGTCCAACACATCTTTGCATTGGTGGTCCCCTGCAATGAAAGGTCAAATTTCATACATTTGGGTTGAGATTGTCATGAAGAAGATAGTGGTGGGCTCTGTGGGTGGATCAGTTGAGTAACACAGCTTCAGGAGATAATGTCATCCCATTTTCCACTGGATTCCAAAGCAACATCCAGACCAGAGCCTAGTAACTGGGTAAAATGATCCTCACAGTAAAGCGATGAACAGACTCAGCATAGTGTTTAGCTGTGGAAAGCAGAGCCAGACACCCAGCTGTGTTTGATACCCGCTGTGCATCCACAGCAACTGATGCTGGATGTCTTCTTTATCACAAAGAGTCAGTGCCTCAGTCATAAATTAGTCCATTTAATGAATGTGTGAGCCTGGCACTGATGATATGCTGACCAAGAGGATAAGGAATTAACACACAGCTGCCTCATCCCCTCTCTGTGTCTCCAAAGCTTCATGTAGTCACACACACAAAGTGCTTTGACATTACACTGCAACACATCAATGTCTGACTGATTGTTTTATTGCACCAATGAGGACAGATAGACCCTCAGTGTTGCTTTTGGTTACCAGTTTATTGTTCTTGTTTAAACCATCAGAGCTCACTTTGTCTGGGCTCAGAGACAAGGCAAATGTTTTGAGCTTTTTATCCCTGATTCTGCCCTCCCAACAATCAATGCAGAAACCTGGTTTGGGATCACGTTGGTACCCTGTTATCTGTTTATGTTTGGGCTTTTTAAAGAAAGGGCTTTTAACAAGCTAAAATGCACGGGGCAGCGCATGTGGCAAAGTGAATTATCACCCAGGTTTTACACAATCTTAGCGCTGAGTGAGACTTATAAGCCTTTTCCACTACACAGTTCCAGCCCTACAGGCGCACAGGTGGCACGTTGCTATATTGAGGAAGCAGAATACTTCATAGCGTACATTTCTTTTGCTATTACTACTAGTACGACTAACACTATAGGCCCTTTTCCACTACACAGTTCCAGCTCAACTCGACTCGACTCTACTCGGTTTGGGTACTCACGATGGGCGGGGTCGTCATAACACAGCTGCGCCAAACTGCTGCGCCAAACTGCGTTCACGTCATTTTGAACGCGACACAAACACAACAATCACAAATAATGGAGGACATGGAGGTAATGGTGTACTTAGTGCTCGGTCTGTGGCTTTGCGTGCAGACATTGTACAGTACTGATGTCGTTGTTTTTTTAAATGGCGGGTTTGATTCCTGTCTTGGGTGTTGCGCTCATGACTCTTCGGTGACGACACTCTCTGACCAATCAGTGGCCGGCAGTCTGTGGACGTCACCTTTTAGTATCCGCTCAGCTTGCTTGGAACCAGAGCAGAGCAGGTACAAAAAACTGGTATCTGACACGAGGTACCGCGCCCTTGGAAACACAAACTGAGTAGAGTCGAGTCAAGTTGAGTGGGGTAGACGGGCCGGTGGAAAAGGGCCAAAAGGGTGCAAAGATGTTGGATTAAGTCCTTTTATTATTAAAAGGTGTTTTTGGGCATTACTTAAATCCAACTACTCTATGTGACTGCTTTTGTTCCCTTTAAGAGCCAAGTGCACCTGCAGGCAGGCATGATACTTTTACACAGCTGTTACAAGGCTGTAGTTTTTGGCCCTGCAGTGCTGAGGTGAAGCAGCCGTGGGAGGAGATAGGGGTGAAGGAGTCCTCATCTTAGCATCCCTATATTAGCCCTCATATGGCCCTTTTCCACTGGCCCGTCTTAGCCCTACTCTACTCGACTTGACTGGACTCTACTCGGTTGCGTTTCCACGGGCGCGGCACCTCGTGTCAGATACCAGTTTTTCGTACCTGCTCTGCTCTGGTTCTAAGCGAGCTGAGCGGCTACTAAAAGGTGACGTTGACGGACTGCCGACCACTGATTGGTCAGAGAGTGTCGTCACAGAAGAGTCATGAGCGCTACACCCAACAAAGGAATCAAACCCGCCATTTTTAAAAAACGACATCGGTACTACACAATGTCTTCACGCAAAGTTTCTCTGTGGTTTCTCCTCTCTCACTCGGCCTGCGACTAAAAGCCACAGACCGAGCACTAAGTACACCATTGCCTCCATGTCCTCCATTATTTGTGATTGTTGTGTTTGTGTCGCGTTCAAAATGACATGAACGCAGTTTCGTGCAGCAGTTTTGCGCAGCTGTGTTATGATGACCCCACCCACCGTGAGTCGGTACTTGGGCTGGTGGAAAAGGTACCCAAACCGAGTAGAGCCGAGTCGAGTAGAGCTGGAACTGTGTAGTGGAAAAGGGCCTATAGTGTTAGTCGTACTAGTAGTAATAGCAAAAGAAATGTACGCTATGAAGTATTCTGCTTCCTCAATATAGCAACGTGCCACCTGTGCGCCTGACCACACCTCATTATAAGACCAACACGCCCATGGTCACAATATGGGTGCCTGTTCCCTCGCTATTTACACAACCTGGGCACTGAAAGTTGCCCTATGGCTTCTTGCAAACGTCTTGCAAAATCATCAGGGCCACCATTTAAGTGTGAGGAGAAAAACTGCCCACAGTATAGCTTATCAGAAGTAAACATAGAAACACCTGAGGCTAACACTCTATCATACTTCTTTGACAGATACTTAAACTGGCATATAAAATGTCACCTCCATGACTTGCTGTGGGACAGAGCTGGCTGTGTCTCTCTGAACACTTTTTCATTCAGGCTTATTTTACCGTTGGCATTACTTGTTTTATCATTGCAAAGCATCACTACAAACTACACTGAAAGAGGTTGTTTATTTTTCCATCTGTCTGGCACACACTGGAATCTTTATAATATCCTGTAGTGATAAGCCACTACTTAAAAATCTTGTTATTTTTTCATGTTAGAGATCAGGAAGAAGAGTACTACTGAAGTACTCAGCCTTGGTTAAAGATAACTGAGTATTTCTGCTGACCTGCAGTTTTCTGAGAGTTTGCTCCAGATATATGGAGCATGGAAACTGAAAGCTGCTTTTCAATGTTTGGTGCTGACTCTGGGGACAGATCTGTCCCAGATTACCTGGGAAGTCTGGATTGTTAGTCAGAAGAGTTACCATCTACCAATGCTTAACAGTGAAGAAAACAAAAGAGGAAGGCTGTAAAAATCTGGATGACAAAATGTTTTAGAAACACACTAAGCCAGCAAGCTTTATACTTAATTGAGAGCTTCTTGTTAGATATCTGTCGTTGGATGACGTGAGCATCAGGGCTTAGATGTCTCCTGTTTCTTTTAAACATCATCAGCTGTGCCAGCTTCTTGATTTTGTGGTCCTATAAATTCCTATTGAAAACAGGTTTAAACTTATTTTGAGGAAACTACTTTTGTTTATATTCTACATTCTAGTGTTATGTCAAGGTTCACCTTGATGCCTTTTTTTTGTGCCTGACAATACCATCAGCTGCTCTCTTTCACTGAAGACTTCTCTTTCATTGGGTACCATGGTCTTGGTACTTGGAAAGTATTGACTTAAGCATTATTTCAAAGAATCAAATGACATGTATCCACATTTATAATCCAGCTGTGATACATACTTGATTGGCAAAGTGTTGCCAGGGATAACTTGATCAAACATGAACAAACGGATCCTCATCTATTTCAATTTCAAGGACATTTGAACAAGCAGCTGTTTCATACATGTTTGCCATGTGGGCTTTATTTGAATACAACAAACTCTTACATTATAAGCCTTTTGCATTTCGTAGTACACACTATATTCCTCAGCTTTTCAGTGTTCATCTTTGTATATCAGCTCCCGCCATCAGTCCCATGTGCTGCTGACTCTAACCTTGTCTGGCTGTTCACTGTCAAGTAAGCAAATTATTATCATAAGGTGAGGTTGGCATACTGATCAGGATTCATGAGAGCTGTCGGCTCATGCTATACTATACTGCAACTCATTAGTTTTGAAGATGACAAAGTTACGAGTTTTTAGGGTTGCAAAGGGGTGGAAAATTTCCAGTAAATTTCCGGAAAGTTTCAGGTAAATTTCCATGGGAAGTTAAGCCGGGGAATTTTGGTAATATTCAAAATTGGAAAGTTTCCATGGGAATTTATTGGAATTAATGGGAATTAACTGGGAATTGAGGTTAACTTAATGGAAATGTATCAAGGCATAAATATTTGTTTTGTTATAAGCAGACATCCATTCAAAATAATACAATTAAAACAGATGTATTTGTAAATAGAACTTCATCAAGTGTCAAATATTTTATTGAACAATCAATTTTTTCATTGAAGAACAAAAACATAAATGTTGAGTTAAATATTACTCATCCCCCCGACCCAAACCATTAAAACATTAACAAAAATGTAATCCCAACAAAGTCCCATTCAAAATGTTAAATGAAAAGAGCCTCTCTCCCTCCAAAAGAGTCCCATTCAACATGCAAATAAAAAAGCATCTTCCCTCAAGCTGAGCCTCTGCATTTTTGCTTAACCCTTTCAGTTAATGGGCTCTTCCTGGGCTCTTCTTATGTTCCCTATTAAGAGCCAACCTTCAATTTAGTAAATTCCTGGTTTATTCACATAAATTCCTGTTAATTCCCATGGAAAGTTTCCAACTTTAAAAAATTCCTGGAATTTTGCAACCTCACAAGTTTTTCCTTATTAATTATAATTACGTTAGTGATCCATATGGCCCGCCTCTTCCCTGCTGGTGGGAGCCGAATAGACAAACTGGAGCAGCTGAGAGTGAAATATGTCTCTAAAGGGAGCTCTATAGGAAGTAGTTCCTGGCGGTCTCCTGTTTCTCACCATATTCATCACCAAGAAGATTTTCTCACTCAGGGATTACTTAACCTGTTGCTCACCTCCTTTCACTGACCTAACTGCTCACCGCTTCCTGGATCCTAATCCACTGAACAACTAGTCTCTGGGAGAGGAACACAGAGACACAAAGAAGACTTGGACAAAGGCAGATTTACAGATTTAATAGACTTAAATAGTCTCTGCAGGAGAAAAAGGCTACATCAGGGTGATTATAGGATGACTCTTCCTAATGTTTTGTAAGCTAGAGCTTATTTTACAGTTTATTTGTGTCAAAGTCACCTAAATCAGAAACCATGATACAAAAAATGCTTGATTCTTTTGGAACCAGCACCCTCTGGCTTATGTGCTTGTCTGAATTTGATTCTCATATCCTCCCTGTGTTATATAAGGTGATAATATTCTCTGATGAATATTCTTAGCATGACAATGGCGGAACATTTCTGAAAATCATTCTGTGTCGACTCAGCTGCCTCATCAGTGCAGCCATTTGCTCTGTACCTGCACACACATCTACTTATCACACAGCCTCTTACATAAGCTGCTGGAAATGGTGAGTCCAGGCACGGTGTGTTGCAAAGCTGATCAATGCTCATCAGGATCTGTGGAGCGGCCTATCATTCTCCTCACCTCCCCACACAGAGCATTAGCTGCTAATCCTGTTAACCAGTGAAGGGAAGAGTCCTTGACTGCTGCACACACTCTCCTTTACACCTTTGCCCCACATAGCCGGCCTGTACAGGAAGGGGTTAAGTACTTGTGAGCATGGTCTGCAGCACATGCAGCAGAGCATCACGGCTGAGCAGATCCAGTCAGGATAAACAGGTCCTCTATAAAAACTCTTAAAGCTCCTGTTAGAATATTTTAGTTTATGCTGAGTTTGGCGCCCCCTGTGGACATGTGAAAGTATTTTTTTTTTCTTTTACAAAAAATTGAATTTAATGAATTTGATTTCCTAATGAATCCTGATATGTGTTTGTACCAAAACAAACCGAGTCTCTGGCCCAGCCCAGGGTAAAACTAATGCCTTTAAACAAATGAATGACACAAATCTACAATTTACTCTCAACTCAACTCAATTCAACTCAACTCAACTCAACTCAACTCAACTCAACTCAACTCAACTCAACTCAACTCAACTTTATTTATATATCACCTTACATACATAAAAACATGCAGCCCAAAGTGCTTCACAGAATAACAGAGACAGAAAACAACAGCAATGGTAAAATTATAAAAGGCTTGATTATAAATAAAATAATTACCACTAAATACTACTAAAATCAATACAGTAAAATGAATCAAATAAGTAGTAGTTTAAAATAAGCCAGCGTTAACAAGATCAGATGAACACAAGAAATAAATAGATAAATAAATAATAAAATAAGATAAATATATGTTAAAGCAATGACTAAAATAATAATGATTAAATTCATAATAAAAGTAATTAAAATGATAATAATGCAGTCCAGGTCTAAAAATAAACTACTCCAAATTAAAAGCTAGATTAAAAAGTAAGTCTTAAGTTTACTTTTAAAAACACCCAGAGAGCTCGCTCTTCTAATGTCCAGAGGCAGAGAGTTCCACAGTTTAGGGGCGTAAAAACAGAAAGCTCTCTGGCCGGCGCTTGTGTGAGACACACGAGGAACATTTAAAAGGTAAGCATTCGAGGACCTCAGTGATCGGGTGGGAACATTAAATGACAGGAGATCAGTGATGTATGGAGGAGCAAGGCTGTTAAGAGCTTTAAAAACAAGTAAAATAACTTTAAAATCAATTCTAAAAGAGACAGGGAGCCAGTGCAGAGTTTTAAGAAGAGGAGTTATGTGATCAGTTTTATTTTTTTGTGTTAAAACTCTGGCAGCAGTGTTTTGAACAAGTTGCAGTTTCATGATAGACTTTTTGGGCAAACCAGTAAAAAGAGAGTTGCAGTAGTCGATGTGGCTTGTGATAAAAGCATGAATTAAAATTTCAGCATCTTTCTGGGATAAAAAAGGTCGGAATCTGAATCTAAAACTACTCCCAGGTTTGTGACCTTTGATTTAATTTAAATTAAATTTAACTCTCAGCAACACACAGTTGGCAAAGTGTTGAGCTGATTACATTCAGAGCTGTGTTCTCGTTGATGGGCGGGCCAAGCTCTTGAGGAGTGAAACAGTGCATGCTCATCTCTGATTGGTGTGTTGTTTTTTTTCAGGCTGCAACACAAGTGCAGGAGTATACGGCCTTGGAGGATACAGCATGCACAGCCACACAAACACACACATACAGAGAACACTCACAGTTGCTGCTCTTACACTGATTATAGCAGCATTGATATTCTGTCTCATACTCTACAACTTTGTGTTGTTTGTGTTTTTCTCACAGTGGGAGTGTACATGGTTCAGCCTCCTGTGCAGTTCTTTCATCCTGTTACTCTTCTGGGCTTACTTCTGGCTGGTGGCTCAAAATGACATCAACGAGTTCAACATGTGAGTCTGTCATCAAATATTTGGCTTTATATTGTTTGTGAATAATCTTTTCAGCAGCAGAAGGGAGACCAGGCAAACAAGCTTGTGTTGTTTTTCAATTGTGTCCCTTAAACTGTTGAAAACATGAGCAAAGTCTTAGAGACGACACTTGATGGTTTCTAAAGAGGCATTAAGTGCAAAGAGGGCGGTCACCATATAAGAAATGCTGACTCCTACTAACTTCCAGCATACATTGAAACCATGAAAGAGGTGCTGTTGAGACCATGGACATATGTTGCATTCATGTGCTCATAGGATAGTCCTAGTTTCTGAGTTAAGAAGTTGTTTTCTGACTTTGGTGTGTTGATGTGTTTTCAATTCTGAAAGTCAGGTTTAAAGTTACCTGACAGTTGCTGCAGGGTTCTCACGCGTCCTGGAAAACCTGGAAAACCTGGAAAACAGTTGACCAGTTTTCCAGTACTGGAAAACACCTGGAAAATGGGAGAAAAAGTCAAATGTCCTGGAAAATCACATATAGTCCTGGAAAATGAATCCAACATGGCTGCATGCGACCTGACCAGATTAACAAAACACATCCCTATTCATTGAAAGTTGAGTGCACGCTGTGCTGGAAGAGACAGCGACACTGCGCAACTTTTTTCACATCTTTTCTCCTTCACTTCATAATCATGCATTCACAGAAAACGGGGGTATATTGTTCATGTTTTATGGTGCATTAAAGGTGACATATCATGCAAAATCGACTTTTTAATGGTTCTCTCCCTGAAATATGTGTCCATGGCATGTCTACAAACCCCCTGGAAATGAAATGAATCCATTCTGCCCCTGTTCTGATTTCTCAACCATTCTGTAAATGTGTTTTTCATACGTCACAATGCACAATCTGTAACGGAAGTCAGAGCTCGGAGCTTGTTCAGCCCATCGACTGTATAAAATACAACTCAACCCCTCCTCTGTTTTTCATTCCCTGCACATGTGTGCTAACAAGGAGCTTATGAGGGAGGCATGCTAGTTGTAGGCTGTCTTAATAAACACAAAGGTCGGTTTTACTCCCCACGTTTGCAGATTTGAAGATCTAGTGGATGATTTTTAGTTTTCATGGAAAAGTGCTAGCGCTAGTTAGCATAGCCACATAGCTACATGTTCGTAGCTGTGTACCAAGACACATGTCGACATACTGACAAATAAATCAACAAGAAACACTAAATCTGTGACCAATGGTTCAGAAAGGTCCTGCTGCAGGCGCCTCTCCGTCAGGATCAGGGTTCAGGGTTAGGATTAGGGTTAGGGTTTGGGTTAGGGTTGTGATTAGGGTTAGGATTAGGGTTCGGGTAAAGGTTTGGATAAGGGTTGGGGTTAGGCTTAGGGTTGTGATTAGGGTTAGGGTTTGGATTAGGGTTAGGATTAGGGTTAGGATTAGGGTTAGGGTTAGGGTTAGGGTTAGGGTTGTGATTTGGATTAGGGTTAGGGTTAGGGTTAGGGTTGTGATTAGGGTTAGGATTAGGGTTAGGGTTAGGGTTTGGATTAGGGTTAGGGTTAGGGTTAGGATTAGGGTTGTGATTAGGGTTAGGGTTAGGATTAGGGTTAGGGTTGTGATTAGGGTTAGGGTTTGGATAAGGGTTGGGATTAGGGTTAGGGTTCTGATTAGGGTAAGGGTTTGGATAAGGGTTGGGATTAGAGTAAGGGTTAGGGTAAGGGTTTGGATAAGGGTTAGGGTTAGGGTTGTGATTAGGGTTAGGGTTTGGATTAGGGTTGGGATTAGGGTTAGGGTTTGGACTAGGGTTAGGATTAGGGTTAGGGTTTGGATTAGGGTTAGGGTTGTGATTAGGGTTAGGGTTGTGATTAGGGTCAAGGTTTGGATTAGGGTTAGGGTTAGGGTTAGGATTAAAGTAAGGGTTTGGATAAGGGTTAGGGTTAGGGTTGTGATTAGGGTTAGGGTTTGGATTAGGGTTGGGATTAGGGTTAGGGTTTGGACTAGGGTTAGGATTAGGGTTAGGGTTTGGATTAGGGTTAGGGTTGTGATTAGGGTTAGGGTTGTGATTAGGGTCAAGGTTTGGATTAGGGTTAGGGTTAGGGTTAGGATTAAAGTAAGGGTTAGGGTTAGGATAAGGGTTAGGGTTGTGATTAGGGTTAGGGTTTGGATAAGGGTTATGGTTAGGATTAGGGTTAGGGTTGCGATTATGGTTAGTTTGGTTCTAGGGTTAGAACCAAACTCAAGCAAACTAAACCAGAATTTAACCAGACCTGAACCAGAACCGAACCAGAACTGAACCGTACCAGAACCGAACCAGTACCAGAACCGGACCAGAACAGGACCAGAATCACAACCAAACTCAAGCAAACCCAACCAGAACCGAACCAGAACCGTACCAGAAATGAACCAGAACCGAACCAGAACTGAACCTGAACCGAACCAGATCCGACCCAGATCCCAACTTTAACAGAACCGTACCAGAACCGAACTGTACCAGTACCAAACCAGAACAAAACCAGAACCGTACAAGAACCGAACCAGAACCGAACTCAAGCAAACCCAACCAGAACCGTACCAGAACTGAACCAGAAACGACCCAGAACTGAACCAGAACTTAACCATAACAGAACCGACCCGGAACCGAACCAGAACCAGAACAGAACCGAACCAGAACCGTTCCAGAACTGAACCAGAACCGAACCAGAACCAGAACGGTACCGTACCAGAACCGAACCAGAACCAAACAAGAACCTTGCCAGAACCGTACCAGAACCGAACCGTACCAGAACCGAACCAGAACCAGAACCAGAACCGTACCAGAACTTAACCAGAACCGAACTCAAGCAAACCCAACCAGAACCGTACCAGAACTTAACCAGAACCGAACCAGAACCAGAACAAAAACCGAACCAGAACCGAACCAGAACCGAACTGTACCAGAACTGACCCAGAACCGAACCAGAACCAGAACCGAACCAGAACCGAACCAGAACCGAACCAGAACCGAACTCAAGCAAACAGAACCAGAACTAAACTCAAGCAAACAGAACCAGAACCAGAACTGAACTCAAGCAAACAGATCCAGAACCAACTCAAGCAAATAGAATCAGAACCAGAACCGAACTTGAGCAAACAGGATTAGGGTTAGGATTAGGATTAGGATTAGGGTTAGGATTAGGATTAGGGTTAGGGTTAGGGTTAGGGTTTGGATTAGGATTAGGGTTAGGGTTGTGATTAGGGTTAGGGTTTGGATTAGGGTTGGGATTAGGGTTAGGGTTTGGACTAGGGTTAGGATTAGGGTTAGGGTTTGGATTAGGGTTAGGGTTGTGATTAGGGTTAGGGTTGTGATTAGGGTCAAGGTTTGGATTAGGGTTAGGATTAGGGTTAGGGTTAGGATTAAAGTAAGGGTTAGGGTTAGGATAAGGGTTAGGGTTGTGATTAGGGTTAGGGTTTGGATAAGGGTTGGGATTAGGGTAAGGGTTTGGATAAGGGTTGTGATTAGCATTTGGATTAGGGTTACGGTAAGGGTTGTGATTAGGGTTAGGGTTTGGATAAGGGTTATGGTTAGGATTAGGGTTAGGGTTGCGATTATGGTTAGTTTGGTTCTAGGGTTAGAACCAAACTCAAGCAAACTAAACCAGAATTTAACCAGACCTGAACCAGAACCGAACCAGAACTGAACCGTACCAGAACCGAACCAGTACCAGAACCGGACCAGAACAGGACCAGAATCACAACCAAACTCAAGCAAACCCAACCAGAACCGAACCAGAACCGTACCAGAAATGAACCAGAACCGAACCAGAACTGAACCTGAACCGAACCAGATCCGACCCAGATCCCAACTTTAACAGAACCGTACCAGAACCGAACTGTACCAGTACCAAACCAGAACAAAACCAGAACCGTACAAGAACCGAACCAGAACCGAACTCAAGCAAACCCAACCAGAACCGTACCAGAACTGAACCAGAACTTAACCGTAACAGAACCAACCTGGAACCGAACCAGAACCAGAACAGAACCGAACCAGAACCGTTCCAGAACTGAACCAGAACCGAACCAGAACCAGAACGGTACCGTACCAGAACCGAACCAGAACCAAACAAGAACCTTGCCAGAACCGTACCAGAACCGAACCGTACCAGAACCGAACCAGAACCAGAACCGTACCAGAACTTAACCAGAACCGAACTCAAGCAAACCCAACCAGAACCGTACCAGAACTTAACCAGAACCGAACCAGAACCAGAACAAAAACCGAACCAGAACCGAACCAGAACCGAACTGTACCAGAACTGACCCAGAACCGAACCAGAACCAGAACCGAACCAGAACCGAACTCAAGCAAACAGAACCAGAACTAAACTCAAGCAAACAGAACCAGAACCAGAACTGAACTCAAGCAAACAGATCCAGAACCAACTCAAGCAAATAGAATCAGAACCAGAACCGAACTTGAGCAAACAGGATTAGGGTTAGGATTAGGATTAGGATTAGGGTTAGGATTAGGATTAGGGTTAGGGTTAGGGTTAGGGTTTGGATTAGGATTAGGGTTTGGGTTAGAATTAGGGTGAGGGTTAGGGTTAGGGTTAGGATTAGGGTTAGGGTTAGGATTAGTGTTAGGGTTAGGGTTGTGATTAGGGTTAGGATTAGGATTAGGATTAGGGTTAGGGTTAGGGTTAGGGTTGTGATTAGGGTTAGGGTTAGGATTAGGGTTATGATTAGGGTTAGGATTAGGGTTAGGGTTAGGATTAGGGTTAGGGTTAGGGTTGTGATTAGGGTTAGGGTTAGGATTAGGATTAGGGTTAGGGTTAGGGTTAGGGTTGTGATTAGGGTTAGGGTTAGGATTAGGGTTATGATTAGGGTTAGGATTAGGGTTAGGGTTAGGATTAGGGTTAGGATTAGGGTTAGGGTTAGGGTTATGATTAGGGTTAGGGTTGTGATTAGGGTTAGGGTTAGGATTAGGGTTAGGGTTAGGGTTAGCATTAGGGTTAGGGTTAGGGTTGTGATTAGGGTTAGGGTTAGGATTAGGGTTAGGGTTAGGGTTAGGATTAGGGTTAGGATTAGGGTTAGGGTTAGGATTAGGGTTAGGATTAGGGTTAGGGTTGTGATTAGGGTTAGGGTTTGGATAAGGGTTGGGATTAGGGTTAGGATTAGGGTTAGGGTTAGGGTTATGATTAGGGTTAGGGTTGTGATTAGGGTTAGGGTTAGGATTAGGGTTAGGGTTAGGGTTAGCATTAGGGTTTGGGTTATGGTTGTGATTAGGGTAAGGGTTTGGATAAGGGTTGGGATTAGGGTTAGGAATAGGGTTAGGATTAGGGTTTGGATTAGGGTTGTGATTAGGTTTTGGGTTAGGGTTGTGATTAGGGTTAGGATTAGGGTTAGGATAAGGGTTAGTGTTAGGGTTAGGGTTGTGATTTGGATTAGGGTTAGGGTTGTGATTAGGGTTAAGGTTTGGATTAGGGTTGTGATTAAGGTTAGGGTTTGGATTAGGGTTAGCGTTAGGATTAGGATTAGGTTTAGGGTTAGGGTTTGGATAATGGTTTGGATTAGGGTTAGGGTTGTGATTTGGATTAGGGTTAGGGTTGTGATTAGGGTTAAGGTTTGGATTAGGGTTGTGATTAAGGTTAGGGTTTGGATTAGGGTTAGCGTTAGGATTAGGATTAGGGTTAGGGTTAGGGTTTGGATTAGGGTTGTGATTAGGGTTAGGGTTGTGATTTGGATTAGGGTTAGGGTTGTGATTAGGGTTAAGGTTTGGATTAGGGTTGTGAGTAAGGTTAGGGTTTGGATTAGGGTTAGCGTTAGGATTAGGATTAGGTTTAGGGTTAGGGTTTGGATAATGGTTTGGATTAGGGTTAGGATTAGGTTTAGGGTTAGGGTTTGGATAATGGTTTGGATTAGGGTTAGGATTAGGGTTACGGTTAGGATTAGGGTTTGGATTAGGGTTAGGGTTAGGATTAGGTTTAGGGTTGGGATTAGGGTTTGGGTTAGGGTTGTGATAAGGGTTAGGGTTGGGATTAGGGTTAGGATTAGGTTTAGGTTTGGGATTAGGGTTAGGGTTTGGATAAAGGTTGGGATTACCGGAACTGAACCAGAACCTTACCAGATCCGAACCAGATCCGAACCTTACCAGAACCATACCAGAACCTAACCGTACCAGTACCGAACCAGAACCGTACTAGAAACGAACCAGAACCGAACTCAAGCAAACGGAACCAGAACCAAACCAGAATCGTACCAGAACTGAACCAGAACCGAACCAGATCCGAACCAGAACGGTGCCGTACCAGAACCGAACCAGAACCGAACCAGAACCAAACCAGAACCGAACCAAAACCGAACAAGAATCTTGCCAGAACCGTACCAGAACCGAACCGTACCAGAACAGAACTAAAACCAGAGCAGAACCAGAGCAGAACCAGAACCGAACTCAAGCAAACAGAACCAGAACCAAACTCAAGCAAACCCAACCAGAACCATACCAGAACCTAACCAGAACTGAACCAGAACCGAACCAGAACCGAACCGTACCTGAACCGTACCCGAACCGACCCAGAACCGAACCAGAACCGAAACAGAACCGAAACAGAACCGTTCCAGAACCGAACCAGAACCGAACCAGGACAGAACCAGAACCGAACTAGAACCAAACTCAAGCAAACAGAACTAGAACCAGAACTAAACTCAAGAAAACAGAACCAGAACCAGAACTGAACTCAAGCAAACAGAACCAGAACCAGAACTAAACTCAAGCAAACAGAACCAAACCAACTCAAGCAAATAGAATCAGAACCAGAACCAAACTCGAGCAAACAGAACCAAACCAAACTCGAGCAAACATTATTATTGTCCTCAGGTTGGCATTGAGTAAAATCAGATGCCTCAGCTTGGATTGTCTGATCCGGTTTCACCTCTCAGTGAGTATTTGACCGGTCTTCAAGAAGACTCTCTCTGAAGGAACAGATGAAGCCACGATACACAGCCTCCCCTCCATCACCTGTATCCTGTATCCTCACATGTGATTGGCCGCATGGCCACCATGCTGACCAATCGAAACAAAGTTCTGCTGTGAGCAGAGCTGGGGCTGAGCACTGTGAGAGCTAAGCAGGGAAAGGAACAAACTGGGAGCCGGCTCTCTCTCGATGCGAGTCGGCTCTTCTGATTAACTATAACGCATCGGCTCTCAGAGCCGCAGCTTTTGATCATGACACATCACTAATGTGCTTAATCTGTGTTACAATTATGAGGGGGTCCATGGACAATTTTCTCACCTGTAAGGGGTCCCTGGCTCCAAAAAGTTTGATAAACCCTGCTGTAGCTAGTAGGAGTGCAAAATGGTGAAAACAAACGGAACAAAAAGAACGACACAGCTGCACAGAAACTCCATGTTGTAGACTTCGCTGATCATAATGGACATCGCCATGCAGGAAGACAGTTTACATTTTTTTAAATCTCTGAGAGATCTTCAAATACAGAGTGCGTCTTTACACCGGTGTGATTTTTTTCAGAGTTTACGGTAACTCAAATAAAAAAACGTGACATTTGCTTTGTTTTATATCGACCACTTGGCAGGATGATCATGATTAAGCAGATATATTTTGAGTTCGAGTTGAGTTGAGAAACATTTGCGGCCATTTTTGTCATTCAGTTCTATTTAGGTCATTAATGCACTGATCCTCTGATCATTATTATTATTTAATTATTTCAGTAAGGCAGCTTCCTGATTCCTTTGCTGGCTCTTTTGTTTTTTTCTCAGGTCATTTTATATTTTTGAGAAAAGAGAAAGCTGAGATGTTGCCCATCATTGTTACTTAGTTGCACTAAAAAAAGTGAAGTGCTGTACATCTGTGGTTGCATTATTCTATAATCAATTTGTCATCATTTTGAAGCATTTAAGAGATGATTTCATGGATCGTCATAGACTACATGTCTTTCAATGTAGTCTTCCACTGAGAGGAACATATTAGACTATTTAGGAACTAAATTAGGAACTAAATTTAGACCGTCACACCAGCTTGATCATCACTGCAAATATCCTGGAAATGTCCTTGAAAATGATCTCTGGAAAAGAGTGAGAACCCTGTTGCTGTAAGCATGTTAAATTCAGACATTTTCACATGGGCTCTAATGCAGTATCCTTGACTTTCAGAGAAGCCTGTAGTGGCAATTGGAAAACTTCAGTTTAATCAATCTCAGCTTTAGCTTCATTTTTCAACACTGATGGTTGCTACTTGTTTTTAGCACCAGCTCTGATCAGTCAAACCTTCCCTCTTCTCCCTCCAGGTCGGTGTACAACCACTCTGGACATTGGAGCGATGAGACAATCCCGCTCCTGGCATCCACCACCATAGGATTCAGCTACATCACATTCTTACTGGTAACAGCTCGTTTTGAAACCTCAAACATTGACAAACTTACACATAATATAAAACACTGACTCTGGCTTCTTTTTCAGCTCTTGGCTTTCTTCCATATCTCTTTGGGTCAGCAGCTGAACCTCTACTGGGTTCACAAGGTGATCAGGTCTACATCTTACATGTCTGATGTGGATTTGCTTCTCACACTCTGTAAATCAAATCTGACTTGATCATCGTGTCTCTCTCCACAGATTGGAGTGTTAGCAACTCTTCTCACCACCATCTCCGGTATCGTGTCTGTTGATGAATTGTGGAGAGATGAGTGGGAAATCGTGCTTGTGTCACTGCAGGTTGAATTTTCTTTTTAAAATAAAACATAGTTTGCAAAATAATTTCCATTGTTACTTGAATCAAAGTTTAAAGTTGGACAGTGGGGTGTTCTTCTTATGACCATAGTGAGACCATGGGTGAGATCACCTACTGGTGTCTGTGTAGACTTTTTTAAACAACAATGGGGTCCAAGTATTGGAAATGCTGACTCAACCCTCTTTCGATCAACCCAAGCTCAGACAAAGATGTTTAGCCTCCTTTCAAACAGCTGGAAGGTGCCCACCTGAACATCAACGCAGCTGCACTCATATTTGAGCAAATTTGTGTATAAGTCTAAGCCTAAATAAAAACAAAACGAAGGCATTGTATATGATATGAATGAATAAATGAACTACAAGTTCAAACCAGTATTTGAACCAGTATTTGAACCAGGCCTTAAACGTGTTTGATTCTGCTGTAAAAAACAATTGCATTCTAATATGGGAGCCAATTATGATTTCGTTAACTTTTGCAGCCTCAAGTGGACACTCAAGGAACTGCATTTTTTCTTGCACTTCCGAATAGGCTCATTTTTTAAATTAAGTTAAAGTTGCTGGTTGGTTCCAACAGAAAACACACAAATATTCTGGGCGATATAAATCTCAGTGTTTATCAAAATATCAAAAGACATTATTTAATTTGTCACAAATTGCAGATTTTCATCCAATCTTGTCTATTTGTTTATGTTTTTTTATTATTGGGAAATATTCACATTGATACATTTTACTGGACATGCTTTGCAAGATTTATTTTTTATTACTCGATTCTTATCTATCTTTTGAACAATACTTTAGATCTATTTTAGATCTTTTTTTTTCTGCACTTAAAATATGGAGCAACAGCCAGCAGCAAGTTAGCTTAGCCTAGCATGTGTCCAAAAATTACGCCTGAATGTTGTAGACCCTGACAGTTTAGGTCTAAGAGGAAAGACACCTAAGACTCTTTTTGGAGCTAAGATTGTATGCTGATTATCACACTGTTTATCTATTCACAGAATATTATACATTGTTTTGATCTCCTAAAACGTTGTTACTGTCTCTATCTGTCCAATAAATAAGTGTTTTGCTGTATTTGTGTTTTGTTTTCAGGCAACAGCTCCTTTCCTGCACATCGGAGCTCTGACAACAGTCACAGCTATCAGCTGGTTGATAGCTGGATATGTGGTCCGCAGAGAGAGGTCTAGTAAGTGTTGAAAGGAATTTAAATCAAACATCCTGCTTTCACCCGCTTTCTGCTTTTGATTTATTTGGCTTACACAAATTTAAGAACTGCAAAAGAAATAATCAGTTCTACTGAGAATCACAGACACAGCTAAGCATTTCTTCCATTTGTCCTCTTCTTTTTTTAGCTTTCCAGGTGATGGTGCTGCTGATCTACACCCTCCTCCTCCTGGCTCTTTATCTAGCTCCACTCACATTCACCTGCCCCTGCATCATGGACCGACACAGCCTCAAAGCTCGACCTGAGGTCATTGGTCGACGAGGAGCTCCTATGGTGAGTCTGTTCTTTACCAGAGTACACTGTCTGATCCACTAATTGTTCAAATGGATCATGTGCTCAAGCGGTCAGAGCGTGACACTGCCAATAGCAGTCTGGAGGTGATTTCCTTCTGGCGTTCAGAAAAGATTAGTAAATAATAAACGGCCTGCATATTTTGCTCCATAGTAGGTATAATACATGAATATGTCTGGTTAGACTTTGAAATTAAGACAATTAGTGACAACCACATTGGTTATATCCAAAAGGCGCCATGTTAGCTTATCTGGTAGAGCATACGCCTTATTTCCTCCCTCATTGGCAGTCAGTTGTAATCTGAACACAGCATATTTATCTCTTGAAACAGATATGATATCATGCTTCAGCTAAAAACCCTTCTACATCCAGGACTTCCACTTCAATTAAAAGATCATCTTGGCTGGTGGTGTGTTACGAAGGCCATTCAGCATTTAGATATCCAGACTTATTACCCATTGCTCCTGGAGGCTACATTGTTGACAGACATTCAGGAAAGGGATCTGAGATCAGGTCAAGGCTGCAGGGGGTGCACAAATCACATACTGTAGGTGCAAGCAAAAATAAACTCAATTGATGCAATTTGTCAACTAATGCAAATTATTAAAACACTTCGACTCAATGTTTCCATAAGATGGTAGGCTTTTTTTAAAGATTGGTACCACACTAAGAATTTTGCTCAGCACTTAGCTGATTAAGCACTTTGAGAGCAGGTGTGGTCAAACATGCAACCCTCCCATAAGATGAAAAACATCTATAAAAACTTCATCCTAATTAGGACACTTTTAACTTACTTTTGTTTAACTATATTGATACACAGTTTGCATGATTTCAATGCACTAAAACTACTTCGAGAGGTTAAAGGCAAAGGAATTCATGTGCTGGACTGAAAAAACTTCAATGCATGCAACATACGTCACTTAACTAACCAATCCGATCCACTTTATTTATATGTCACATTTAAAAAAAAATTAAAGTTGACTAAAGTGCTGCACAGTGAAGTAAAATAAGTTCAGTCACATAGAACATAAAACATCTGAATCAGTCTTAAAGCTTCTGTCAGTAACTTTTTGTTGATTTTTGTGCCCCCTGTGGACAAAGAGGAACCGTGCATCTCATCCTGCTGCATATTAATGGCTGATTTATACTTCTGCGTCGAATCGACGGCGCAGTCTACGCCGAGGGTCCACGGTGCTCCCGTACCTACGCAGAGGCCTACGCACGTAGCTGACGTGCACCTCCTCCAAAATGTAACCACACGTAAAATCAACGCGGACCACAAGAACTGTGATTGGTCAGCTCGGTGGCTTGTATTTCCCGCATTTACAGCAATTCAGGAATCACGGACATCAGTCGCACATCGGCTGTGTATTTCATCTCCTCCTCTCTATTCTTCCCTGTAATCATGTCTGTATGATAAACAGTAACATGTATCAGCTGTAGATTAACATAACACGCTCTGAATCGCTGTGGAAAAGTAAACAGAGATCGTAGCGGGGCTGGAAGCAGGCGACCAGCTATCAGAGAGACCACACTGCCCTCAAGCATTTCGGTGGAGAATTGCTGCGCGACACGGACACACCGACGCACAAGTATGTTGGGCTCATGTCCGTGTCAGCCCCTGCGTAGGGGGAGACGCATAATTATAAATCAGCCTTAACAGTCAGATATAACACCCACTGAGAATTTTTTCGTACTCCTCACAGTGGTTCACAGACAGCAGAATGTTTTCTGTCATGTTTGCTGTTGTAGTTTGTAAAATGTCATTGTATATTTAGTTTCAACCAGTTACAATTCCTCACTGTGGCTTTAACTTTCTAAAGTGCACAAGTTGTTTGACTAAAAAGAAGAATTATTCAGTCAAACCAAATCGATGTTATTCTGAGTTTCACATAGATGTTGTCACCTGTCCAGCGCTGGTTTCACCCCATCCATCACCTCCTATCGCCAAACCCACGTTAACTTAATATACTTTATGCTACGTCACGTCAGAGCACCAGTGCAACAGATTTGAGGACAGGGTTCAGAACTGACACCAAAGGGGAACATACCAAGTAATATTTTATGCATGAGTGAGACTGGGCTGATATTTTATAAGCTTTGTGATCATTTTTATTCTTGGGACTTGTCACCTTATCATCCCATGCTGGTGTTCACAGACTGTTTGTGTGTGTGTGTGTGTGTGTGTGTGTGTGTGTGTGTGTGTGTGTGTGTGTGTGTGTGTGTGTGTGTGTGTGTGTGTGTGTGTGTGTGTGTGTGTGTGTGTGTGTGTGCATGCCTCAGCACTTTCTCCCACAGAGCAGTGTTGTTCAGAAACAGAACATGAGTCTGCTGTTATCAGGCTCAGTGAGCGTGAGAGTCAACAACCCACCAAACTGTCATTTCACAGCCTGGCGAGCAAATACTGTTCCACATGACTGCCTATAAACAAATGCAGAGATGTTCAGAGCTGTGTTCTCCTGCCCTCTGAAGACTCAGACTCACACACTCTCACACACACGGTCATGCACATACACAGTTAACACACACACAGTCCTGGCCATTTCTCTTCGGTGCATCTAGTAAATATTTAGTCTGACAGAGATATTTTGAGTCTTCAAATATAAATCTGTTTTAATCAACACTTCACTTTCATGTCCCAACTTTTTTTGTTACTGGGGTCACATTGGGACAGCAACATTTGAACGCAATGCAAAAGTGCAAAGGTGTGTTGGCTGTGGAACCTCAATACAACACTGTTGCAGAATCAAAATGTGTGGAAGGCAACAGTCAAAATAGATTAGTCACACCAGTGTTGACCCCACAAACCCTGCCGCACCATCATCAATCCTCTTAATATTTGTTTGTTTGTTTCTCTCTGTGTTGTGTACTACAAGTAACACAGTTCTGTAGTATACTGATGTGTCTTGTTCTTGTCCTCTCTGTCTCAGCTGGCTCCTGAAAACACCTTGGTGTCCTTTAACAGAGCGCTGCAGCACGGGGCCGGCTCTCTGGAGGCAGACGTCAGCATCAGGTTATTAAAGACGTCTTCATAACACTTTCACACAGGGTTTTTAGATCTGATGAACTCTGAGCATGCTCTGTTACTAAAGTTACTAAAGCTCCGTTTCCACCAAGCGGTTCCGTTCGGTTCGTCTCGGTACGGCAGCAGAACCGTGACGGGTCCCCAAATTACGGTCCCACTTTTTGGTACCCTTCTGTTGGGGTGCCAGACATACCGATCCGACCCCAGAAGGTGGAGCTAGAAACACTGCAGTCCGTTGATTGATCGAAACATTCGTCACTCCCCGTGCGACAGCTGTAATAAAGAACAACACATAACCCCGCCATGTTTAAATCTCCAGTGGACTTCGGGAAGATACCTTTTTCTGTTTGGAAAATGGCGTCAAGAAACATCGGCATCGGCATCCGGCTTACACGCTGCCCACCAAGTAGGGCACAGTCGGCTGTGGAAATGCAAACAGGATCAGGCGTTACCGATTCAACCTGTACCAAACTGTACTGATCCATACCAGACCGCTTGGTGGAAATTAGCCTTTAGATGTAGGCTGTTGTTGGTGTAGAGACATGGACACAACCTGGTAGAAAAGGATATTCTGCCTCTGCTATTTTTTTATGTTTTCTAGTTTCTAGTTTCTAGCAGTTTTGTTGAGTTCTGTAACTTTATCTATCTTTTCTCCAACCAAACATTTTGATTCTTTCAGTGTGGACGGCGTTCCCTTTCTTATGCGTGACAGCACCCTGAGAAGAACCACAGACATCAGTAAGGTTTTTCCATCCAGACAGTACGACGACGCCTCTTCCTTCAACTGGACAGAGATCCGCTCTCTAAACGCAGGACAGTGGTTTTTAGAGGTACTGACGTCTGATTGGCTCATGCAGATTTAATCAAAGTCCTCATAAATGACACCACTTCATTGGCATTAGACTTTTTTCAAGAAGACCTTTAGGAGTGAAAAGTCCGAAGAATCCTGAAGAATTGTGCTGGTAACATGTCGGGCAATTGAATGATTAATAAAATCTTTCAAATGAATCTGAAAGAAACATACCTTACATAAAAATAAATATTTTCAGATTTCACTAAGTTCTTTAAGAAATAAGTTAGCCTTTAAAACACTGAAGTCTTGCCACATTATGAGTTCTGGGTAAGCTCAGATGTAGAGCTGTTTATCTACCAAGATTAGCATTTTGATCCTGTCTTCAGGCAATCTATACATCATGTTAAAGTATCCTTTTGAAAGACACTGAACCCGAAACTATTCCTGAAGGTGCAGCCATCAATTAAAGAGTGTGTGCATGTTTACATTAAATTCTGATGGGCAGCCTGGCACCATGCAAATCGCCTCTGCTGTCAGTGTTTGAATGTGTGCGAGTGGGGGAAGCTGACATGTTGAGTAAAAGCACTTTGATCGGCAAAAGACTAGAAAAGCAATTTACCATTTAGGGAATATAAATGCAGTGAAACAGTGTTGAGTCTCACAAACTGAGGGTCTGTGATTGTAAGTGCTTTAGCTATTAATATCATATTGATGCAAAGTTAAAAAGAGAAAAGTTAGAAACAGAGTCAAAGTAAATGTCTCATATGTAAAATGTACATCCATAAAGTCCATTTAAAGTTGCAAATTATTCTTCATGTTGAAGACCTATGGTACTGTTAGTGTACTCAGGGCCTGATTCACAAAAGGATTGTGCACATCAGACAAAATGGCACGGGCTGTTTGCGAAACGGCCTGCTACACACTACCTACTAATGTAGTAGCCAGTAGGTATTGCCTACTACATACTGCGTTTGAAATTAGTATGTAGTATGACTGTTCTGTTTGATCTGTGTTGCAGTACACTGGGTCAGACGTCACTGAATTTCCGGTTTAGGAATGCGGAAATAAACAACGTCTAAGCTGATAGAGAAACTGCTTCTTTAGCATCACTTCTGATTTAAAAAGTTAGGAAGTGGTTTATATGGAATTTAATAATTTTCACAGCACCTGAAAACTAAATTCCCCCATCAAAAAACTAAGAGAACGAGCGCTGTGCATTGTGGGGAACAGTACGCGAGGCAGACTGGTCCGATGCATACTGTGAAATTTTCCCGAATCAGTAGACATCCAGGGAGTTTTGGCATACTGCAGATTTTGCTCTTGTTCACATACTACACACTACATATTGAATTTTAGCCAAATCACTACGTACTGCTAGTATAGTAGGCAGTTTCAAAAACAGCCATGGTCTTGATTCACGAAGCGCATGCAAAAAATTAGGTGCCCCACAGGTAATGTAGGGAAAACAGTGCCACTGTGATCCATTACGTATTCATTTGGGCAAATTGAGCCCCTTTTTAAGCATTTCAGATTCATTGGAAAAATAAAATACCAATTAACAAACACAGGTGCTAACAACTACATGCAGCTGGTGGTTGGTTCTATGCAGTCTTGGTGAATTCCCCCCTCAATGTCTGCCTCTTTGCTGTGTTCCCCCTCCTTTAGAGTGACCCCTACTGGACAGCAACAACCCTGACGAGTAGAGACAGAACACGAATAGCCAACCAGACGGTCTGCAGTCTGGTGGAAATGCTGCGTCTGGCATCCAGGGCCAACAGCTCTGCCCTTCTCGACATACGCAGGCCTCCACCAGAGCACCCCCGCCACCGGAGCTGGTTCATGGACACGCTGTGGGCCGTGCAGAAAGCAGGGATCTCCCAGAAGAGGGTGAGGACTGTAGGTCGACTATAATAATACTTTGATTATTTATAAGTGCTGCTTGTAGACCTATAAAAACATTTAATCATAACAACAAAATCAGCTGCCACTGGTGGCTAAATGCACTGATAGTTCAAAAACTGGTTCAGCTTAAAATACTGATCAGGCTGCAAACATTCCCTTTTTTTAATTTGATCATTATATAGCAGGGTTTATATCTACACATTATATCTACTAATTAATCTCAATATGAATTATTCTACAAGCAGCACTTCTTATCATACAAGAGTAGCATTTCTACATATAAAGAACCTGCTGCTGTCTGTCTGATCAGGGTCTTTCCTTGTCATATGTGTTTGTGCCAGGTGACGTGGACCCCCGACACCGACAGGGGGAGAGTGCGAGGGCTGCAGCAGGGTGCAAATGAGAAGCTGTCAATCAAAGAGATAAGACAGAGAGGAATCACGAGCCTGAACCTCCACTACAGCATGGCTAACCACGGAGACATAGAGTAAGAGCAGAGCCCCAAAGTCATGAAGGAGATCAGAGGGAGCTGATGTGGAAACTTCATTGAAGTACAACCACAAATCCCCAAAAGTTTAAACACTGTGTAAAATGTAGATTAAAAAACAGTTTATCTGATTTCAAATCCTTTAAACTCTATATTTCATTGAAAATAGTGCAAAGACAACATATCAAATGTTCAAATTAATCATTTTAAAGTTTGATGAAAAATATATTAATTTGACGCAGCAACATGTTTCCAAAAATGGGACAGTGACAACAAAACACTTGAACCTCTCCAAAATAACTGTGTTCATTTTCAACAGGTCAGTAAGATGACCTGGTATAAAAATGTTATTTCAGAAAAGTGTGTGTGCTCGGCATTAATAAAAAAAATCCTCCATGTTGTTTACTGATTTCGAAAAATTACTAAAAACAAACATTTTTGCCACAGTGTCAACAAGCAGAGGTGAAATATGCCGGACTCCTTTCACAGACATATGTGATCAGGTTGTCCTGGGCAACTCTTTCAGGTCAAGAAGTAACACACTTAGGGGTACTGACCAATCAAAATCAAGCATTTAACACAGCCTGGTCATAAGAAAGATGAAATAAACACAAATAATTAAAAATCTATGATTGTTTGTTTTTTGGAGTATTATTTTTTGCTAGAGATAGACTGATCAATCTTCACTTTTGAATAGTTGTCATCTGCTAATACCCGCTGCGCTCATGAGGCCAAATTAACAAATAATGTCTGCAGACACTGCAGGCAACCTCCTCAGCAAGGCTGCTTTGGAGCAATGTTCACGTCCCCCTAGATGGTTTCTCCCATAATATCAAATCCAAAGCAGTTACTTGCTGGAGTTTATTATAATTATGTTAAGGTGTACAGTGGAATGCAGTTTATAATATCAGTCATAATCTAAAATCTAAAGCATAACAATATGTATTTTTATATAATAATAATAATAATAATAATAATAATAGTTTATTTATATAGCAATTTTCAATACAAGTAACAAAGTGCTTTACAGTGGGCAATAAAAACAAGAAGAAGTGCAAAGAAAAATGAAGCGATTAAAAATCAAATGAAATAAAAGCTTAAAAACATACAAACTTATAAAACAGACCCTTAAAATCAGAGCTAAAATTAAATAAAATCACACAATAAAAGCTTTCCTGTAAAAATGTGTCTTGAGTAATGACATAAAACACGGGACTGACACTGCAAGTCTGATCTCCTCTGGCAGGCTGTTCCAGAGTGTAGGAGTCCTGATATATCATTAGTGGATTGAAAAAACAACTAAAACATGTTACTGGCTCAGTTAAAAATGTATATTAGGTTGTAATGTTTGTGGAATAATGGATGTTATTAGTATTCTATTGTTGTTTTTTCCTCAAATGAAAACAAATAAGAACCATGATATTGGCCTAAGGTCAATCTGCTCTTTAATTATTGGCTTCGGTATCGGCCGTTAAAAAACTGATATTGGTCGACCACTCCTTTTTATTTTTACATACCACTTGTATAACAGTTTGAAATAGCATTATAACATTCAGGTTATGATTTAATACTGAATATCAGCATGCTGTGATCAAAGAAGAGTCATGCTATTATTCAGTACTTCACTTCTCCTCGTGTGACGATGCTTAAATAACATTCTAACACTCAGACTGTAATCCACTTCCAAAGAATGAGGTGGGTGTCCTCAGATCAAATTTGGACTGATTGTGCTGCAAACAGACACAATTGACCCCACATCTATAATCCAGTCTGAAGGTTGAAATGGTGTTAAACGAGCGAGGGAAGAAGAGTGCAGAGAAAAAATAAATCAAACCAAACACAGAAAACTGAAGCTGTTCTAACTGGGGTTAGAATAATGTGTTCATAGTAAGAAGTGAGCGTGCTCTCTGTGTTGGGACAGCAGTGTCTTGGGAGCTCAGTCATACAAGTGTTGTGATGACATGTACTGTATGTTTCCTCTCCTCAGGGAGTATCTGGCCAATAATGTGAGTGTGATGGTGTACCCGGTGAATGAGCCCTGGCTTTACTCCATATTGTGGTGCAGCGGGGTGCACTCTGTGTCCTCTGATGCCCCCCAAGTCCTCCGAAAGGTGCCTTACCCCATCTGGCTCATGGTAAACAGTTATCCTCTCTAATCTGAAAGCACACACACACACACACACACACACACACACACACACACACACACACACACACACACACACACACACACACACACACACACACACACACACACACACACACATGCACACACACAAACATACACACTAAGACACAGACAAGGTCAAGCAGCGCAATGAGAGGACAGCAGGAGAGAGGACAAAGACTGACAAGGGCTCAGTGAGACTGGAGGGCAAGGATGCAGAGAAGTATGAGGGAGCAGACTTTAACTCAGCATGGTTTCACAGAAGGAGAGGATCATGGGAAACAGTCTGAGACATATTTTAAGGAGGAGGGCAGAAGTAAAAAGCAGCTGTTTCGTCTCAGTCTGAGCCGTGTGTTATCTTCAGGAGGCGTGTTTGTTCATGGTGACCTCTACTGGCTTAACTGTGAACTGACTTTCTCTCTCTCTTTTCTTGCAGAGCCATCACGCTTACAACTTTATCTGGATCACCTCAGATCTGGTCTCCCTCTCTGTAGTCATAGGGATCTTCTGTTATCAGAAGTAAGTGCAGACTGTGACAACACACCTCACCTGTCAACCGAGTTAATTTAATACATACCGTGTCCATCCTCCCAGCTTGGATATCATTAATGTATATGGATACGCTTTGTTCAAAGCATGTTTGTGATGTCTCGCTGTAGATGGTTGGCTGCGTGAGTGAAAAGGATGGACAGGCATACAGGGTTTTGGTTTCTCTTAAAACTGACAAACAGAGAACAACAAGTCTGCTGTTTTCTTTTCCCATCCTGTCACCTGTTTTTCTTTCGGCCAATCAGAATCAGAATCAGAATCAGCTTTATTGGCCAGGTATGCTTGAACACACAAGGAATTTGACTTGTGCTCTCTTTGTACAAGGCATAAGAATAAGACCTACAAATAAAAATAAAATAAAAATAATAACAATAACATCAGCTATAAATACAAAATAACAACAAATAGGCATGACTAATATGTACAGGCTAAAATAA
Organism: Notolabrus celidotus; assembly: GCF_009762535.1. Classification (NCBI taxonomy): domain Eukaryota; kingdom Metazoa; phylum Chordata; class Actinopteri; order Labriformes; family Labridae; genus Notolabrus; species Notolabrus celidotus. Next base: position 23,062,108 of record NC_048276.1, read on the forward strand.
TATGATACAGTGCAGTGGTGAGTGGCAGAGGTAGTTTTTTCATTTAAAAAAATAGTAGTTAAATAATACAAAAAAATAGAAATATGGAATTCTGCTTGGAGAATTGTTGCATTGTATATTTACATGTATATTTACAGAGAGTATTGATCCAATCAGAGAGCTTTAGAATACAGACATCTACCTGTACAATCAAGTGGACTTTATCTCTCCCCAGCTGGAAATAAATGAGACTCTGTGGTGCCTTATCACTAAGGATGCACCGATCCAATCCTGGTATCGGATATCGGCTAGATTGGACTCAAAAAGCTAGATCGGATATCGGTGACAAAGGGCTGATATATAGTGCCGATCCATATGGCAGATCTATTCATCTCAGTTCTATGCTTTTCTGTGTTTACAACAGCCATTTGCATCTCCTACATCATCAGCACATGCTTCTTTTGCTAACAACTCAGCTGGAAACTTGCAACATGTGTAGTGCTAATGTTTCGACGGATGGCAGTTGCGCTGAAAAATATAATGGAAGCCCAAAGGAAGAAGTACACGTCAGCTGTAGCGAACTGCAAAGAAGCAAGACACCTTCTATTAATGGATTCAAAGTGTGAAAAAACGGACAGGTTATTGGATTTAATTGTTCTGGATCCTTTAAATGAAGGGATTTCAGTCTCTGGTTTAGCACTTGGAACCCAGGTACAGTTCACCATCAAGTCAGAAAAGCCTGAAGTTGCCAAAACATGATTCTATCCTCACATTAAGAAATAGAGATTGTTAAATCAATACCCGGGTCGGATCGGCTAGTATCGGTCTTGGCAGATACCAAAGCCCAGGTATCGATATGGGTATCGGGACCTAAAAAGTAGGATCGGTGCATCCCTACTTATCACCAAAATACTTTAAAAATGCACCTTCTTTAGAGGTGTAATCAAAACATACATGTAATTAAAGAAGTACATGAAGTAAACAAACCTTAAAAGAGCGTATTCATTAATTTTACTGTTACACAAACCGTGGCTCATGGACATGATTAAATAACAAGATGTCATGTTTATTGTGAATGTTTTTCAGAGCCCAAAGATGATTAATTTTATTTAAGCTATTCCTTTTTTGAAAATAAGTAAAGATTGAAACATCTAGATTGAAAAGTCAATCTAGATGTTCCGTTTCCTCAAATCTAGTGAAATAAATGTTTTTATTAAATTTGGGAGATCTGATCCTCAAAATTCAGGGCTCCCGATTCTTGTTTTATTCAGGAATATTAATTTCACTTTTTATCCGCACAGTTTGGCATAATGTGGTGTAGAATTACAGTGAATCTCTTTTTATTTATCTCTACGTTGGAAAAAAGATATGCTCCTTATCTGTAAGGAGCAGCATTCAGAACATATGAGTGGGTTAATAATGGTTTGAAATGCAGATTGGCTGAACTTGTTGGCGTGTTTTCTGAGCCTGCCCTGTCACTGAGTCTGACTGCAGCTGATCTGAGCTCTGTTCCTGTTCACTCTGCTGCTGCTCCTCTGACATTTTCACTCTGCGCACTCTCCTTTTTTCATGTCTTCTGTCGTCATGTTTCTCCTCTGTGCTCTAACCTCTCTGTGTCCTCTCTGTCCTCTCTTCCTCTTTCTCTCCCCTGACATTTTTACTGTGTCCTGCACTCTGCCTGATCTGCATGCGTCCTTCCTCTGCTGCCCCCCGGCGTCTGTCAGCTATCATATGATCAGGTAACTGCTGCATCTGCCTCGGCCTTTGTTCCTGCCTCCTCGTTTGTCCTTGTGCTTTTTTCTGCCCGACACCCCGAGGCTGTTTCCTTCAACTCTTCCACTGTACTTGTTTGTGTCTTGTGTATCTGTGTACATACCATTACATGTATGTGCTTTTAATGTGTGTCTGAGTCTTATCACTCAAAAACAACAGACTCTGTCACTATTAGCATTCCCCGGTTATGAGTTGTAAGTTCACTTTGACTGCTCAAACATTTTGAGCAAATTCGTTCAAATATGTCAGTTAAGTGTTTATCCTCAGCTTTACTGTTTTAGATGTGCTTCAGAAGCAGGAACAACACCTATCCCTTTCTTTTTGAAGAAATGATCAGTGATTAGAAACAAAGGTGCACAATGCCTGCCTTAAACAAGCTGTGTGTGAGCAGCTGTCCAGGCATACAGAATCATAGCCTCCATGTGGTTTTTGTTGATGGTTTTCTGTGTGTGTGTGCTGTAACAGGTGGAAGATGAGCGGGATGCAGAACTATAACCCAGAGCAGATCATGCTGAGCGCAGTGACACGTCGGACCAGTCGGGAAGTAAACATCATGAAGGAGAAGCTCATATTCTCAGGTGCAGCTTTTACTACATCCACACCTGGAAATAAAAATAACTCAAGCTGTAGCCGGATGCACAAATTGTGCAAATAAACATGTTAGAAATACAGAAATTGACTCTTGCACATTTAACTGTAATCAAAATAATATTTCCTTTAGAAGAAGCGGTTTAATTTAATACACACACCTTGGGATTTTCTCCTTGCTGAGAATTAAAGGCCAAATTCCACCAGATCCGTCTCCGGTCCGTCTCCGATCCATCACAGCACCGGATCTGATAGATTTCTATTCTAGTCAATCTGTTAACCCCTGCTGGATCCGCTCCGTTGTGTTCTGGCTGCGTCTCTGATCCGGCAGGTCGGAACGCAACAAATCAGATACGCAAGACTTCTATTTTTGCCAGATGCTGGAGCATGACGCATCAATTCAGCACAGAGCAGATGGAGCGGGTCAGGAAGTCAGGCACCAAAACAAAATAAAAACCTGGGTAATTTTCAGAATAAAAAACATTCTTTGTTATTGTTAGATCATTTTTAACTTAACTATGACAACAAAATGTCATTTAGAGCGGAGGCCGGCCTTAAGTCATCAAGTCAGAGGTTTTCAGAGGACTATAAAGACAACACGGAAGAGGAGAGGAGGAGGACAAATTTTGATTCTGTGACTACCGCGGGAAAACTTTGTTCACATGACTCCAGATGTCCGACGGTCCTGCTCCGTGCTGCTTTCCAAAAACGCAACCTGTGGGTGTTAACAGACAAGAGCGCACAGAGACAAACCACAGTGGATTGGAGACAGACAGGACACGGATCTGGTTGAAGTCCTGTGTAAAAGAGTGTGCTCTGTGGTTCACCACACATCTGCTGCAGAACACCATTTGAGCAGTTAGAAGAACAGCTGAGTCAGGTGCTGGAGAATTTTCATAAGTGGTCCCTTCAAAACAAAAGTCAGTTTTATCATATTATGATGAGACTGTAAATGCAACATTCACAACAGATAAAAAAAACTCTTCCCCTGTCTTCTCTTTTCTCCTAATCGTCTCTCTTCAAGACAAGTGCTTTTTTTCATTCTATTGTGCCTCCCTTTTTCTTCCACTATGTCTTTCAATAACACAAAACTAAAATTATTTGCCTAATTAAACTCATACCACTTTTTGGTTATGCTTTAAGAATTAAACATGTATATTGAGCATTTGTAAAAGAACATCACGTTAAGCCTCTGTGCAAGATCTGCAGCCTCTCAGTTTCCAGCCTCAATACCCATGTAGTGATCTGAGTGGGCAGGGATGCTGTGATAATGAGGCTCTCATTGGTTGCCTGAAAGTAATCTGAGGTCGGAGGGTGCAGACAATTTGAAACAAAAAAGAAGTGGATAAGGGGCTTGAAAAGGGCTTGATGATTCCACCACTTGGGGGCGCTAAAGTTTGACATCTTAAAACTCTTAATGCAGATGTTGCATGTTAAAGTATCTGAATGCCATCTGATATAGTGCTCAGACATGTGCTGCATTATAAAATTCTATCAAATCTTGTTTATTTGTTTGTTCATACAAATATTTAATATTTATGAACTGTTTTCTTTTTTCAGATATTAACAACGGACTGGACAGCACAGACGAGCTCTCTCTGTATCCTGAAAACGGGTATGCAAGATATACTCATGGAGGCCTCAGTCACTAAACACAACTCCCCACAGCAGGAGAACTGTGGATGTTAGTTTATTTCAGAGTTTTACAGACTGGATGTTGTTTCTTCATCGGAGGAAACTGACCTTTGAGTCAACAAAGCCTGAAGATGAAACATCAGATCTTCAGTGTGGATGATGAACTTTTCTTCAACTCATCAGTTTTCAAATAACTTGCTCTGGGCAGGTTGTATATAACATACTGTGTGTCTGATATAATGTTACTGTGTTTATATCTCCCATAATACTGCACAAGACTGTGTTGAAGAAGATCAGAGAAGAAAATAGACAGGAGCGTCTGTTATAATCAGGATTTTGTGGGTAATGAAGTCAAACTGTCAGTATCTGTGCCTGGCATTCAAACAGATCAGAAAAGGAACATTCAGTCAAAATATTAGTTTTATTATTATATTATTTTTGCATATTCAAATTGAATGTTGGGTTGATTTATTTATAAGTTAATTAATTATTATCATTTTTATTTCTGGCACAAAAAGTGAAAGTGTTACTTTATTGCTGACATTTCAACTTTATCCTCAACATTTCCACTTCACCTAAATATTTCAGCTTCAGTTTAAAAAGGCTTTTTTTTAAAAACCTATACCCCAACGAAGTCCTCTTTAAGACCAACAGTCTTATACTCATTCTTCAAAAATAAGGTTCTCTTTAGATTAACCTTTAAAGTAATTTCCTTACTTTCAATGTTGAACAAAGTAAGCATGTCACAGCTTGAACACACGGCTGATATATTTGTCTATTTTATCCTTTATTGGGTCAGCTGACAACACATGTCTCAGAGACATGATTTCAATCCGGAGAGGCTTCATTGTGAGTGAACCATCATTCATTTTACAAGTTTAAAAAGTGTGACAAATGTGTCAGTGTCTTTGAGGATTAGACTCCATCGTCATGTCGTCATGCACTCAAAGAGGTAGTGAGGTCGAGAGCAGGATAGGATACTTCCCTAGGGAGTCTGGACACTGGTGGTGGTGGTGGTGAAGGAAGGATGCAAGGTGAGATGAGGCGCTGGAGCTAGAACGAGGAACACAGGGGAACAGTTAGAATTTTTGGTAGCAGCAGGCTGATTGGTAGATATATATTGAGGCTAAATCTGATTGGTTTAGTGCTTGAAAGAGATAACACCCATAATTTGCTGGTAACTGAAGAACAGAGAGGGACTGACGTGAATGAATGATGACTTAAAGAATGAATGAATGAGTATGAAGCAATGTTAACTTACACTTAGCCTCCTTTTTCAAATGTTTTATTATAATTTTTTACCTTTGATCTGTTGATGGAGTGAAATTTGTGTTTCTCTTTTTCAACACGTCTTTGATTCCTAATTAAAGAAATAACAATTATAAAAATAAAAATAAAAAGTGAAGAATAGTTAGCTTGAGTGACTTTTGAAAAAGTTAAATTTTAACCACTAAATGCTAAACTTTTGTATTTTCCATGTACTTGGCTGGTGTTTTATAAATGTTAAAGCTGTGTAGTGTTCTGTATAACTCACTGATGTATATATGAGCTGTTTTGATTTTGTTTTTTCCCACATATTATTTATATATGTTTTACATTTGCATTTATTATTATTATTATTATTATAATGACTGATGTTTTGGACAGATACAGGCAAATGTAAAGACTTCTGTCCTTGCTGTTTGTTTGTCTGGGTGTGGGGGGGATTTAAGGGTATAATATCATCAATGATTTCTTCTTTGTCTCTGCCTCTCATCTGTCACAATACGACTGATTTAATATGTAGTTATATGTAACAACTTTCACATGGCTGCCTTTTTGTTACATGAATGGACTGTTAGAATATGGAGGGTTGTGTTTTTGTGTGTTGTGTTTTAACAGGGTCATGGATTGAAGATACATCTAGACTTTTAGCTGCAGACATGTTAAGTGTTCAATAAAAGTGATGTTTGCTCTTTAAACACTGCACAGGTTTTCTGTTATGTTATCATCTCTAAAAGCACTTAGCACTAAAAATGAATACTCAAGAAGTAGAAAACAGGGGAAATAGTTCAGAGGGTAAAAAAATCGGGATGTATTGGTTGGATTTTTGAATCTTTACAGCATGATGCTATTTGATGTCCACTTACGCAGTTTTCTTGCACCAGCAGCATCAGTTCAGCATTTTCAGCTCTCAGCATCCTCGATGTAAAAGTGCCCTCAGCATCAGCATCAGCTGTTTCTGCGCATGTGCTATTAGTAGAAAATAGTTCAACTTTTGGAACACCACCACACTCACCAATATCCTTTTGATAACTTACCAATCAAAATCAGGAAGGGGTGGGACTTCTGATGCCAACCTTGTCAATAACAACAGTGGAGATCCATAAGGGAGAGAACCTAACCCCACTCGTTTTTTCAAGGTAAAATTTCCAAATCTAGAGCTGTTGCTTGTGGTACGACGTGATTTCTGTTAAATTATTTTTTAAACGTTCTCTGTAAAATGCCATTAGATATAAGCATGGTTGAATCAAACAGAGCATCATAAAATACACCCACTGGTCAATACTAAGGGAAACAACATGTTTTACAACAGTAATCGCCGATGAGAAGAGCTCAGAAAATGTTCCAATGCAAAAATGCCTTTGGTGAGTGTTTAACTCTTAGTGGGACCTTATGGCATCACCCATCACCAAACATCATCAGGCCAGAATCAGGTTCAAAATTTGTTTACTATACGACTACCTCCAAAAATAGTCCCCCTCCCCCAATGGCTGCAGAAATATTATGCACATTTTAGGAATATCCAATGTTTTATTAAGATGACAAAAAGTTTTCCAACATTATATCTGTTCAACGTTATCATGTAAGCATGAGGACACTTGTATTTAGCTCAAAGCACAACTCTGTTTAAGATGACTACTTTGAATGCAGGGATTTCAGAAAGTCCAGGAGGCATGCACCAAGTTAACTGCTTTATGCTGAGCCTCATAATACTTTTTTTCATGTAAAGTGGTGAGAATTTTTAAAACTGTCACCATCTTGTGTAGCTACCATCACTGTGATGGCAACTCAGCATATGAGTATAGATAGCTGGATTAACAATTTTATTTATTTATTTACTTACTTGCTTAGTTAATTACTTTATTTACTTACTGTAAGTAAGAAGCTGATATGTCAGTCAAACTAGCTACACTCCCAATTATGCAAATTGATGTATTACTCTCAGCCTTAATGGAAACAATTTGCCCCTGTGCAGTTGTCATGAAGAAAATGAGGTATACAGAACAAAGCGTTGTTTGTCAGGCCTTATAAATGCACCTTTAATATCCAGTGTTTGTTTGCTTTGGCAGCCAGCCTCAAGTGGACACGTGGAACTGCAGTTTTAATGTCACATTGGTGTCATTTTTCATCATTGGAGGTTGGCACTCATCAAGAGTGTAATAATACAGATTATCGCTTCTCCAATGGGTTTTTATATCAGTGATTCAGTCAGATTTATGTCACTGACAATACTAAAATACAGTTATAATGATGAATATCAGCAGATGAATAAAATCTTTTATTTCTGAAAACATTACACATTTTAAAATCCATCATATGTCCAGTGTTACAGTTGAGGATTAAGAGTGGTAAAGCCTCCCAGTATAGGTTTGTTTTTTGTACATGATTAGATATGACACTCCTGAAATTACTAAAATAGACTGCTCTTGTTTGAAAAGTCACCTCAGCAGGGACATAGAGTAAAAGAGTCGCTGAACAAGATGGTTAATGCTCAAGAAGCTTCCATTTCAGGTGGTGTCGGGGACTGAAGATAAAAGTGAAGGTCTGCGTCCTCTGTGCTGGTGTCGGGGCTGTCAGATACCATGTGGCAGCCAGAGTCTCTGGGACAGTTACTCACTTCTGCCTTTGTGTTCTCGCCGGGGGTCTCGACCTCCTGATTGGCCTCGTTCTCCGGCTGCCAGTCAGCTGTAAAGCAGAGGAGATGTGCTGGTTGGATGTACTGTCACAGAGTAGAATGGATGAGTGCTTAGTAATCCTTTACAGCCATTATTCATGAGCATTAGGGCTCAACAGCCAATCCGTCTGCTGCTACTGTCCTTGTGTGTCCTGCTCTATTCTGAGAAATGCTCTTGGAGGTTATCCTGTTATCCTTAACCTCTTTAGCCTTGACCCTGATTCACTTCAAGTCTTATCTGCTTCAGGTGCAATGTCACTGGTCCCTCTTCCTTTCTGGATCCAAACGTCACAGTAAATATTTGCTGCTTTTATCATGTCCAAAACTGGGTGCAGTGATGCTGTCCTACGATGACCTTTTGTGTGTTTTACTCACAGTGCACTTGCTGCAGGGAGTTGAGAGCGGTGAGCAGACGATGCCGGTGCTCTGGATCAGTCACATTCAGCTCTGTCAGGTGATGTTCCCTCAGCCTCATCAAGTCGTCCACTGTTTGGTAGCCGTGTAGCTCCAGGGAGGAGGTGTACTCCTGGTGAAGAGTGAAGACAAAACATTTAGCAGCCAAGAGAATCCCTCATGTATCAAAGATGATTGCATTAAAATCAAATTACCTCTAAGCTGAGGCGTCTTAACACTTCCTGGATGGTTGATTTCTGTGTTATACTTTTAGTTTGTGTCTCCTCACATGAATCAGGACTCTCCTCTCTCAGCACGTCCACATATATGAACTTGAAATTGCCCATTTTTCCGTTTAGCATTCCCGTCCAAATTCCCATGGGAGGCTTGGCATGGATGTGAATCACATCTCCCACCTGAATGAAAATGTATTTCAGTTTGATTAGATTTATTTGACTGGGAAATGAATAAAAGTATACAAAGAACAGAGGTTTTGTATTCAATTTAGGGTAGCTACTTTTCATCAGTGCTCCTTGGGCCGGTTGCGATCAATGCTAACTGTTATAACATAAATACAAGATAAGAATACCAGCAGGCTACGCATGTTATCCAAAACACCCTCCCCATACCAATGTTTCACAGCTCCAAAACTCTGGGGATTCTGAAGTATTCCCCGGCTAAATGAGAAACATAATCCCTCCAGCGCTTTCTAGATCCACCCTTGGGTTTCCTTCCCATTGGAGAACCTCCAAACCTCCAAAGAGAGGCACCCAGGAGACCTCCTCACTAGATGATTGAACCACCTCAGCTGGATACTTTTGATGCAAAGGAGTAAAGGAGTTGTCTGAGCTCCAAACCCTAACTCATTTTAGATGCTTGAATCTGCGACCCCATTCTTTCAGTCAATACCCAAAGCTCATAGTTGAAGATTTGAGCGCAGATCGATGGTTTCAATCAAAAGCTTTGCTTTCAGACAGCTCCGTCTTCACTATGCCACAATGGGCAGCAAAAAGCCTCCAGTATTGCTAACAGAAGTAAATCTGTATCTCGAACCAACTACAACTACAACAAATGCTCTCCCTTATCTTTCAACGGCTGTCAATGAAACTTAAAGGGCAGGATCAAAATGTTTCAATCAGTCTGGAAACAGTAGCTTGGAGTCCACAAATAGGTTTTCTTTGATTTTTTTTTTTTTTTTTTTCATACGGATCCTTTAGAATGCTTTCCTTTAATACTTCCACAGTAAGTTATGAGGAATAAATCCTGCTGTTTTCATGGTCCCCATGTTGTGAAAAAACATGATTATAAGTTTTTTCAGAGAGCCAAATTGATATCTCCAAAAGGTTCCTTCTTTTTTTTTTTGAAAATATCCCACTTTTTCTTTTGATCCCTGAACTGCAGCAGGAATGAGTCAAAAGTCGTCTGTTACTGGGGATAAAATTCAAGAAATTCACTTAATTTGAACTTGAACAGCTGGATATTTGTGTTAGCCTTAGATACAAAATAATGTTTTACATTTTAATCTAAATCAATTTAATTTACACAACTTTTTTTTGATAAAAACACACATATCCCTCTTTCAAGACCCAACTCAGACGAGGCATGATGGCTGTCTAACATGAGTCTGGCTCTGCCTGAGGTTTCTGCCTGTTAACAGGAAGTTTTTCCTTGCCACTGTAACTAGCTAAATACTGCGATGTGCAATGCTCATGATGGATTAAGTTGGGGTCAGACTGAGTCTTATCCTGTCTTGAAGTTGGGTCTCTGTTCATAATTTGACATAGAGTGGTCTAGACCTCCTATGTTTGTAAAAGCGTCTTGAGATACTGTTTGTTGTGATTTGGTGCTATACAAGTAAAGATTGATTGATTGATTGATTGATTGATTGATTGATTGATTGATTGATTGATTGATTGATTGATTGATTGATTGATTGATTGATTGATTGATTGATTGACATATCCTTAGCTGTTTGTGTTTTTCTTAGAATGAACCTTGCAGGCTCAAGTCTGTAGAATCTATAAACCTCTAAAGCACATAGTAGAACTGGATGCAAAGCGGCTGTGCTATTGTACCCTTTACACACAAAACACACATCACTGTATGAGTTATGTGGATGCATTTAATGTTCTTTGCACTGAAACAACCACACTGCACAGCAGACACGGTAAGGGACTTTAAGTAAAGAGAGAAGCTGTGTACATTTATTTAGTTGCACACTGACGTAACTTCACTAATTATTAAAGTCTCCAGACATGCCGACGGTATCAGATATGATCTTTTGTTAATGAAAGTCCTGTGTGTATGAAAGGAAAGTAGGCTGTGAACCTTGACCTTTTCTACTTGTCAGTTTTTCTACATGAATGGTTACGTTTGAGTGTTTGTTTCTGTATTTATGAGAGAAAGAGTGCGTTGGTGTGAGAGAGCAGGATGGATGGCTGGATGACTCGGTGTCAGTCTGAGAGCTGTAAAGGGCTGGAGTTTTCGGACCTGTGCAAGGCTGAGGTGAAGCAAGCGTATGAGGAGTCAGAGGTGAGAGTGTCCTTGTCTTTTACCATCTCCTGATTGGTCTCATACTGAAAGCAGCAACATGACAAGAGGTGACAAGGGACATAAGAGCTTACCATCTCCGAGGCTTATGTCCTTTTAAAAACTAAGTTTGAATGTATCAACAAATATACTGATACTTCCTTATGAGTTGGAGCGCCACATGTCTGTGTATTCTGTCTAACTAATCCCTCTGATAGCAGGATAAACTGAACAGTTAACTTTGAGCCATGTTTTAGTCTGTGTCTAGGGCAGTCGCCCTCTGTGTCATCAAGACAGCATCCTAAGATCAGTATGTCCATGGGCAACCAGGAGGAGCAGTGAGCTCCCTAACCCTCCAAACTACACCTGTTTGATTTGGGTTTAAAGAAGTATTTACATATATAAAAAGCCAGAAGCCAGTTTCTTGAAAATAAATCAACACCGACAATTGAATCCTGGTCTCTTGATGGTTGTCCCTGCAAACTGCAAATATGGACGTAGATAGTTGTTTGCAGGGTAGAAATCAAGAACTGACCCTGGAGCAATATGGATTCTTCTCCTTTACTTTTCAAATGTTTCACCTTGAGTCTGAGGGATTCAGTGTCATATGGACTTGGAACAAAGTCAGTATGGACTCTTGCTCTGCCATAGAATTGCTTTGTGGACAACAGGTCATCATCCAGTCTCAGACTGTCTCTGTTACTGGACCAGCCTGACCCACTGGCGACTCCACCTGAGGAAGAGCAGACAAACAAGAGGGTTGAATAAAGTTTAAGATGGTTTAAGCATTTAATGATACAGTTATGTAATTAAATTATAGTAATGTCAGTAACACATCCGCTGAAGTCTGAGTGGAGGATTCTGCTTTTGATTGTTCAGTAATAAGTGTAGCTTAAGAAATTAGTGCATCGTAAGGAGAGTACGAGACACTTGAGAGAGGATTGCATAATGGCTCTGTGCCTGAAAGGTGCTTACTCGAGGAGCTTTGTCCACTGTTAAGGCTGTAGAGGCTTTCCAGAGAGTCACCAGAGCGCCTGTGTGCTTTCTTAAGCGACCCCCCACCGACTCTTTGCTTTTCTGCTTCATCTCTCTGTGTGATTCCATCCTGCACAGTCAAAGAAACAAGTCACATTTTTATCTGCCTTGTATGCTTTTGGTTCACTGCTTTGGTTATCTCCCACTACAGGCAAAGAAAAGAGAAAGCTAACCGACCAGAGAGCTGAGTCAGGGCTCTGAACTGCTACGTTTGACTTCTCGTGTGATACAACAGCTCAGTCTACAAGTTTATGCGGGGACACGTAGGATTTCTGGCAAGCAGGATACTTAATCCTGCTGGGGTTGCCTTGCTTTTTATAGCTGAAACCTGTAGGTGGTGTGTAGTGAGCTTTAATCCTGAAGTACCTGTGCTCAGCTCTCAAGGTCACGTTTATGTACAGAGGCTGTCACACCATGGATCATACTTATACGTCCATCAAAGTGCATTTCTCATTTAGTATAATTGTGGATAAGTTGCACTTACAAATATACTGATGTGCAGCCAATGAATTTATTTGAATTTAATTCATTTTGCAGGCACTGTTTTAAAAAGTGGGGAATGCATTTTTATGAGTATACAGATTATTAAAAGCAAGACTTTCACATATTAAAAATCCTAATCCGCAAATGAATATGACAGAATATAAATTATTGGTTTGTAAACTGCATAAAATTTTTATTTCTTCTTAAAGTAGCTTTAGCACTTAACCCTCCTGTTATGTTGTGGGTCAAATTGACCCTTTTTAAAGTTTAAAAAAAAAAAAAGAAATGTTAAAAGTATTTTTTAAGTATGAAACGTCATTGCTTGGCTTAATAGGTGAAATCAACATAAATCAAAATGGTTCATTTCACATTTTAGATAATATATGCCTTCCAAACAAGCTAAAAACAGCCTAAAAATCTGGGCAGCATGTGACAGAAAAGGGGTCGTGTTCATTCATTAACATCACTTCATAAAAAAAATAAAAATGTAAAATAAAATAAAGAAAACAAAAATCTATGTAATGTACAATTATTGTATTTATATTTAGTGCTGTCATCCTCAGGATTGAACACGCACACACTTGATTTTAAATTGCACTATAGCAAAGTTTTTGCACTGTTTTAAACTGTATTTTATTACTTTTATTAGCTTACTCTTTTTAATTTTAGCTTATATTACTCTAGCTATATCCTAAATTCCTATTTCCTGTGTTTATCTGTTGTTGTCGTTGGGTCTGAGAGAGAAACGTAATATCAAATCTTCTGTATGTCTGGTGCATGCTGCAGTTTTCAACAATAAAGTAGACTGAACTTTTTTCGAATGTACATTAAAAGAAGTTTTAACATGAATCTTAATGAAAAACGAGTGAGTTATCCTCATTGAATTATGATCTGTGAGAATTAAAGAACACCAATTGACTAAATCTTGATTTAAATGGTTAGTAATGGAGTAAAAATTTAGATTTAAAAAAAATGTGTATTGGGATTTTTTGGGGTTCTGACACTTTTGGATAATTGAATATGCCCCGGGTCAAATTGACCCAGGAACATTATTTCTGTTCCAGAGAAACGAACATAACAGGAGGGTTAAAGCCTGAGGATAACTTAGCAGGCCACATGTACACCCTGTGCTTGTTACATACTCTACACACTGACCAAGTGTCAATAAGCTGTCAATTCCAGGCAACAGTTATATAATCTCTTTTAATCTTTTGCCAACCTATACTGAGGTATACTTCAAAAGATGATCCACCTTCCTCATTCTAATCCAGGAAACCATGTTAAAATCTATTTCCATCATCATTAATGGGACTCTAATCCTCCATCAAACATTAGTCCTTAACCAATAACAATGAATATCTTGATTTTTCACATGCGATACAGAGCATATGAAAATCAGCATGGGCTCTATTTATCACTCCTCCACAATGTTACCAAACATTTCTCATGTGCAGAATAAATATTCCACATGTATTAGAGGTGTGGTTTTTCTTTATTGGCAGCTGAAGATAAGATTGGCTTTGTGTTAGCTGCCATATTGTAGGTATTACTGCTGCATACACATTCAGAGATAAGGTATAATGAATACTTTGGTAGAAATTTTGTAAACCATTTATATTGTTTTGTGTATCTAATTGTGTTTAAACAAAGTCATTCACTGCTGTAATTCCAGTGCTTGTGAAGCTGTGTCTGTAAAATGACAGATTACAGTTTGATACTCTGTTAACAATCTGTCAGAACAGGTGTGGGTCTGACAGCTGTGTCCTGTTGTTGACAGGTGTTTGATTCGGTCTGATCACATCACAAGCAGGGTGCCATGAACTGACAGTGGTTCTGTTAACAAGAGCTTTTTTAGAGTGAGGGACTTACATCGACGGCTGTCTGTGTTTCCTCTGGTGAGGCCTTCGGGTTCTTATCTGACTCCCTCCTCTCCACCCAGACGTTCTTTGTCTCGTCATTCTCCTGCTTCAAAAACAAAGCATATTTCTATAAGAGCATTGCCCTAAAGCTGTAGAAATAAACATTGGGCATATGTCCTGTCTTAAAAACACATCTGGCGTGTAGTCGCTGATAGAGGGGGGTTAAATTCCTCGATAAATGAGGAGGTTTTTTCTCTTACCGAGGGGCTTCCATTATCCTGAGGCTTAGATGAAGGTGGGGGCTGTCCCAAGGCATCAAATCTGGTCAACTGTTGGAAAAAGAAAAGATTAACTGTGTGTTTTCTGGGGACAGATGGGCATATCATCTGCCTGTGTGTGTGTATGTGTGTGTGTGACCCCACAACATAAACAGCTGAGTGTTTGTTTTGTTTATGGCTGGTGTTATGAATTAGGTTAAACCCTGGCAGCCAGCCAGATCATATAGATGTGATGTATTTTTCAAGTCCTGAATCACAGCATCATGACTGCTGTATATGGTCATGTTGCACAGATTTTTCTTAATATATTATGTGACAGAGAAGTTAACTGGTAAATTTGCTCAGATATTTGTCTCATTTGTATTTCCCCAAAGAAGTGTCATGAGCATCCAGACAGTAGGAAAGAAACAATTCATTAGTTCTGAGTTGGTTTAAGCTTCTGTTATTCAGCGCTGAGAGCATCTGCTACACAGCTTTAGACAACACTGACTGTTAGATGTTGGTGTGACAGTCAGTGTTACACTAACATTGTCTTTAAGGTGCAGTGTGCAGTATTTAGAACAGACTAGGTAGAAATGGAATATAGTATTCACAAGTATGTTTAAATCAGTGTTTAATTACATGATTATAACTATAATTTGTTTTTTGTTAACTTGGAATGAGCCTTTTATATCTACATAAGGAGTGGGTCACCTTCATCAGGGGCCGCCATCTTGTACCGCCATGTATTTTAGTGTCTTTTAGTGTTAGATATTCTATCTCAAGCAAAATAGCTTTTATTACTTTTGTATATTTTAGCGTTTTAACTCCTGCTTGTGTTTTATTAGTTTGGGCACATTGTTGATAAATGACACGGCCCACACTGACTGTGGTGGCCTCTTCATAGGAACCCCTGTGCTGTATTTCACTGTTCATGTTAGATTTTAATGGTATAAACGTGTCAAATGGAGAATCACGCTACTCACGCACCACTGGAGCTTCTTGTCCTCAAAGGCCACCATCGCTTCACCAACGAGAGGGGTGAGCAAGGGAGCGTTTCAATAAATCATCACATTTCTACACACCATGAATCTGAATTCTAACGTCATTGGGACCTAATTTGATGTGACTGAATTTATCTTATAGAGTGGTTAATGAGTTCATGGTGCATGTAAAACAGTTAATGTGGTAATATAGAGTTAGAAGAAGAGTGTACAATTCATTTGAGTATTTTATTTGTGAAGTGATAATCCCTGAGAATGATTTGGAAGCCATTTACATTGTTTTGTATTTAGAGGACTTCATTGTCCAAAATGCTGTGTAAAGGAAACAGGACAATGTTTTAAAGGGGAAAATCCAGCTAGTTGGGGATCTGTTGTCAGAAAGGTTTGCACTCCTTATTATAGCGAGCTAATGGGCAAACCATTTTTTCTTTAGTTCAGTATTGTGTCCAGTTTAAGGTCCAGAGTCTCATCAAGTAGTTAAATGAAGTTAAAACAAATGTTTCTCTACATAAGTCACACAAACAGTGTGACAGTTGAAATAAATTATTAATTCCTTCCTTGTGTGCGATTCCTTTAAGAGCGTCTGTTAGACCACTCTTTGGCTTTTTTCCAGCACTGACCGTTAGTGAAGTGAAGCCTCACTGTCATACACTCACAGCTCTGATGAGCCACGAATAATACTATTTTTTTTAACACTGAAAACAAACCTGGAAATGTTCTTGCTGCTGCTACAAGGAACCAAACTTAAGTAAATCTTGTTCCTCCACACATCAGAGATCTTGTCTGGGAAGGTTCTCAGCCATCCAGGTCATGGTAATCCAAAGCTTGAGCCATAAGGCAACTGGACTGGTAGAAATTTTTGAAGACGTTTCACCTCTCCTCCTAAAGGCTTTTTCAGTTCTGAGAAAATATAAGCCTCTTACAGTTGTGGGTGTGTCCAGGTAGTCACAAAAGGGTCCTAAGTAGGGTCGTTAGTCTAGTTCCTGGCAGTTGTTCTCCTATCACCTGACAGTTTTTCAGTACCTATGTCCGGATCAAAACACCTGGGGCCTGTAATGTCTGTGTTTTCTTTATAGGCTATATATTCCTCACGTGTCTCTCACAAGTCTCTTTTTCCCCAAAACTGTAGAACTCCATCAAAATTTGGAGCTGTCTCTAAACGAAAACATCCCTTAAATAATTTTATTGCCTTAGTCAAAGATTAGTCTTTTATAAAAGCCTTTATCAGGTATTTCTTTTCTGTAAGATATCTTTTGCTGATTTTATGTAGTCATTTATTTCTCACTTTTTTGGGGGGATAATTGTTTTAGATCCTTTATAGTGTTATCTAATGTTTTTAATTTATGTGCTGTTTCTATTTAAAGCACATTGGGCTGCATGCTAGATGAAATGTGATGTATAGATTAAATTGAGTTGAGTATAAACCCTGATTTAAAGTAAATTGTTCTCCTTGTTATTCAGGGAGAGCCTCCTCATTTGCCATTTTAAGATGGATTGTAAACACATTCTTTAGTTTGTAATTAAAAATAGCTCATGACACACTGGAGCTGCAAACTGAAGCTGAAAATGAAACTATGCTGTATGAAATGTTTGCCAGGAAACCCCAGATCAAATAAAAAACACAAATTAGCAAACGTTCGTCAAAAGTTACAGATGAGTATAGAACGTGACAAAAAAATGAGACTGAAGATCGAAGTCACAAAGATTAATTGCATCCAGTAGTTGCTGGTCAGAGAGAGTTCACCTGGTCCTACTTCCTGAAATCAAAGGTCTTACTGTGTTTTGTGAGAACTGCAAATCTGCGATGGAGGGGATCATCTGTGGAGGTGACAGGTCCGGCTGCTTTCTGTCCAGCTCCTGTATCAAACTCTCAAAACGATCCCACTCTGTCGCCCAGGGAAGAGACAAGGTGCCGCCGCCGCAGACCCTCGGTTCATGCTGAGGTTGTTGACAGGTGTGGTAGAAGGGAGACCAGGGCTGCGGACACTCAAAGGGGCTCCACCAAACGCCTTCATCTTTTGAATCTTCATGGATATTTCTGACTTTGTGTTGCTGAAGCTGCAGTGATGAATCAGTTTTAGATAACGTATTCTCTGTTCTCCTCCCCAGGCCGATACAGGTCAGGACAGGATTGTTGTTGCTGAATACATCTGTCGAATGATCTGAAGATAAGAAGAAAATGTTGCATTTATTATACTATTAACAGGTTCATCTGTAGGCCTGAAATGCATGTGGAAAAAAACTCTGGTGATCCATTCTTTGAGTAGTTTCTGAAATAATTTCTCTCCTGTGTTCATGATTACAATACTGTTGGGAGAAAATGTGTGATATTATTTATTTTTTATTCTCAGACCCCTGAGACTTTTTGATTAAAAAAATAATCTATGGTTCTTTTTAGCTTCTATATAAGAATATTGTTTTCTTCAGTGAAAAACTGCATAAAGCTGAATAAGCTGAATGTTTGTGTTCAGTTTCCAAAGTCACTGTTTTGTGTGTGAAACAAGTAAAAACAAAAACTGGAAGGTAAAGAAGCAGCTCAAAAATGACAACAAAAATCATCCAGGGAAACATTTTTAAACAATCAGTTATAAGAGTATGTCATATATAAGATACAAAAATAAAAAGGGACTACCAGATCACAACTTTGATGACATTATCCGACATCCTGATTAACTCACCAGGGTTGTCAGACGCACTCTTTCCTCTCCTGGCTGTGCACTGCTGTCCTTTCTTTGTTTGGACCAGGCTCTGTAACTTCTTGATTCTTCCTGTGGTGTGCAGTGACTCTGCCATGTCAGCTGCTTTTTCACCAACCTGTGAAGAAGTTAGAGAACTTCACATTCACCACTTACTGTAACAAATCCTGAAAACAATAAAGGTAGTTTAAATTCATTAAAATCAATCATTAACCGGTGTGCGTTTTCCTTCCTTTTACTCAAGAATATTTAATTCCAGGAGTAAGACCTTTTGATTTCATGCTCAAAGTTTGAATTTGTTTCCTTAAACCTGCTCTTGTACTCAGTTATTCCCTGCCAGCACTCTGATTTTCACCCCCTGTCCAGTCAGCATGTTTTTCTCCATTGACTAGAAGAAAAAAAAGACTAGGGCAGAGCTTAAAAGAGAAGGAAAAGAAAACTGGCTCAAATGTGAATTTTTATTTCAATATCTATTCATACACCTTTATTTCCTCTTTGAGCATGATAAACCGTGTTCTTGTTGTGATATCCTGTCTTCACGTTCTGCAGCTGGCAATGTGCACAACTAAACACAGGTTTTAAGAGAAGCACAGGGCAGACACAAGTGATCCGTAGAAAGAAGATTAAAGATCACAAAGCAGATTACAGAGACCTGTGGATCTGATCTGCAGGCTGATCCTGCTGACTTTATACTAACTCAGGTTTACTTCACTTTTACTCTCTGTTACTGCAAATCTGAACAACATAAGCACCAGGAGTTATTTGTTCTATAGCACAGGCCAAATAACTCTTTACACATCGGAAGAACAGAAAAGGCACTCTTGTTTCCTGTCAAATTTCCTGATAGTCTTTTAGAGTCCAATCTGAAAATATGATCAAGAATATAATCCTTTAATATGAATCTACCAGTTACATAATCAGAGAGTGGAAGATTAGCAAAGATGAACAATCATTGTCCCTCACATGCATCAGCATGTGCACAATCAGTCAGGTATGTCAGGTGTGTCTGTTTGGCTGTCATGTGGATTCAGGATTACAAAAGACTACTCTCTGCCATCTGCAAGGCTCTGCAAAATAATCAGCATTTGTTGAGTATAAGTGATTGTGTCACATGTCAATGATGAGACTTTATTTAAAGTGTAAGAAATACAAATGTTATCACAATATGACTGTGTATAAACTTGCTCAAATTATAATGTCATGTAATGCATGATATTCATCCGATCAGGGCTCTATTTGAGGATGAGTGGGGGACAGTACTGTGGTTTTACCTGAGCTGGTTGATGTGTCTGCATCCTGTCACATCTCTGCTCCTTCAAGCTGCCGTTTCTCGTCAACGTGCTACTCTGAGAGGGAGCTTTACACTTTTCTGTTGGATCAATCCACACAGGACAGACAAAGACACACACAGAGACATCAGTTTTCAAGTTGGGTCTCATATTTTACAGTCAACATGAACATATCACAGATCATCACAGCGACCAGCTAAACAATTAACTATCTACACTCCATTGATCACCACTGAGCTCTTCTCTATCAACTCCTGTCTGGTATCAATTAACTACATCAGCATCCAGGGCTATTTTGACCTTTGACCTCAAATGTAACAAAAAAATCAGTTTCTTCAGTGTGCCGTCTATCATCTGGTCTGACACCTACCTCATTGCAGTGCTTACAGGCATTACATGTTATAGTTTAGAAGCTGTCAGTCTTGTTATTGATGGTGCTGTTTTTAAAAGGAGCTAAAAAACAAACTCTCACAGGAGCTTTAAAATGGGACCTAAGGGGGTTTATTTGTCTTTTGGGACCAGCCTCATATGGACACTACCACAGTGGAAATAACACCAAGTCCCAACTCCATCAATACAACTTAATGTTTGCATTAATTCAAGCAATCAGAAATTGAAAAAATTAAAAAAAGCATCAGAATAACTTTGATAATGTTGTGCTGACCTGATGTTTCATTGTTCAAAGGGGATGTTGGCACACAGGACCTGATTTAAAAAACAATATTAATTATTAAAATACAAACCAAACTATGAAAAAGTGTTCAAATTAGTAGAAATCAATGCAATGTTATGTGTATTAAAGTAGTAAACAGAGTTCACATACCTTCTGTTATTTCTTTTTGATGAAATTGAACACTGAGTCCGGGCCTTTAAGAAACACACACACGTGAGGAAAAATCTACAGAAGCTCTCAGTTTGGAAATTGGTTACATTCAGGACTAATTACTGGAGCTGTGTGAACATGCTTTGAACACAACTGTTCCACCTCGGTAGTGTCCAGAGGTCGGCTACAGGTTGTGCAGTGTTAAAGTAAGTCATGCACAGTCGCTGATTTTAAAAGCAACACAAGTTTCCAAACTTGATCTCATCTTGGTCTGGATAACACAGAAAGATTATAAACTTACAGAATTGATGGACAGATCTGAACCGCTCCATTCAGGTTTACGGCTCAGTAGAGCAGGGCTGCACTGGTACCTTGGGAGGACTTCCTTCAGTGTTTGGCTGTAGGCTGGTTCATAGATGCTGTCTGTGGAGCCCTCCTGAAAAACAGTCATCAGTGTGATGCAAAGCTCATCTTGAGAAAACAGTAACTGCTCCAGGAGATCAGGTCAGCTATCTCTTTTTAATACTTATCCTTAATGTGCAAGCCTTGTCTAATTTTTCTGTTTGTCACCTGATTTTTTATTGTATTAAATAAAAACACAAAAAATCCTACACAAAAATAAATGGATGACTTTTATATTCATAGGACACTTATAGGTATACTTCCTCCCTACTTGACAAGTCTTTTATCTCCACATGTTTCAAGTCATTCAACCAGATCTCAACACTAGATTACTTTAAAAACACAAAGGTTGAATGGGGATAGACTGCCTCCAGTAATACTGCTCCTATTAGGTGGAATCATTTTCAAATGACAGCTTACCTACCTTCTGTGGTTTCATATATATGACATTATGACATTATAAAAAAAAGGAAACCTTTTTTCTTCATGATCACAATTCTGGATTTCAGACTTAAATCTTTTTTCATAGTCTTCCCTTGCTTATATTATTTTAGTGATAGTGCTTATAGCTGCTTTTGAAGTCTTGTCAACCTTTTGGGTTTGCATTTCATTGAATTTTCCAGACATCTCAATGTTTAGCCTTATTGTTGAATGTTCATTCTGTAATATAAAGCTCCGGCGAAAATCAAGTCAGTAAGACTTTGGCTGTTTTCGAAACCGCCTACTATACTAGCAGTACGTACTGAGTTGGCCAAAATTCAGTATGTAGTAAGTAGTATGTGAACAAGAGCAAAATCTGCAGTATGCCAAAACTCCCCAGATGCCTACTGATTTGGGAAAATTTCTCAGTATGCATCGGACCAGTCTGCCTCGCATACTGTTTCCCACAATGCACAGCGCTTCCGTTACGCTTTTTCTTTCAGTTTTTATGTGCTGTGAAAACTACTAAATTCCATATAAACCACCTCTTAACTTTTTAAATCATTTCAGTCAGACAACTCACGTTTAAATTGTTTATTGAGGCAGCAAATACATATTCATGTTTGGCGCCCAGGCTCCGGCCTCATCACTCCCTGCAGCTAAGTTTACATGCAGACTTTGAGGAGTGATGAGCAAAACATACTTAACACCCCCGGAGCCTGCAGGTGGAAGCTGGGGAGGCGGCGGGGAAGAAGAAAATATCAACAATGGCATGCAGCAGCAGAGGCGTTGACAGGTAGAGGGGGAGATGGGAGATTTTTCCCCAGTTTAAATGACCGCCAATTTGAGCCCCAGTTTAAATGACGGCTAATTTGAGAGGCAGAGGGCAGGATTGGATGATGGTTATGAGAGTGGGACATGTGACGTGTATGGCATTGCAGCTCGAGTTGTCTGCCTGAACTAGCTCGCAGGCGTCGCTCCATTAGTGATGCTAAAAGAGCAGTTTCGCTATTAGCTTGGCCGTTTTTTACTTCCGCTTTCCGAAACCGGAAATTCAGTGACGTCTGGCCCAGCGTACTGCAACACAGATCAAACAGAACAGTCATACTACATACTAAATTCAAATGCAGTATGTAGTAGGCAATACCTACTGCCTACTACATTAGTAAGTAGTATGTAGCAGGCCGTTTCGAAAACAGCCTTTATGTGCATTCACAGTAGTAGCCTAACTCTCTTCTCTCCCTCAAGCTTGCTCACCCTTTTCCATCTACATTCACCGACACTGTCATTGGTTAATCAGCAGTTGCACTGGTAGTCTCTCATCCAATAGCACAGAGGCACACCCTGATCATCAGCCTATGACTATTCTGCTCTCTTTTTAAACATGATTCTTTCACTACCTCTTGTTCCTTCTTGCTGTTGATACATTCTGATGTTTTTGACCTGTCTCTGTTTTATAAAGAGTTTGGTTATTTAATAAAGTTCTGTTGGGGGACTTTAGACTGACGTCCTTTTAAATCCTGCCACAAACTAGAAACTTACGTAACAAGCCGTTCATCCTAAGTTAAAGAGTTTCAGGTCATGTTCTGGATCAGCAACATCTAAAGGGCTAAACTCTGTTTGTGTACAGAGCAGGGTGGGACTGATGGTAAGAGCCACCATCATAAACTCAACCTTTTTGACCCTGACACAGATACTGTAAACTGTTCAACTCTGAACAGCATGTTTTGGCAGCATATTGGGATCATCTCTTCATTCAAATTACTCAGGGGAGTTTTCAGCTCTTTGTGTCTTCTCCTGTGTAATATTTGAGGCATTGATATAAATGTTTAGTGTCAAGTAAGGAGCCTTGTTGTGTAACCTCTGACATAAATCTGTCACAGTCTTTTCAGGTGAGCATCTTATGCTGCTTGAACAGTTTTGAGTTCATGAGTTCGGCCGATGACTTTTTGTACTCTTCGTGTTACTAAATTTAGAGTAAAGATCTGAATCTGTCTGGGTCACGTTGGAGTTACTACTACTCATCATGACTATGAATCTAACATGTGAAGCCATGAAACATGTGTTTAATGTTGACTAATCTCTTTTAAAATTATCAACGATGGTAGGGGAAGTAATTGATAAGTATTGGAGCAGAGCTGCTCTCAGAAGAAATCTAGTTTGGTTGACAAAAGTGACTTTGAAAACTTATTTCAAACTTATAGGAAAAAAATGAATCATTCATGTTCATGTTCATTCAATCATCTTATCTAATCTATCATGAGTGTAGTGTAGTGTAAAAACTCCAGACTGTATAAAAATGGACAAAACTGTTACCCAAAAGTAAGGAGTACGACACATCAATTCAGCACAGAGCGATACGAGCTAGACAGGAATTCAGACACGAAACAACATTAAACTTGTTGACACCAAAAACAAAAACAATATACGAAGCCAATATACCTTCATAAGGGTATATTGGTGTCATTGTATGTTTTTGTTTTTTTACAGTGGGAGGAGTTAGAGGCGTGTTGTCCTTATATTTATGGAGTCCATAGAGCAGGGGGAGATATTTCACTTCACAGGATGAATCATGTAGCCAGGTAACTTCTAAAACATTGCATTTAACAACTTATCGGAAGAGGGGTAATCAACCTCTGACAGACTGACATCAAGCTCACTCCAAAACATCAAAAGCTATGGCTCGATATTTTTACAGGTGAACTGACAATCCAGCTTTCTGGAAAACACAGGAAACCTGAACCCTGCAAGGAATATGATATTTTTCTTTAATGACAGTGTAAATAAATACCTAAATACCATGCATCACTTAATCATTACTGTGCAGAAATGGTGTTGTTTTCTTGTGCTATGTTCACTTTGCAGCGTTTACTTCACCATATATATGGTATATACAGTTTTTAGCAACATGTTGCCGTTTCCACTGGGCAATAACTTATCTACATATAAGTAAGAAGTGTGCATAGGGTATCTGCCATATTTTATTTTGACCTTCAATAATATTCTGGTTTAACTCTGTAAGAACATTATTGTACTTCCCTGTCCCTTGTTGTGAGCTGCTAGAACAAAATAATTTAGCTTTATGTATATCTTATCTTGTCTTTACCGGCTCACACTGCCAACAATAATCCATCACAAGTGACACAAGCTGCAGCCGCAACTGTAATGATCACATTAAATTATATTCCTTCCATGGTTTCATAATTTAAACACATTACCTGAAGTTCAACATGTGCTTGATCACTAAGTGTGACTGTGATTGGACAACGTTCTGCAAGATCAGCAAGGTGCTCCAATGAAAGTCCTGTTGATGCCTTTTCTCTTTACCATCCCCCTAAACTGTGCAGTTGATCCCATGTGTAATTAATAGCACTTAGTAGTAGTAGTAGTAGTAGTAGAAGCAGTAATAATAGTTGATCGTTGTAGCTTAAGACAAAGTTTCTTTTGATGATTATTTTTTATCTTAACTTTTTCTTATCCCCTCAGTTACTTGCAATATGCTTTTAATGCATCTCTAACAACTCTTTGTTTTATCTTTGTAATTTATGTTCGCATTCTTCTTATTTTTCTTCCATGTTGCTGTTTTATTATAATTTTTGAATGTGAAGCACTTTTATCTGCATGTTTGCATGAAAGGTCCAATAATAAAAGCCTAAATATAAAGCTGAGTTCGCCTAAATCATTGTACTTGGAAGCACACTATCTGAAATGTTATACAGCTTAAGAAATCTGTTATGGAGGTACTGATCTTGCAGCTGTCAGAAGCCAATGCAACACAACACCACAAAAAATCCAAGCCCAGCCAGCAAACACAGCGTGTACAGAACTTAATGAATCTAACAAAGAGGCTGAAGAGTTTGTAGTTTTGTCTTGTACTCAGGAGAGACCATCTCTGATCCTTGTCTACAACAATAACATCAGCAGTTTTCTCCTTCAGCGAGTTTTGACTTCTCTGCCTACCAGTTTTTTAAAGGCTTCAGGGGCTAAACAACATAGACAAACCTACAAACAGACAGAAGTTAAGAAGTTGATGAATCTTACCAGCGTGAAGCAGAACAGGTTCATGTTTGAAGGTCTGTTGAGCCAAAATGAAAACAAGCTGCACACCTCAGCCTTTTGGAACCACTCTCATACACCAAACCACGATCCTTACACCCACACACATGCCTGTGATGCAGAAGCTCACGCTGGCCCCACGCTGCCTACAGCCCATTGGCATAATCCTGGAGGCAAATCCCTGACATAATCCAATAGATGCAGTGAGCCAACGCTGTCCAGCACAGAGAGGAAGACTCAGGCGACCCGTGACAAAGGGACAATCAACAACACAGGCCGGCTTTGTTTGGCTTGAGTCTGAAATGATTATTTTAATGACTTGATAGAGATTAACTAATCACTCAGTGAGGTTTAAACGTGTTCACTGATGACTTTCTTTTATGATAGATGCAGAATATTGCACAAGGCTTCTCACATGCTGTCATAGGTGTACTGTATGCTGGGCACATGTTAGCAGTGTTTGCATAACAGTTTGTCATCAGTCCAGGAACACGTTTAATCCTCTATTGTTTTAAAGCACTGAAATAATCCTGAATTGGACAAACTGGGCAAAGCAAAAAAAATAACCTTTTCTCAGGTTTCATTCAGGGAGTTTTTATTTCCAGAATGACACTTTTCATTAAGTAAAAAAAGTGCTGGGATTGAATATTAATCTCACTATGGGCTGAATCATAATTGGTTGATAACTGCATTGGTATTAGGGACCAAGCAGTAAGGCACAAGACACAGGTGTAATTTCTAAAGAAAAGTGGGTTTTTATTTTACCCAAATTATGCAAACCAAAATTATAAGAACTAGGCCTCTAAAAGAAGTCACCTTAACATAACTCAAATAAACACAACACACTGTAAGGTGTAAACTAAACAAACAGACTTTCCACAATGAGACCAAGAATAACTTATATAGTGGTTGGGGTTGGGCCAATCCAAGTTTAACTCAAGGGGTAAACAAAATGAACACTTAATTAAACTGATTTCAAAGTAATACCACCACCACTCTGTACTCCCCACATGTCCTGTCTCTCTACAGATTTCCTTTCTAATAAGGGCGAAAATGCCAAAAAATATAACTTTAATTATTTAAAAAAACAGACAAAAGTATTACATAGTTAGCCTACAATAGGGAAGAATCAGTGCTTAGTGCCGTGAGCTATTCATCCTGAGGGGGTGATGCTAGCTAACTACTACCTCATCTTTTTTGAAACCTGATTTGAAAGTGGTGAAAGAAGGTGAAATAGGTCAATTGTTTCCCTAACCTGGTTTCATCCTTTCATTTTAGTTACAAAGCACTATGTGCATGCAGTTTGTGGTAACAGAACTGATGATGAAGTTGCATTGAGTTTTGACGGTTGCTTCATTAAATTGTACAGGCAATAATACAGCTACCTTGCTGTTTTGCCCCTTCAAACTGCAGTGTAGATGGATGAAAACAAAAACTATGGTGAGAAAATTTAGCCAAAGCTACAGGGAATTTGTGGCTGTTTCAACCGCTAAACCCTTGTACATGAGTCAAGAAAACATTGTCTAATTCATGAATCAAGCGCAAAGGATCAAATGCACCACAATCTGAACTGCAGAGGAAATAGTGTAACTGTGCGCCACTATTGTTTGCATATGTATAAATGAGCCCTTCACCATTCATATGGAATTTCCCAAATAACACCCAATTCACTAAATGCAGATACTATTTTAGTAATGATACACAAAAATGTTAAGATTCATTTATTTTCTTCTTGCTCATCATATATGCCAAATAATTTCAGAGCTTCAGAACTGTGCTTAAATAACTTTAGAGCAATATGTTTTTTGAATTAGACCTTGAGACGGAGCACAGAGCCGTGGCAAATGATGATCAATTCATGGTGCTGTTAGCGCCTTGATCCACTCTTAGTGAATTCACCCCCTCAGTATAAGTACAGAACATCCTACATTAGCCAACAGTGTGGCTTTTTAGTTTTCTGAATGCTTATGTTAAAACAGCTTACATTTTAGCTTTAGGTTTAATCAGAATAGAAGGATTTGCTTGGCTAATGATCATTTAATGTGACATTAATAATAAGTAAAAGCTTAATTACTATGAAAACCATGCTTTCAGGAGTGTTAGTGTGGAATGATACATTTATACAAATCTGTATAAAATGTCCTGTTACAGCTTTTACATTCATTATGATAAATAGCATAGCATCATGAAGTTGGCCGGCTTAGCGTTTTGATTATTAAGCTGAAATGTCTAACATGCAGCAGACATCAAACACCTAAATATGACCTCTTAATACTGTCCTTCTTTAAGCTATTCTGAGAACATCAGTGTTGTAGAGTTTCTGGATTTCTTCACTCCAGGCTGTTCCAGTGGACAAGCTTCTAAAAATAACTTTATAACTATCATTATTTATGTTAGACTGAATGTTAATCCTCTCTCAAAGCCCCCTCCCTTGTTCCTCCTCAGAACAGTTGTGTACACCTTCTCCTGCCGGGCTGTCTTCTTGTCTCTCATCCAGAGATGAAGAAAACTTTCATGTTGCTGTGATCAGAGCTCTGCCGCAGATTTAGGTCAGAGAATGAGAACAGCGTTTCTCTGGTTATGAAGAACAAAGATGATACTTATATTTTACTCAAGAGCCTTCCTGTCATTTATCCAACAGCGTAACTTACATTTATATCTCTGTGACTGAGACATGGGGTTATTTTTACTTTAAATGGCATTTTACAGACATAAATGCAAATATTATAGTATCAATAAAAATAGCATATCTTTGGTTATTTTTAGCCTCTTTACACTAATTCACAATATTCTTTAGAGAAGATTAAACAGATCACTTATAAGGCTCTGAATAGCTTTTTTTTCTTGCTTTATCTCTGACCTGAGCAAACATAAGGCAGGGTACTGAGGCAATAGTAGAGAGACATTTGTGTTGCCTTGAAAAGAGAAAATCCTGAAAAGTAATTGTCAGTTTTTTGCCATCTGATGATTCCTGTTTGGTCTTATCTAGAGTATAGACATGGTGCATGCTCCTGAGGTAATCCATGGATGCACAAACATACATCAATTGTTTGACAAAGGCTTTGACTAAAATAAAATTCCCAGCTAACAGGTATCAAAGTGCATAAAGTCAGAGCCTGGTGGTCAGTTGATTGCAAGGATGGTTGCATGCTTGAAGCTTGGCTAAATGCAATACCTTTGGCTGATGTGGGAAAGTCATCATCCTCCTCCTCTCATGGCAACCGTGGTATCCTACCCAAATATTGTAGCAGGTTCCAGAAATTAAATCTAGTAATCATTTGTTGAAATCTGTGTTAAAATCAGAAGGAAAGAGGCTAGTAACATCACTCAGTGAGGTGACATTTGTTTTCCTGGTTGGATAGGAAAAAAAGACTATAAAGGTGCAGCTAAACAAAATGCATCATGATGTGTTCAAATGTCATCTAAAAAAAAATCAAATTCCCCTTTTGGTGAAACACTTGAATAATACAGATTTTTTAAGGAGATATTTGTTTTGAAATAGATATTAAATGTGGAATTCAAGTCTGTTTAACTTCTTAAAATATCTAATAAGTTTAAAATACATCATCGAAACTAATAATGCCAAGACTTTCAAATCAAATATTCCAATTAAAGTAAAAAAAAAAACATTTGCAATCTTGATAAGAGTATTAAAAACTTTAAATATGTCTTTAAAGCACACTTACAAGAGACGAAAGATGTCATCAATTTGCGATTATTTGCAAGTTAACTATGGACAGTCATGAAATTAATCAAGATTTAAAAATGAATTGTTTGACGACCCTAATTCATATATTTTCAATGTATCATCATACGTAGCCACGTAGTAACATTATTATTCTTTGGATGTTACAGTGATGCCTGTAAGCTGCATTTCGATTGGTTTGTGGAAACACACAAAAGCAAGGTGTTTTGTTTAGCCTTTTGTGTTCCTGATTTACACTCACCAACATTCACGTCTGGAAGCTGACAAGCAGAACCAAAGCCTGCTCTCTTCGCTGCAGAGAAGTTTGTGTTTGTGTTTGTGTGTCACAAGGGCAGTGTCAGTGGTTGTTTGTTTGAGTAACCTCTGGGCAACCTTTCACAGCAGGCTCATTTCAGCTCATCTGGTTTCAGTCACAATCCCCTAAGTAGCTAATAATTCTGAAGCTTATTAAAATGTTATGGCTGTATGTTTAATATGTTGTGGCTACTGCTGCAGAACATCTGTCACAGTCAGAAGCGCTGTGGGACAACAGCTCTGCTCTGGTTCACATTTTGAAGCATTTTCAGTTTGGATGTTAGAGGAAGTTGACCTAACATGAAGGCAGATCTTCAGGACTTGAGTGCAGCGTAAGTTATTGAATCAGAATCAGCTTTATTGGCCAGGTATGCTTGAACACACAAGGAATTTGACTTAGGTAAACTGCGGTAAATTGCTATGAGTTTTTCAATTGTGTTGGGTTCTTAGAGTAAATTGGACCTCAGGGATATGAAGAGTTTTTGTTTATATTTCCCAACTGAGTAAAAGGGTTTTCTTGTCAGGGCGGTTCAAGTTGTCAGTATGTCGCCAGGTTGCGTTTTAACTGAGGACAGACATACAGCTGGGGAGACAGAGGTGCTGCAAAGTAAGATGGAGATGATTTTGACGATGGTTATTATTGTCAGAGCTGACTGTGCAGTGGTTGCATTTGTATACTTTTCAGGCTGCCTCCTGTTGGTTTATGACTGAAAAATACCCCTTCTGATCAAGCGGCAACCTCTAGTCTCAAACTATGAAGCCCATGCGGAAGTGTTATAAACTGCAGTTCATCGAGAATCCGCTTGAGGCTGGCTGCAGAAACACCGGAAACCACATAGACACCAATTCACACCGGTTCAGAAGATATTAGGATTGAGCTTTTGCCCAAATAAGGACATGACTGACTTGACTCCCGCCGTCGATTGGCTTCAAAACAGCTCTCAGGAACAGATGGGTGACGTCACGGGTACTACTTCCATATTTTATACAGTCTATGGTTCTGATGTCCAAGCTTTTAAAGGTTATCATGTTGATCTTGCTCAGTTGGTTATAAGTTAGCAGGCAGTAAAATTAACTTTGATTAAAAACTGTCAATATAAAAATGTTATTTTATTTCTTTATCCCTCAAAATGATAAAAAAAATTATGAAATAATACTCATATTCATACCTCCATTATCTGTACTGCTCATCCTGTGGAGGGCTGTGCGTCTGTGTCATTAGGCAGGAGGTGGGTTCACCTCAGACAGGTTGCCAGTAAGTCATGGGGCTGGTCCATTGAGTCACAACAACCAGTCACACACACACACTTTCAGAATTAAAGTTCATAATTAACCCAGTAAACATTTTTTTTCAGACTGTGGGAAGAAGTTGGAGTAGGGAATTCATGCATGCACAGGAAAAACATGCAACCTCCACATACAGAGGTCCCAGCAGGCTCAAGTCAGGAAGTGTTCTTGCTGTGAAACTGCTATTTTGGAGTGCAACAATCAAAAGGGAAATGACAAAACTCCTCTAAAAGAAAACCTGAGAAAAGCTCAAATCAATTCACACAGCAGGATGAGATTAAAGGCCACAGACATGTTCAAACAGCTCTGCCCTCTACTGTTAGTGCTCAGAACTTGCAAGTGTAAAAAACACACCCAGCAGGCCTTTGGTTCTAAAATAATAAACATGAATAGAGACAGAAGGTTAAATTCTGTGGTATACTTCTTTATGTAGGCAAACCAGAACTACTCAGCACTTGGTTTCTTATATGTCCATACACTTTTACCTGATATATTACCTGATATATTTGATTTTTAAATACTTTTTATTCATTAAACTCTTTTCATTATAACATTATTTTTTCTAAAACTGCGTGCTGTAATAACTGTGTCAAGATGAGAGTGAATCTGTTTAAGAGTGAGAACATACATTTGAACATAGATGAACAAAACAACAAAACATGTAGAAATTCATGTATTTATTCACAAATGTATAAACAAATACATTTTAAGCTATTGAAAATGTCAAGTATCATTAGTTTTTTCAATTTAACCTCAGATTTAAAGTTAAAATGCGTCTTTCTGTGATTCCATTAATGCTCTTTGAAATATTTTTTCTTAAATGTTCATTATCTTATTTTTTCTTTTGATGGTTGTACTTCATTTTCAACTGTTTTGAGTAAATATTTCATGCATTGCTATGTTTTCAGAGTTTATTATGCATGGGCAAACATTAAAACATTGAAGGTACATAAAGAAAATATGAAAGTAAGGGTGTTATATTATTATTATAATCTTTATTTAACCAGGAAATGCTCATTGAGATTAAAAATATCTTGTCCAATAGAGTCCTGGCCTAGATGGGCAGCAGCACAGTTACAGAGTTATGATATTACAATAGGCATAAATACAAATAGCAGATGCATACAACAGCTACGACACAGGTACCTCCAGAAAAACAGCATGTCATATTTAAACAAAACATGTACAGACAGATGCTTCAGCCTCCAAGTCGTTTAAAGACTGCTTAAAAGCATTCAAAGATAGTTGTAGAGAGGCTTTTTGTGTATATATTCCTACATATTTTGTATTGATTTTGCTAGATTTTTTGACATTATATCTTTAATGTTGACTCTCCTCCTGTTGTTTCATATCCTTCCAGTAGATGGCAGTGTCACACCTCCTCATCGGCTCACCTCTTCTGTCATCAGAGCAGAAATCTTGACTTTTAATGCCAGCAGTAGCACTTTGCACAAGTGATGAAATGTATGGAAACATTTGAAGCTTTATCCTCCACAATGTTAAATATCCTACATGTGTTTATTTAAATTATTCAATATTCTTCAGTGTTATAATACATCACAGTGTGCAGGAGAAAAGGACTGTCATGGGATCTTATATTAGTGACATAAATTTGCTCCCATGCAGCAACAGTTATATTTGAAGAGTGTAATTAAAAGTTGTAATTCTTCTTTTGACACAGTGAATATAATATGATCCATCCGTTCTTATTATACTCCCTCCACTGAGTGTAATTATAATATTAAATCACAGCTACACCTTCTGGAGGTGAGGTCTGACCTCCAGCCTCAGGAATAACACACAGTACCTTTCACATTTACTCTGATGTGTTCCTCTATTCGGGGGATGGAGACTACAACTCTGACCCTGCTCCCAACCTCCCGTTCGGTCTGCATTCCTGCACTGACCTCTGACCCCAGGACGCACAGAAACTCAGCCCAGAGGCTACGACCTGGTGTCCTTTACCGGGACCTCTTGAACTTTGGACACCACCCCGGTCAAAAAGTGAAACAGTTTGTCCCCCTGGAATAAAATGACCTCTCTTCCCCCGCGTCCAGCAAAGGCATGAGAGAACGTTGACCCCGCTCAACCTTTCATTAGCGCTTCCTTTTATTACACCGCTTCCTCCCTGCTGCCTCGTCAGCACGTCACAGAGTGGAGCGGGGGATGGAGAGAGGGAGAGGTAAGAGAGGAGGAGAGCAAAAAGAAAGCCAAAAGAGAAGGAGAGCGAGAGAGAGAGGTTGGAGAGATAGGGATGTAAAAACGAGGGCAGCAGATAGAGCCGAGGGAAGATAGATTGTCGGCATCTGCTGCGTTGACTGAAATGTCACCTTTAAATGGCTTCCCTGTCCTTGATGCTGGACCTCCCTATCTGATCCAAGCTCTCCTTGGGAGTTGTAGTTCTGATGACTTATGTAGGACACAAAACAGATCTCTTATAAAATACAGGCCCGGTTCAAGATAAGCTCTCAGCAAAATAAAAAAGGGGAAACGATTTCTCCTGCCTCCGGTGCTTCTCTGACTTCTACTGAAATTGACCATTTGAATGTAAGGTCAAAGATCACTGTACCATGTATGAATAAGATAATTGGATTTTTTGGGCTGGCTGACACTGAGACCTTACCGGGTGACGCAGTAACTCTCCCCAACAGCTGTAATTCATTTTTTCACTTTTAGTAAACAGCGGCTTCAGTCAAATACCTCAGCTGAAGTTTTCAGATATCTACATTCATAAGTGTTTATGCTAACGTTTTAGAATTTACATTCACCACTTACATTTATCTAAACTTTATACTCCTTGTATTTTTAGGACAGACTGTTTCTTTGCAATGTAATGCATTTTAAGAGTGCTATGGATTATTTTATTTTGTTATACCCAAGCCCTTTCAACATGGGACAACAACGGACACGTGTAGTGACACAAACATACGACACAAGACGTGTTAAATACTAAACGAAGAAGACAGGGGACCTCAGCTGTTTGAAAGAGAAGTTTTGTGAGGTGAATGAAGTTTGAGCAGATATAGAAAAGTCTTTCCTCTTCCACCTGATAATAGCTGTTAGTATTCTCTTTGAAGTTAGACTTTATGTAATTAGTTGTCTCATGACACAAAAGCCAGTAGAAATGTCTCTCAGGTCATTTTCTTCAGTGTTGTCAGTAACATGTTTCAAAGTATGTGTTACTGTAACTCCACTCCTAGTTGCGGTAACTAATAGTGTATCTGGTTAAGGTGCATATCTGTGACACCGTTAAAATTACAGATATTTCAAAGAACTCGTCACTAGCAGACAACTATTACTCATCTGACTCAGCAGGTGAGGTTACGCCCATAGACATATAAAGAGTAGACGCCGCATTGGCTGCTGGGGCGCAAGAAATACGGCCGCCATCTTGGTCCGGTCATCCTACCCATGATCCCACCTGTAAACGTTAACTGAAGCAGCAGAGACTTCAAGATGCCAGAGCACTGTGCGGCAAAATACCTATCATACATCACATATATCACATATCAGAATATTCTGTTACTGTTAAGCCCACTATGAATATTAAAATACGTCGAACCATGGGACATGTATCATACCTACGTGTGTGATGTTTGCAGAACCCCCCCCACATGAAAATCTGTTTAGTATTCAGTGAGTTATGATTGATTAAATGCGCTGACACAAGAGACCGGACCAAGATGGCGGCCCCACGGCTCGTCAGCGCCGTAATAAATAGTAGTGGTCAATGCAGCGTCTACTCTTTATATGGCTATGGTTACGTCAACATCAGCACAGTAGCATCTTGGGAGAAAGAATACTGTTTTCAGTGAACACACACAAAACTGCCAATGATTGTTCAGGTGTGAGCTATTTGTCCTGGAAATATCAACATTATTTCTCCCTCCTCAAGAATAAAGTGGTGAGTTGTAGTATAAATGTGGGATGGAAAACTTTGTCCATGGCCAAGACAAGTAAATCTAATCTCATGAAGCACCTAACCAAACAACACACTTCCTCAAAGCTGGCTGCCAGAGAACCTGGTGCTGCAAACACAGATGATCCAGGTGCAGCTCCCGTTAGCTCAACAGACCAGGGAGGGGCCGCTCCATCCAAACAGCTGTACTGTAAGGTATGTTGTTGAAGATATGCTTCCCACATTTCACAACACTCCTTGCTGGCTGCAATCGCCCTGCAGCCAGTAACCACTTAATTTTGTTTTTTTGTGGTGAAATGAGGATGTATCATTCAGATACTCTTCATCTGAACTTCTTCGTCCATGTCTACCAGAGCAACTAGAATAAACTAAAACAGAGCATTGGGGTCCAAATGGCGTGTCACCCACAAGTGCTGCATTATGTTCCCCCATGCTGCTTTGCTCTCAGGCAGCTGAGACACTCAAACAGAAAACGATAACATCTACCTTATTTTGTCACTGATGCATGCTCGTGTTGGACTCTGTTAACCCTACTGTTTTAGAAGTTAAAAAATCTAAAGAAAAATGTTAAAAGTATTTTTTCTGTATGAAACTTCTTCTGCTTGGCTTAGTTAGCGCAATCAACATATAGAATATTTTATCAACATCACTTCATAAAAAAAAAAAAAAAGAATAAAATGCAAAATAAAATTAACAAAAATCTGTCATGTAAAACTATTGTTTTTATATTTAGAGCTTTCCAATGCACATTTAAAAAAGAGTTTCAACATGAATTTTCATAAAAAACGAGTGAGTTATCCTCATTGAATCATGATCTGTGAGGATTAAAGAACACCATTGCACTAAATATTAATTTAAATGGTTAGTAATGGAGTTAATAATTAGATTAAAAAAAATGTTAATTGAGATTTTTGGGGGTTCTGACACTTTTTAATCATTAAATCATTAAATGCCCCAGGTCAAATTGACCCAGGAACATTATTGCTGTCCCTATGAAACAAGCATAACAGGAGGGTTAATACTTGGTGTAAGGTGTTACTAAATATATTATATTGACTCTAGAAAGACCATCATGATGATATCTTTTTAGGCTTGGACTGTATTTAAACATGTGACATTTGGAGCTGATTGAACATTATATCTAAATGTGACAATACCCCCCCCCCCCACCCCCCTGTGGGCAAAGATGAAGAGAGTTATGGCACGGCCCCACATTCAACAAAACCTCAAGATGTGAACACCTCTACATTTTGATGGTCTGTTTGACGTGGTTCTGAAAAAATGTCCGGCTGGAGCATTATGGCCATTACATTGAACATTACTACTGAAAACGTAAACTTTTGAAACCAGGTAGCAGAGTGAAACCTTTTTTATACATATTCCACTCTGTGGCCGTGTGAACTGGCAGGACGCAGATCCTATGAAGACAGTGATGTCACAGCTATACTGACAACTACAGGCCTGGCATGCATACTGCAGCGTTTCTGTCTTTTTGGAGAACTGCACGCATGTTGATAATTTTACCATTTCCCTTTGGTCATGAACGCAGATTTCTTCAAAACAAAAAGGGAACTTTTTTAGTTTTTCATAGGGCTGTCTTTGTCTAAACAAGCCCTTTAATTGCTCACTTCCTGTGCGGTATTTAGTAAAATTCCAAGGGGTTGTTTTTTCATTCATTCATTCATGACACATGTACTAACTAAACTTTGGATTTTATTTTGTCTTTGAAATTATCAGGGGGGCACTGTGGAGCCATTCAGAAATATTCATTTTTTTAGCACATTAAGCCACTTAGAAATTATTTTCACTCAGAATTTATTTGCAGTGATAACGATTTGTTGTTTTCCAGTAGGTTCACAAGTTCAGTGTTTAAAAAGTACACCTGAATGATTTTAAATGTAGGAATGGGGACCTAGCTTCAATGCTTTCGATGCTAAAAAAAGACTATATCAGAAAGAGCTTAAAAATAGAGGAACATTTATTGTGTGTTTTGTATAAATCTCATGCAGCTAAATCCAGCCTACGGCAAGAACAGTACATCCACATCTGGAAGGTGGCAGATCCTGTTAACTGTCACTTGACATGAGACGTAGCTGACATGTGTAAGGGATATAAATGTGTGTGTGTGTGTGTGTGTGTGTGTGTGTGTGTGTGTGTGTGTGTGTGTGTGTGTGTGTGTGTGTGTGTGTGTGAGTGAGACAGAGTCAGACAGAGTGGGGGGGATCTGCAGCATTTTGGGGCTAAGTCAGTTCCCGCTGACATTGTCTCCATGTGGTGGCTGGCCCTGGGGGCACAGCGGAGCCACTCTTGATGTCATTTCTATCTTAAATGTCACTCTCAGTAGGCCCATCACCATGGTGTCCCTGGGGCCACATTCACCCTTCAACCTTACAGTAACATAGCAAAGAGGAGAGGGCAGCCAGACCTCCTGTTTACTCCTCTTTTACATAATCCACTGTGTCACTGTAGGTCGTTACTCTCTCAGATACACTCAGAGATATCACTGGGCTCAGTGGATCCTTAGTGAGCTCATAAAGCTCTGTGGATGTGTGCACACTGGTCTCACCGTTGGCCCTACAGTGACCTTTGATCCTGTGTGACTGAGAGGTCACGAGGTGCCCTTTCATTCCCCATGGTGTGGTGACAGACGGGCTAATTACCCTCGCTGTGTGACTGCAAGGGCCATAAAAGGAGTTAAAGGCTGCAGGATGACAAAGCACTGAAACCCTGTGGATCATTCAGTGGAGCATCAGGACTGTTGTCTTCAGTATTCATTAAAGGGAGAGGTGTGGGTGGTAGTTGGACTCTAACCATATATCATGACAGTAAAGGTACACTGTTTCTAATTTAAGTCTAGTATGCAGACAAAGGAGAGTACATATCTTATCATAATCAATAAATACGTCAAACTTTATTTAAAACACCTTAAGGACAAATCATCAAACGGGAGTCATGCAGATTGAAATTAAGATAAACAATAATAGGAAAAACTAGGAAATAAAAATAAAAATAAAAAACATTTATAAAATACTACACAAAGATTGAATTACAGTTATTAAGATGAGCTACAAATTATACTACTGTATGATGAGCATGTTTTGAAAACACATTTAATTCACAACATGATCATGAAGATACATTTTGAGATTGTTGCAAAAGCTGAAAACAATGGGTTTTCAGTTCAGATGCAAACATTTATAACACAAAAATTTAGTTTTTAAAGTCAATTGTGTGCATAAACCATACGTATTAAACAATATTTATAATATATTTTTATATTTAAAACTCTTTGATATATTAAATGTGATTCCCAAAAGCATATCTAATAATACTACTAATAATAATAATACTTTATTTATATAGCACTTTTCAATACAAGTAACAAAGTGCTTCACAGTGGGCAATAAAAACAAGACGTGCAAAGCAAAATGAAGCGATAAAAAATTAAATAAAATAAAAGCTTGAAAACCCTACAAACTTGTAAAACAGACCCTTAAAGGTGACATATCACGCTTTTTTCATCAATATATATTGGTCTAAGAGGTCCACAAAACATGTCTTTAAAGTTTATGCTCAAAAAAACACTTTGAAATCAGATTTTGACATGCCTGAAAAGCCCTCTTCTTCAGTCCTCCTCAAAATACTCTGTTTTCTCTCTGACCACGCCCCCTCAGGAAGTGGATGTCGTCTCGGCTCTCCAGCACGTTGATCTAATGTTTACATGTTGGCTGAATGTACATGGCTGCTCAGAGATCGCGTTACTTCAACCCTCTGAATCTGATCCAGAATCTGATCCTGACGGAGAGGCGCCTGTAGCAGGACCTTTCTGAACCATTGGTCACAGATTTAGTGTTTCTTGTTGTTTTATTTATCAGTATGTTGACGTGTGTCTTGGTACACAGCTACAGCTATGAACATGTAGCTATGTAGCTATGCTAACTAGCGCTTGCACTTATCCATGACAAATAAAAATCATCCACTAGATCTTCAAATCTGCAGACGTGGGGAGTAAAACCGACCTTTGTGTTTATTAAGACAGCCTACAACTAGCATGCCTCCCTCCTAAGCTCCTTGTTAGCACACATTTGTGCAGGGAATGAAAAACGGAGAAGTTGAGTTGTATTTTATACAGTCTATGGGCTGAACAAGCTCCGAGCTCTGACTCCGTGACAGACCGGATATTGTTGTTACGTAACAAAAACACGGAAATCTGAAACGGCTCGTTTCACACACATTTACAGAAAGGTGGAGAAATCAAAACAGGGGCAGAATGGATTTTTTTCATTCTCGGGGGGTTTGTAGACATGCCAGGGACACATATTTCAGGTAGAGAACCATTAAAAACTCAATTTTGCATGATATGTCACCTTTTAAATCAGAGCTAAAATTAATCAAAATCAAACGATAAAAGCTTTGCTGTAAAAATGTGTCTGGAGTAATGATATAAAACACGGGACTGAATCTGCAAGTCTGATCTCCTCTGGCAGGCTGTTCCAGAGTGTAGGAGCCCTGACTGAAAACGCCCTGTCCCCTTTGGTTTTCAGTCGGGTCCTTAGAACAGCTAACAGAGCACGCCCAGAGGATCTCAGACTGCAACTAGGTTTTTAGGGGGATAACATGGAAGCCTCGTAAAATGATCAGTTCATTGATAAAGTAATGATTAAATCATTTGACTCAATAGGTTTTATTGGAGGTATTTCTTGAAAATGAATACGTTGACTGTCATACATTTTAAACTGAGGAAGAATAATTGCATCTGTATGTTCTTGCTACTTGTTTTTTTCACAAAAACAGAGCTACATTCAAGCTACATGACTAATCAAAAACATCACTTAATAAGCCTATCACCCAGTGACAACCAAGCCATCAGTATCAGTATCACTAAGCTATATCAACCTTCAGAATGACTACTGAGATAATATTGACATTAACAGAGCATAATAGAAAAGAATTGTGGATACTAGAGTTCTCAGAGCAATTTTTAAGTTAATACAATCATTGTTTTGGAGAACAGGAGAGGGTGTTGCTGATAAACAGACTGAATGTATGTGAATTACATCACAAGAGCCTTCATCCAGCAGAGAGCCTTGTAGATCATTGTAGAGGTTAATACAGCTCTTTTTTAACTGAGACCAATGGCCCACATGTGCATTAGATTGCACATGTGGTTACAATGTTTTGGTGTTTGTTCTGTGTCTTTCTTTATGTTGTCCCAATCATGCCACATGTTGCTAAAGTGCTTACAGACACTGCAATTTTCGTAAGCCGTAATCAGAAAATAAAAAGCCCTGGAGTTCTGTTTTCACACTGTGAGAAGATGCAGTTAGTGTAGGGCTGTCACAATAACAGTTTTTCACCCCATCTTCATGATTCTCACTACAGTAGAAAACACACTGTAGTAAAGGCTGGCTAGCTGGTTACTGAGTCTTCTTCTTTGTCTTCCCCCTGTACACTGTAGGGTAAACAATACACATTTTTAATGTTCTATGATTTAATTATTTTTATGATTTCATTTTAAATTGAATATTTTTTTCTGTGAAGCACTTTGTGATTTTATTCTATGAAAGGTGCTACACTAAATAAAATGTACTTACTTACTTCCTAACAAACGGCTTCAAAAATTAGTCATGCAACTCAGAAATCGGGTCAGAGTCGACATCAATTCACACAGTGTATTCCTGGTCTGACAAGTGTGAAATATCTACTCAAAAGGCAATGGTTTTAGAGAAAATAATGTGTTACCTTTTGGTTGACAGTGTTTGTGTTGCTCACAGGGGCTTTCCAATGCAAGAACAAAAGTGTCATTATGTTCACAGTTTCAAAAACCTTCATGACAGAAATGCATCTTTTGCCTGAAAGCGGCTAAAAGCAAATTACCTCTTTGCTCTTTAGGACATAACCTCTTAAATATCAGCACAAACTCAGCTGTCGTTTCAATCAGCATCTTTCCCTGAGCAGGCTGTCATGAATTGAAGGAGTTTACTTTTCACTGTAAAACTCAGCTGCAGATCAGATGGGTTTGCGTGTTTTCATTTTATGACTTGAAGCGGTCCTGTGTGTTTCAGCTGCACGACTCAGCCACCACTTTATCAAAGGCACAATAATGAAACGCTTCCTTACATCTAAATATAGAGTGCAATGAAAGTGGTGTCAAAAACAAACACAAAAAAAGATAATCCATTTGTGACCCATTTCTGTCCCTGTGTGAGCTCCATTGTTTAGAATAATAATAATAAAAAAAAATCTCTCCCCAGGCACGTAAATATCTACAAAGCCCCCGTCGCTGACAAAGGCTCTGTCGCTGTGGGACCGTGAGCAAATTAGGACTCCTGAGCGAGAGGCTTGTTCAACAACCAACACCCTCCTTAAAAAAAATCCCAGACAGGAACTGACTCTTGTTATACCACCGGGTGATCCCACTTCTAATTTTGAGATTCCCACCCCTACATGTGCATCCAAGTGTGTGAGGCGGGAAGCATTAGAGCTGCCTCTGTGATGACACCCTGACACAGGAAGGACATTGTAACCATGTGTGCTTTTTAATAGGATAGCAAAATAAACCTGTTTTCTGGTCAGCAATTACCCCTTCTTTTGGCTCAACGTAAATTAGGAAAAGCTGCAGAGAAGAGGTTTTGGAGGCCAGAAGAGGGTGGGAGGACATAGACTGAATCTCAAATTAAGTCCTGGATTATTCTTTAATACTGTGACTTACACTGAAGCTACCCAACTCTCCTATGAATAACTACACACATATACTCCCAGTGCACCTTAATTTTTTGTCCAAGCTGCAACCTCCAGGGTTGAATAAACTAGATCAACATGGAGATGTCAAAAACTGTAGGTCTACGAGTGTCCATTTGGGGTTGACTCCAAAGTGAATGAATTCCATAGACTTTAAAAAAAGACGGACAGCTTCACAGCTCAGATTTGGTGCTTCCCATACTCACTGACTGCAGGGTATTTCTTAAAAACTAAATGCATCATGTTAACAGATGTGATGTAAGTCAAACTACAAAATAGAATACTTGTCAAAGAAATGTTTGCCAAACATGTTTTTATAATTACATATAGCTCATACTGTGTTACTTTATGTCCAAGTGTTCACTTTTTGAAAAAGTGATGCAACAAATAAGAGATGTACCGCCACTGACAGCTCTGTTGATAAATGCAGCTCCTGGGGTGCTGTGTGCAGATCTGAGGGATTTTTCTCTTTTGTCGGCAAGTTAAATGTTTGTTTCAGTCAGTGGAGGGGTCAGAGTGTCAATATCCCTCAGACACCATCTGATCACATCAGAGATATGGTTACTAGAAAATGAGGAAGAGAGACAGGAGCTTAGTCACTCAGGTCCCCCGGCAGTCTAAGCCTATAGCAGCATAACTAAGAACTGCTCCGAGCCAAATACAAGCTTATCAAAAAGGCACATTTTAAGCCTACTCTTAAAAGTTGAAAGGGTGTCTGCCTCCTGGACCCTGACCGGTAGTGTATGCTGCAGGCTCTACCACCCATATTACTTTTTAGAGACTTTAGCCCCAGAAGCACACCTGCATTCTGAGAGCATAATAGGGTACAATGAAGTCTTGAAGATGTGATGGTGCTTGACCTTCCAGATTTTTGTAGGTCAGTGGAAGGATTATGTATTTTATTCTGGTTGTTATGGCGAGACTAAAGGCTCTTTTCCACTACATAGTTCCAGCCCTACTCGACTCGTCTCCGTTTGGGTACCTTTTCCACCAGCCCGAGTACCGACTCACGGTGGGCGGGGTCGTCATGACACAGCTGCGCAAAACTGCATTTACGTCATTTTGAACACAACACAAACACAACAATCACAAACAATTGATTCCTGTGTCGCGCTCATGATTCTTCAGTGACGACATTCTCTGACCAATCAGTGGCCGCAGCAGGTACG
Source organism: Notolabrus celidotus (assembly GCF_009762535.1). Taxonomy (NCBI): domain Eukaryota; kingdom Metazoa; phylum Chordata; class Actinopteri; order Labriformes; family Labridae; genus Notolabrus; species Notolabrus celidotus. Next base: position 23,104,382 of record NC_048276.1, read on the forward strand.
AAAAACTGGTATCTGACACGAGGTACCGCACCTGTGGAAACGCAACACAAACCGAGTAGAGGTGAGTCAAGTCGAGTAGAGTAGGGCTAAGACGGGCTGGTGGAAAAGGGCCATAATATAGCAAAGATGTGATCCTTTTTCTTAGTTCTTGTCATGAGAAGGTGCTGCAGAATTTAGGACTAGTTGAAGTCTTATTAGGACGGCCTAATAAAAGGAAGTTACAGTAATCCACCCTAGAGAAAAAAAATGCATGGACCAGTTTTTCTTCATCATTTGGAGACAGCATGTGTCTGAGTTTTCTGATATTGCAAAGGTGAAAAAAGGCTGTCCTTGAAATGTGTTATATGTGGAAGCTGAAGGACATTTCCTGCTTAGGGTGGTGCTGGATGCCAAGTTGATGCAATCACAGGAAGTTTTATCATTAGAAAATATTTTTCTGAGGTGTTTGGGGCAAAGAACAATAACTTTAGTCTTGTCAAAGTTAAAACGCGAATAATGTTTGATCATGGAGTTTAGTTAAGTGATTAGTTTTATCTCTCTTCATAGATTCATATAATGGAGTATCGTCAGCTTAACAATTGACAATATTTTTTGAGAAAATGTCAAAATAGTTTCTTCATTATATTACTTAAAGGAAGCATATAAGCTTAATATAATACATCTTAGAAAATCTGCTGCTGCTGAGTGGGACTTGGTAACAACAGTACTTCAGGACCTTTCTGAATCAGAGGACACCAGCGGCTCACATATGGCAGCAGTAAGCATTACTCTCCACCACTGAGTAGGCCTACTGCTGTTTACCAATTTTCAAAAGTTAAATCATAAAACCGACAAAGCTGAATGGAAGTGCATCTTCAAAGTAAGATTTTAGCTCTTGCTATTTTTTGACTGCATAATGACACAACCCATGGTCCACACCATATGTTTACCTTATCTGTGTTAGCTGCTGAAAGGGAAGACTAAGCTGAAATAACAAATTCTACAGACCATTACTGTGTTCATCATCAGCCGTTTAAAATCATGTCAAACTGAGATGCTGAATTTTTAAATTAATAATATATCTGTGTACTGTACAGAAGTCAAGTAGACTTACACATCATAAACCTGAACAGCTGATCAGTGTGCTGCAGGGAGAGGAGCACGTATGTACTAACATTAGTGTTTGGGTCAGACTCTCTTAAAATGAGTTACATAATGTGGTAGAGATGACCTTATCTGCAGCCGAGCTCCCGTGCTGGTTTGTTGGCCTGTTTTTCCATAAAGAGGCTGAGCTTGTCTGGGATCCCCTGTGGAGGACCCCACTTCAAAAACCCAAACTATCCCTCTAACACGTACAAAGTGAGATTGATAAATGCGATTTAAAACAACTTAATGTGATACTAATAAGTTATTCTAGGCTTTGTGATAGGGTGTGAAGGTCAGTGGTGTCCAGTGAACCTCTCACTTCTTTCTTGGCTTAGCCTCCTCGTCTAAAAATGGTCACTTCTGGCACTAACAAACAAGATGGGGAAGGCCATTTTGCCAAATATCAGGCTTCGAAACAGCGGTCCACACATAATGGGTAAAGTCACTGTGTCCATTCCTGTAACAACGCTCTGGTTTTGTTCGTGTTTTCCCATCTCGTGCCCTCATTCATGTGATGGCGTGTTATCAAATGTGTCTGCTGGCTTTGTGTTTTCTTCAGCGGTTATGCTGCTGGCAGAGAGGAAATCAAACACCTTGCTCTCATGGCAAACCACAGAACACCGCCCCCCCCCCCCCCCCCCCCCCCCCCCCCGACTCGTTCTGAACCACAGTGCTGACTGTCAGAAGCACTCAGACGAAACACAGGATTATGACTACAGAGTAAAGTGGTGTGGAGGATTATTTCAACATTTGGCTCTCTGAGAAGGAGTTTCAAAGAGACTCCATCTTTACGGTGATGATGCTGCAGTTAGAGGAGTAAAAAAAGATTTTCAATCACTACACCAACAAGGACATCGCCCAAAGGCTGGTAGCAGCTGTATGGATGTGATGTATGTCACTTGTAGGGTGTGTTAGATGGAGGTTGTTCATAAAAGTGAAGGTGGTGTGCATAGAGAGGCCTCAGGGGCAGGTGATGCGCGGCTGTGATGCCACCTGACATCTTCCTCAGAGGTGTTTCAGGCAACAAATAGCAGGTCTGTCTGCTGTCAGCCTGCAGGCCACCTGGGGGGTCAGCCATGACACTCTGCGCTTTGACAGCACCAGCACCCCCCCCATCCCCCCAACTCTCCTCCCCACGTTCACAGTCCAGGGCCAGGCCGGAGCCCCAGAATGCAACGGGAGCCGTCACGGAGGATGAAGAGTGACGCCGCTGAGGAGGGGAGAGAAATCCCTCTCTCCTTAAGGTGCAATGAAAGGTCAGGAGCCGGTATCACTGGGAGAATTACTCACCGTGCTGCCTACCTTGACATCAACAGAGAGCTGAGCTGCGGGGAGTGAGAGGGAGCGAGACGAGGGGAGAGAACAGGTGGAGGGCTGGAGAGCGGCGGCAGATAGGCGGTGAGGGAGTAATGAGTCGGAGGGGGGAGGACGGGATGACAGGGTCAGGGGGAGGTGGAGAGGCAGGTTGAGGTAATGGGCTATAGGGAGCGTGTATGTGTGTCCTGGTGTTTGAAATACCTCTGTGTGTGTGTGTGTGTGCGGGGAGGCAAAGAGGGAGGAGGTGGGGGGCTTGCTGAAGACGTCTTGCCCTTGCAGCACTTCATCACATTCAGTTTTTTATCCACGCTTCCTGAACTTCCACTGCCTTTTCCGCTCCAGTTGGCCCTCAGCGGACAATGCGATCAGAGTGTCCCTCCATGTGCATTATGCAAGCATGTTCCGCTCCGTAGTTAAGATGTCAATGGTGCGTGCACCTCCCCAAGGTCAACACCCTAATGAGATATCTGCAGGGACAACAGTAATTATCAAATAACTAAATGCAAAGCCAGACAAAGTGTGATAATTACTCCTGAGCCCGCCGCTGATAAAAGCTTTGATTGCATCCCTTCCTTCGGCTTCAAAGAGACTTTTTTCCCAAAAAAATGTCTTCCTCCCTGAGTCTGAGGATGTCAGATTCTGGTTTCAGTCAAGGCCTGCCACATTTGAAATCTGCGACCATCTGCTTCTTCATACATCCTCTCTAATAGCTTTCTTTTTCCATCAGGGCTGTCTCACTATCTGACATAATGTAGTTATGCACGAGACATTCACTCAATATTCAACAAAGCGCACACTATCTGACTGCAGGGCTGTGTGGCATTCTTTCAACCTGCTCGCACATAACAAGAATTTTAGCATGAGCACTCTGCGTTTGACTGCTCCACAGTCTGAATAGCGTGGAGGGGAGTTGAGTGCAGGATTGAGATTGATCAGTGGTGAGACAGTGACTGTGCCGCTCGCTGAGTGTTTCTGATTTTTTAAGGTCACCCTCACTAGAACCAAAAGGGCACATCAATTTTGGAGCCCTCATGAGGAGGCGCAGCGTCTCCTCCTCCATCACTCAGCCCCCTGTGGAGAAACGACATCTGAAGGTGCACTTGATTTGTGTGAAACTCTGTGCCGTGCATGATCAGAATAAAAAATAAACAGACACACAACCTGGGTAAACAGATGGATGGTGCCTCAACATGTGGTGCGAGACGGCTTCACGAATATGTAACAACTGGAAGACAACTGATTAGAGCTTGGCAGTTGTCAAAAACAATATGGTGCTCTGTTAGTCATACTTATCTGCATACAACAGTGTGTTTTATTTATATTTGGGTAAGTTACCTTGGATATAAAGATGTGACAAACATCAACATATTTCAAAGTTTTCTTGTAATTTGTTCTTCAGAAAGTTGCAAAGAAAAGTCTGAGGCAGATTCATTTTCCTGTCCTTTAACTGCAACATCGTTCCCACCTGTGCTCTTAATCTGATGAATGCCTCCCTGTTTAGCACAACTAAATGCTTCTCCACTGCAGATAAAAAAGGCATAGACTCCAGGAGTGTGTGCACAAACTCAAATCAGACAGGATGGAAATGAAAGGTGCTAGGAATGACCAAAGTAAAATCTGAAACTCCAAATGTAAGAAAAACTTCAGTAGCTCTGAAATGAAGGTAGTGAGCAACAAACATGCTGATTTATGATATCATAATTAGCCGTCCGAGTTGTGATAAAATATAAACTACAAAGAACAGATGGATGACTTGTTAATAGAATACTGTCGTAAAGCTGGGGTTGGTAGTCACGGAAAACTAGCATGAATTTGAATGTAGCATTTCCTCAATACTCCTTCTGACCCCTCCCCTCGGAGCCGTTCAGAGCTCCTCCAAAACAACGTCCCCGCATGCACGAGCGCAGCTGATTCACAACCATTTGATTGTGACTGATTCAAAACCGATCCTTGTGAAAGTTAAAAACACAAACAAACATGGCTATTGTTAGTACTCACAGGGAGCAGGAGAGAGGAGAGACAGACAGGAGAAGTTCTTCATTCATTCAAACATTGATTGTTGCTTTGTTGGTTGGCGTGATCATGGCCGACAGTGAATCGGCTCATCATCCCTACAGCGTCCGGACAGATGCTACAATACATATACATTTTCTGTAGGACTTACTAAATGTCATTAATTATCTTGCTTGTCAGAGCCCCCGTGGTGAGAGCTTTTTAGACTCTGATCCGGAGTATATTCCTGAGCAAAGTAACTCTTCGAGTCAGAGGGGACAGGCCCGAGGTTGAGCGAGAGGGGCAGTAAATAAAAGCAGGGGAAGCAGAGGCTGGGAACGGGAACTCGCCGGGGAAATGTACACGCAGGAGGTGGGCAGAACGGCAGGACGGGATTTGATTGGTTTTATAAATTGGACCCCAAAAACTGTGATTGGTTGGTGTTTTCCCAGGTTTACTCCAGCTGTAGATAGCAGCTTTTTTTCACTCTTTTTTAAGAACACATTATGTATTGATTACCATCGGGACCGAAGGATCATTTTAACCAGTATAACAAAAGTGTATCTAAATCTGACTACCAACCCCAGCTTTAAGAAGAAGAAGAAGAAGAAAAAACGAGAAGACAATACTTGATGAATTTTCAGAATCAATAGTATTTGGCATTTATTATTAAAGCAGCTGCTTTAAAACGATGGGACAGATTTCTCATTTAAATACCTGTTTATAAAAATGTATAAATGTTTTAAATAATCTCTTTTTTTCCAACAGTATTCAAAGTAGTGCAGTCAGTATCGCGTTACTGAGTAGTATGTTACTGTAACTCAACTACTATTTACTACTAGTATTGTATCTGGTTACTTTTCAAATTCAATAAAAACCAGCACAATTGCAGAAATGTAAAGGGCTCGTTTCTTTACTTTTAATAGGGGACAACTACAGAAGATTAACTCGAGGGCGAAGTTACACCTACGCCAGCCCAATGGCGTCCTGGGAGAAAGGATATCAACACAGTAAAAACACTCAATGACTGATGATCATGTGAGCTTTCTGTCTTGAAATACTAACATTGTTTTTCTTCCCAAGAGACTATGCATGAAGGTAAACTTGTTCACCAAATTGAGTGATTCTAATCTCATGAAGCACCTGACCACACCACACGCTTCTGCTACGCTAGCTGCCAGAGGCAAGGCAAGGCACGTTTATTTATGAAGCACCATTCATACAAAGAGCAATTCATAGGCAGACCGAGGAGGAGTCGCTTCATACAAACAGCTAAGGCTTGATTTGAAATCACTGCTAGCTCCAAAATCAGTAGGCCAGAATGGACTGATTGCAAGGTTTGTGGTTCATGACATGCTTCCCATATCAAGTCTTGAGTCTCCTGCAATCAGAGAAATAATTAGCTAAGTACCAGCGAGACGAGATGCAGGGAACATTTGAATATTGAAGCAAAAAGAAGTAACGCTGAAGTGACTTTCCAAAGTAACCAATTACTTTTATAAAGCAGTAACTCTGTTGGTAATTCAGTTACTTTTTGACAGTAGAAACTTGTAATGTTTCCATGAATTACTAATTTCCAGTAACTTGCCAATACTGGTAGGAATTACAGCATTAAGCAGAACAGACTTTGTAGAAATATAATATAATATTCATACATATGTTTATATTAGTGTATAATCACCTGAATACAAAAATAATTTATTTTTTGTTAACTTAGAATGAGTCTTTTATATATACACACGTAAGAACAGGATCCCTTCAATGAAGGCCATCACATGCACTGACATGGTTCTATTGGGGATGCTCCGATCAGATTTTATGCTGCCGATTCCTATACCGATCAGCCATGAGTGCCGATCACTGCCGATCACCGATACCGATCACATGGATTTTCTGTACATTTTTCAATTTAGTTATGGTGAGTGCTACATCATCTGGGAAAAAAGAAACATAAATTCACCTTAATTTAGAAAAAAACGTCTTTTTACTAACTTCTTCAAGAGAAAAAATACAAAAAAAACAACTTGCAGACACAATGCAGCAACTATTCAGTCAAAAGGACAACTGACACTTAAATGTACCTGCTATCAGTAACCCAATCTTTAACAGATTGGAAACATTAAGGCTCTCAACAGGCTAAATAGTGCAGAAAGTCAAATAAATAAAAGACAATATATCTCAAGTTTGTCTTTCTGAATATGCCATGTTTGAAACTCGTGAAACTTACAGAGAATAAGACTCCTTCTTTAGGGAGACGTTCGATGTGAGAGTACACTATCTGGTGGAGCGCTGGCAGCGCTACGTCTCTATGAATTATTTACGTCCCGGTGGCACGTAGCGGGGCTCAAAGTGAGAGAGCAGTCGGCGGAACCCGGTGTCTTCCACCACTAAGAAAGGCTCATCTAGCCCGATTCAATTATTTTTCGGGTTATTTGCTTAGCCTTCTGACTGTCACGCTCATACAGGCGAGTGTTGCCACCGTGGGCTGTGTTAGCTGCCGTCTGACTGATGCTGCTCCGGCTGTCTTCTTTTCATTCACTGCCGTGAGCCTCAAAACCTCACCATACTCCGCCAAGTGTTTGCTCTTTAAATGTCTTATTAAATTGGTTGTGTTGAAGCTTTTTTAACGTGCTTCCCCTGCGAGGTATTTTTTCGTCGCATGTGTTGCAGGATGCAAACTTTACATCACTCTCACAGACTGTATAACACACACACGGCAGACATGTTTGTTGTGGTTTGCCGCTTACGCACCTGCGCAGTGTGAAGGAAAGGGGGAGGGGGCACATTACACACAGGTCCTCTTCGGGCTGCAGGCTGCAAAGTATTTGCCACAGGTGATGGTTTTTTGTGATCGGCAATGAAGGCATTGATCGGCATACACCGATCACATACTTTTTCACAGAAATTGGCCGATAATGATCGGTGGCTGATCGATCGGAGCATCCCTAGTTTCTATAGTAGCTCAGGAAAGACAAACTAGTAACAAATGTGTTTTTGTATTTAGTCAGTGGCCTGGTGAAATGCATCAGCTGGAACAAGAAGAAGAGAGTGGTTGTTGTGTGCAAATTAATTTGTAATAATATATGGTAAAAACATGACAAAAAGAAGATCATAGTTATCATGCATCACAGCAGCTTTTTATCCTCAAAGGCCACCACAACTTCACCGACAGGAATGGTGAGCAAGGGGGTGTTACAATCTAGAATGTAAATATTTACATTCTACACGCTGTACTTTTAAAATTTTATCCAGGTGCTTATTTTTTAGTCAGAATTTTTTAAAAATTACAGGTGCCAATGTAGGCCAGCAGTTTCAACATGCATCTCAATCGTAGTGGCTATGGTCCTTGTTGCAGCGGTTGCTGGTTTGACCACCAGCTATTACCCATTGCTGCATTTCATTCCCCATTCTCTGCTCTCCACATGTCCTACCTGACTTTGGCTGTTCGATCTAATAAAAGAATCCCAAATAATAATTCAAACAATGTAACATTTTACAGTTAACCCTCCTGTTATGTTGCGGGTTAAATTTACCCCTTTAAAAGTCTATTTTAGGTAATATATGCCCCCCAAACCAGCTAAATGCAGCATAAAAATCTGGGCAGCATGTGACAGAAGAGGGGTCCTGTTAATTTATCAATGTCCCTTCATAAAAATGAAAAAAAAAATCAAAATTTGAAATAAAAAAAAAAACAATAATCTGTCACGTAAAACTATTGTATTTATATTTAAGGCTTTCCAATGTACATTAAAAAAAAAGTTTAACATGAACTTTAAATGAAAAACCAATGGGTTATCCTCATTGAGCCATGACCTGTGAGAATTAAAGAACACCAGTAGACCAAATCTTGATTTAAATTGTTGGTAATGGAGTAAAAAAATAGATCAAAACAAATATGTATTGGTACTTTTGGGGGTTCTGACACTTTTGGATAAATGAATATTCCCTGGGTCAAATTGACCCAGGAACATTATTGCTGTTCCAGAGAAAGGAACATAACAGGAGGGTTAAGAACATTTAAATCAAAGCAGATTTGTTTTTTAACAATGAACAGGAGCGGAACTGAAGAATATACAACAAGCAATCATTATGCATGACAATATCAGCTCCAAAATGCGTGTAAGTGTATACGTGTAAGTGTTCACAGATGTTGTACTTACCTTTCATCAAATCTCAGGTAAACCTTTCATGAGTGTCAGAATCTTCTTGTAAACTTTATGATCGGGTTTGAAGAAGACTTGTTTCTAAGAACAGCTGGTGAATGAGGCCAATTATTCTTTCTATCATCATTCCCTTATCACATCAGCAGGCAACCAGTGAAAACCAGCTGAGCAAAAATGACGTCAAAGAGATATGAAATATATGTTTTAATTTTCTGAACAAAGTGGAACATAAGCTTTTTAAGTTTATTTACCAGTGAGTGTAGCTTTCACATCTAATGCATTCATGAATACTCTCTGGTACCAGACTAAAAGTAGTACTACTTTGACGACTGCTAAAAGTAGAAGTTAAAGATGCAGTCGGACAGTTTAACTTTGTCTTGTCAAGTGCTTGCTGTCAGAGTTAAGAGGAACAAGTTCAGCTGCTCGCAGCAAAATGATGATAACTTCCTCATTTTACAAAGAGAAAAATAAAAAAGGAACTTAAACAAGCATAAAAGCTCAAACACTGTGAACCATCAGTCTCTGCAAATAAACCCTCTGACTCGAAGGGAAGTTGGATCTATGCAAAGTGAAATGAATAATTAAATAAATAGTAATTGGCCTCGACATGACCTCGCCTCCTCTAAAAAACAAAAAGGTCAAACAGAGTGTGAAGCAGCTCGACATCAACATCCAATAACGCACTTCTGGAAAGCAGAGCAAGGACAAAAACAATGAGGCGTTCATCCCCGAGACAGCTTCAGGGAACAGCAGCGAGTGGGAGGAGAGTGAAAAGATAACATCACAAAAAAAACACAGACAAGGAGAGGGAGAACGAGGGAGAGAGCAGGAGGAGGAGGAGGAGGAGGAGGAGGAGGAGGAGGAGGAGAGTCATCAGAGATCAGGGTGACCCTGTGCCACTCAGGAACATGTTCTGCCTATAAGCTAACTGAGGAGCTGAAAGTTTGCCACTGAGTAATCTCTCCGCTGTCAACATCCTGGAGACTCGACCTTGACTGTGACCATGTTCCTGCAGCGCGGGGCCACGATGCTCTCACAGCTCGGCCTGACATGGCTCCAGCATGTTCAGAAAAGTGCACAGCAAGGTTTCCCTGAGCAAACAGGAGTGAATAATTATTCACTTGCTTTAAAATCTTCAACAGTAAGACATCAGTAGAGACACCACAGGCACATGAAGAATCACAACTCTACAGAGGAGAAATGTTTTTTATCAGGTTGCAAAGCTGTGTGTGTCTGGCTTTGATGTATGCCTGTTCTAATGGAGCCTAACTACCATCAAAGCTAAACAAACACCAAACTTAAACTAAGTGAGCCTGATGAAGATGTGCATTACTCTGCAGAGCTGCCTGTGCTCAAAGGGACTGAACAAATAAAGACAATCAGGCCACAGTTCAGCTTGTCCTCAATAACCGACCATTCAACCAGAGCCAGACTTTACAAACAATAAAACTCCAGCTGTAGAGAATCGGAAAATCTAAGAGCACAACTTTCAACAACAAGAAAAGAGACACGTTCAATTATGCTGGAGGAACCAATTTTACAACACAGTGTGTGTTTTTGTTTTCTGTTCCACTCAATAAACCATGTTAACCTCTTAACAGATTGCTGAAAAAGTAGGATCATACATTAAATATTAACTTTAGTTCTGAGGTCAATCTCTGTTAAATGATGTGACCTTTGACCTGGTAGGTTCCCATGCCGAAAGGGAGGGCATCAGATATAATAACATCAGTTGTTCCCTACATCACACTGAAGATCACATCTGTAGTTTGGAGTAAAATATCTCAACAACTATTGACAGTTTTTTTAGTTTAGCTTTGTTTATCCATTTGTTTGTATTGATGTGCTACCCTCAGAATACATCTCAGTAATAACTGTCTCATTTCCATATGTTATCCGCATGACAATAACTCAGTTTGTCCATACCTTTGTTTACAACCATTTAAAACAAAGATATAGGCCTCATTTTAGGCCTCACAAATTCAAGGAAAAACCCTTCAAGAAAAAAAACAAACATGGAAAGCATCAGCACGTTGGCACGTTGGCACCATGGCCACATGAAACCAGCTTGGATGCAAATGCTGTCAACGTAATTTTTGATTCTCTCTTACACTCAACCCCAATCACATCTATATTTTTTTATAAAACTGTCTACAAATATTTAAACTTCTGTGCTAAAGAAATGAGAAATCATCCAGCCCATAGTATGCAAACAGAAATGAAAAGGGGAAATGTGAGGAACACCATGCATCTTGGATTTGGGACACTGGAGGAATTGTTGTGTTTATAGAAGACAGCGTATGTTTATGAACCCTTTAACCGCATGTTAATGGTAAAGAGGAAATCAGCCATGACATTATGACCACTGAGAGGTAAAGTAACAAACACTGATTATGTCTTTACAGTGGCACCTGTCCTTGGTTAGGATATGTAAGGAGTTAAAGAAATGTGTTTATTTATTGCTTTCTCTTGTCTTTTGACAACACAAAGCGCTTTGGACTTTACATGTCACATTCACCTATTCACACCACATTCATACACTGTAGGCAGAGGCTGCAATGTAGAGCCCATCAGTATTAACTAATCCCAATCACACCAGGGGCAGTTTGGTGTTAGTGTCTTACTCAAGGACACTTCAGTATGGGGACTTTGGGAACTGAGATCGAACCCCCAACCTTCCAATTGAGACATGACTGACTCTACCACTGAGCCACAGCTGCCCCATGTAAGGCAGCAAATGAACATTTTGTCCTTGAGGTTGATGTGTTGGAAGCGGGGAAAATGGTCAAGTGTAAAGATGTGAGCGACTTTGACAGAGGCTAAATCCTGTGGCTGGGCCAGGGGGGGGGGGGGGGGGGGGGACAAGAGTTCTCTGGTTAAATATTGAGAAGGAATCACAAAATCTGCCTATACCCCCCAAAAAAATATAGATTGAATGTATTGATGAACTACGAGTCAAAAAAACAAACTAGGTTTGTTTAGATTATTAAGACATAAATGATAAACAGCTTATAAAAATGCTTTAAATGGAATTTTAGAATAACAAAATTATTAGTTGTTAATACAAATAAGATTATTTTTTTTTAGAAGTTATACTTTTTTGTTTTGAAAAAGTCCATGGAGATGTTTGATGTGTTTGGGGATGCGTAGATGCGTAGATGCGGAACAGTCAGGGTGCTCATTCTGAACCCTGTCCCACAAAAGCGCCTACAATGGGCAAGTTAGTATCATAACTGGACGACAGAGCAATGCAAGAAGGTGACCTATGGGATAACGACAAGAGGTCCAAGGTGTCGAGTTAGTCCCCAAATACCCCAGATCTTGGGACAAGGAAGTCTGATCCATGGAAACCCAAAACAGGACTAAAAGGATCTACTGCTTATGTTTTGGTGTTAAATAACACAGCACACCTTCAGAGGTCAGGGGCCAAAACGGCCCTGGCCTGATGATATTAGTCAAGTGGTCAAAATTTGATTGTGCATCACACAGAGCAACAGTGTGGCTAATCAACAAGTTTTATGGTATTTATGGGTTCTGATAACACTGCATATGTAGAATTATATTATATACTTTATAAAAATTGAATAAGAGCCAGCTGTTATAATCCATAGATCGACCAGTTGTTATCTCTTATCTGCACATAATAGTTGTCAGAGCAATACTCTTTCAGACATTTTTATTTCCAAGTTAAATGTTCATTCATTTATTTCAAATGCCCTTTTCAACCCACTTCTTAGACTCGCTGTTGCATATTTATTCTCCTGCTCAAAGCAATGTTTTAGCATGTCTGATAAGTATATTAAAAGCTGACTTTCTTCCAAAACATAACCTTGTATACTTCACAGTTCACAGCTTCCTCCCCTCTGCTACAATGCAAACTAATGAAGCTACTAAAGCTGAAGGAGGTCAGCTCAGAATGGATAACCCCAGCAGAAATGACTAGCCCATTTGACCCCATACATAAACAACATGGCTACTGAGACCTGGGGACATGCTGAAATCTGTCTTGTTAGGATTTAATTCTGCGTCCATCCCTCCTTAGTCTAACCCCTCTGAAACTCTGCCGACCTCTCCCTTAGGTCCTTTGTTAGCACAGCCGCTCTTCACTCTAAACTACCATTTGCATTTTTTGAATTGTTAAACAAATACCCAACCATGGCTCCTTCTGCTGCCACCCGCTGTGACCCTCCACCCACTTTCCCTCAAGCCAGCCAAAGGTAATAGCAGATGTACATCGAAGGCTGTTACAAATGTGAGCAGAGAGAGCGGGGTCAGAGGTCGGGTAATTCAAATGAGTGAGTGGAAGAAATACTCAAGAAAGAGGGATAAAGGTTTAACAAGCTTTGCAGCATCACTGACGTTCCAGAGACACACGCAGCATCAGGGGTTGTGATTGTGGGAGCTGTGTTCATAGCAAGCTGCAACCTCCGGTCTCAAACTGTGAAGCCCATGCGGAAGTGTTATAAACTGCAGTTCATCGAGAATCCGCTTGAGGCTGGCTGCAGAAACACCGGAAACCACATAGACTCCAATTCAAAAAAGACGATCTTTGCAGCATTGATAAACATGTTTACAGACTGGTTCAAAAAACGTCTTGGCCCTACATAGCTAATTTCTCTATCGGCACACACTGTAGGGGGGTGAATTTTTTCTAATGCTACAGATCAGAAGATATTAAGATTACAAGTTTTTGCCCAAATAAGGACATGACTGACTTGACCCCCGGTCGGGAACACATAGTTGAGTTCCAACACATGTTGGCAAAGAGGCTCAAACTCCGCCCCTTTACGTCACACTCTGCCTGGTTGAGTTCCGTATTTCCAATATAGATGCCGCCGTCGATTGGCTTCAAAACAGCGCTCAGGAACAGGTGGGTAACGTCACGGATATTACGTCCATATTTTATAGAGTCTATGGTTCATAGTAGTGATAGCAAGAAAGTTTAAAATAACATGAGTAAAAAAAGTAACATTCAGTTATCCTGGATCTACCAAAAATGAATCACACATTAATATACAGTCAAGCATGGTGATTTCCAAACAATAGAACTAATCACATATTGTTTTCGCTTCACTGCTGAGATGATGAATACTGTTGATCCAGATAGACATTGAGCATATGATAACCCAATAGCTTACAGAAGAACACAAATAGCATTAGCATCCACTTCCTGGCTAACATTTGTGTTTGAGAATAATTCATGTTTAAGCCGTGTCTGTTCCGCTAGTTTAAATGTTAGTGCTTGGCAAATAACTCCTCACCTTGATGGTGAGTTTGTCAGTTCAAATGGAGCCATTCTTTGTAATTTATGAAATGGCTCACTGCGCCATGTTGTGGAAGTGGAGCTGAACAACTATTGCTTTATCGAACAGGGGCTCGACATGACATCGTCCCTGTGCGCATTAGCCGATGATGTCAGAGGCAGGGAGGCATATTTCTGCCACTTGGCATTTTGGAAATGTGGTGCGGCCATGACTGTCAGGGCCTGAGTGTGTAGGACTGCAGATCAATAGGCAGCTATTGGGTAGACAGTGGCAGTGTGCTGCAGTGCAATCTGGAGTTTCCTCTGGGGAGGAATAGGTCACAGGGGGTGCGGAGCGTCGCGCTGCTCATGTTGTTTAAGATGGGAGTACAGGCGAGCGCTGTGTGTTTGTGTTGCAGCTGCTGATGCGTGAAATGGAACTCAGGTAGCTGGGCGGGCCTCGGGCCTTCGCTGTATCTTCCGCCAAGTGATTACTTTACTCTATTGATTTTTCTCCCTCCTCCACTGATCTGAGAAGATCACTGCGAAGAGAGAGGGAGGAAGAGAAAGAGGAGAGAGAGGCAGAGAGGGCAGGGGAACCATTGATTGACCTAGTACTGAGATTCAACGATTGACAGCAGAACCTTGAGTGGCAGTGCTCCCTCTTAGCCCACTAATCTATGACTGGGATCCCTGCTACATTCAGGGAGTTCTGTTTTATAAATCCTTACAGAGTGAGGCCAATTCTTTTTCTGTCCAACATGCTGAGACATCCAGGGAAGAAAAAAACAAAGCTGTAGTCACTGTCAAATTGAAAATGCTGTTAGGAACATCTTAAACATGCCTGTAACATCACTTTATGTGGAATAAATTCTCCTTGCTGCTTATTACTGCTGTCTGTTCATGCACTATGTTTGTTTCTCCATGGTCTTATCAAGGTGTGTTGACCTGGCAGGGCTGAGTAAATATATTCATGAGTTTTTGAATGGTTTATTTTATTTTCATTATGTAGTGCATCTTTCAGACAGCATGCCATCTCTAAGGATCAAACCTATACTTCCTCAACCCCGAGGCAGATGATATAAACACATATGCAAAAGGTGCGCCATCATTACCATAAGCTGCTGTGGGTTTGTATGTGTAATAGCTGAGTGTCTGTTAAAGGATAATTGCATTTTATTTTTATCATAATGTTTCGTTCAGTCTTGGGGCCATCATCTGTCGAGGCTGCAGCCACGGAAGACTCAGAGGTGGAGGTGAACCTCAGTGAGATGAGTCACAGAGGCTGGAGTGAGAGCGACTAACACAACAAGTTGATAACAGTGTGCAAACAACTTGACTTGTCTAGAAATTCATAAATATTCACTCTTTTGTTGACACAGCAGCGCTTCTTAGCTCTTTATAGAGGGCGAAAGATTATCTGCAATCAGCTCCAAAGGCCTGTCTGACATTTTCAACCTGACATTTACATTTTATCTTTGCACTTATAAGAGATAGAGCTGAAACTACAGTGGCAGCTGTTTTATGATCACTGTTAAGCCTTTTGAATAAATGAAAGTTTATAGAGGCAAAACACTCTGCGAGAGACTTATGTCTTCAGAAAATGCTGAAAGACAGAGAAACTGCTGGTTTTGGTACTTTCATGGGAGTTTTTGTCAGTGAGAACCTGAATCATCACTTGTCTTTTGAATGCATCTGAGTCAAGCTGAACTTTACATTCAGCAATGGTTTAACAAAATGACTAACTATGATTGAATGCCATTATAAAGAATTATAAAGAATACATTACAGTGATAGTTCAGGTTTTTATATGGGGCTGTATGAGGTACCCCAATTCCAAAAACAGTTGGGACTCTGTAAAATGTTAAAAACAGATATTAATGGTTTGTAAATAATCTTAACCCCATATTTAATTGAAAATAGACCAAAGACAACAAATCATATGTTACAGCTAAATACTTTTATTGCATTATGAAAAATATATGCTTTTTTAAAATGTCATGTGAGCAGCACATTTCATAAAGGTTGGGACAGGGATGACAAAACTCTGAAAAATGAGGCTAATCTGACTCTCTGCATAAAGGGACAAGGCCAAGAACCAATACTGTATGGCCATGATCTTTGGTCGCTGAGCCGGTCCTGCATTGCAAACAGACAAGACTCTGGGGCCTGAAATCACCTAAAAAAAACCTTGCTACAGTTTGTCGCTGCATCCACATGATAAAATTGTAACATGCAAAGAGGAAACCATATATACAGTAAGTATGATTCAGAAATGCTCCTGGCTTCTCTGGGCCTCAGGCAATTTATGATGGACTGGGCTAAATGGATAACTGTCCTTAGTCCAATCAAATTTGACATTCTTTTGGGAAATCATGGACACCACACCAAATACGAGAGGGGCAACAGCACCGTTCAAAAGCCAGTATCTGATGGTATGGGGATGAATGATACCATTTTCAGATCTCTCAACAAACATTCACAGAGAGTTGTTCAAAGAAGAGGTGATGCAACACAATGTTAAACATGCCCCTCTCCCAATTGTTTTTTTAAACATGTTGCTAGCATATAATTTAAAATGAGGTACGAGACCAGCTTAGCAAAAGTGGAGGTCCCAGTGATGAGAGACAGGACAAACTCTTCTGGTTTTGATGAGCTGGACACAATTCCCTGAACTAAACCTGATGTTGAACTAGTAGATGTTGTTGAATCCTGTGATGTGGCTCCACTTGGAACCAGCTCTTCTTGTTGATATTGAACTGGATGGAGAAGAAAGGTGACGTTAGCCTGTCACTACTTATATGATAACTACCTCACCTATTGGAGTTTGATGAGTCAAGCAGTGGTTTTGTTTTGGTTTGCCACTGCAAACGAACCACTCCAAGGTTCAACTGGAAGGGAGTATATGTCCAGACAACTCCAGGCCAAGGAGATAAACACATCCTGTTTTGAAACAGGAACTACTCCAAAGATCCAGATGGGAGAGCACCCTTAGAGACAGCAACAAACTGAAAAGGACTATCTTTGGACTGTGGGAGGGAGTTAAGTCATATGCAAGGGGAACCTACAAACTACACTGAGAAAGGTTCCTGTCCAGCTGGAACATTGAACAGGAACTTACTTGCTGTGAGGCAACAGCGCGGCACCACCCTGCAGATAACATTATATGCAGAATATAAAAAGTATCTGTTAGAAAGAATAATTCAGCTCACAGTCGTATTAATCAGTGGCAGAAAAATGCAGTAGCAACTAAATTACTTAATATTCCAAGTGACAATTTCTGTTTCATGATCATTTTATTTCTGCTAATATGCTAACATGCAGGGTCAATAATACCTTTAGCAATGTGATGAATTAGGAGGTTCAGTATTTGCCACTGAAATGAAGCAGCGTAGGATTAATTATATAAAATTGTTAAACAGTAGCCTATGCTACTACAAAACTTTGATTGATTTAGTCCTTACTTAGTCTTCACCATGACTTAGATCAAACACACAAAAAAACGTAAACTAACAGAGCAGTTACTGTGTGCACAACGTCTCCCTGACAGCCACACTCAGTGTGATTGAGCTTGTTACTAAATAAATCAAGAAAGAGATTATAAAAAGCTAGAAATGAGAAAAATGACATGTTAAATTCAGGTCAGGTCTGTTAATAAAATGATTGAACAGTAAAATTACATCCTGTACTGGAGGAGCTGCTCCTTTGTCCAGCCGGCTGTAGTAGAAGGTCAGACTCAGCGGTGTTATTGGAGCATCATTAGGCGAGGAACCATGTAAAGGCCACCGTCGTAATTAAGACCTGAGACCTGCGCTTAACACTGGCACACTCGGGGTCTGCAGAGTGATAAGTGCTTGATCCTGATCAATAAGATGCACAGCCCTGTTGCCACTTGCAAAATCAATATTGTTTTATTTGCTGTTACAATAGGCTTGTCTGGCTGCAAATGAGGTCTGAGCCAGAGTTACTTTGAAAGTGGAGACCTTACCCCAGACTTCTGCCCCCAGTCCGCCTTAATGAAAAGGCCAATAAGTGTCTGAACTGGTGACCTCTGCAGACGGAAGCCTGGGGGAGCCCTGCAGGAGAGATCCCTAAAGGAGGGGGGTCATTATCTTAACATACACACGCGTACAAAATCTGGAAGCAGCGTGCTTAAATAAATCTTTTTATCATTTTTTGTGTTGTGTTCCACAATTTTAGTTCATGTGTTGAGAAATAGGAACAGTTGTTTGTTATGTAAAAAAAAAAAAAAAGCAAGCCAAAATATTTGTAGCTCCCCCAATGGGAGTTGTAGTTGGGGTAAAATGGGACTGACTTCCCAGGGTTCCATACATACATTTAGTTTGCATATTTTACTCTAAGATATAACTATCATAAGTTTAGTAAAATCAGCTAAATAACAGTTCTTAACTCAATTAACTCACTAAAAATGTTGAGTCTGTCCTTCTGAGCCTCCTCTCATCCTGCACAAAATGGTTTAGTCCACCTTGCATGAGTAACAGGACCAATCTGAGTGCAGTCTAGTGAGTGAAGTAACTAGCAGCACTGTGTCTTTCCCATAGACTGTATAAAATATGGACGTAGTATCCGTAACGTCACCCATCTGTTCCTGAGTGCTGTTTTGAAGCCAATCGACGGCAGCAGCCATATTGGAAATGCAGAACTCAACCAGGCAGAGTGTGACGTAAAGGGAAGGAGTTTGAGCCTCCTAGCCAACAGCTATGTGTTCCCGTACGGGAGTCAAGTCAGTCATGTCCTTATTTGGGCAAAAACTCGTAATCTTAATATCTTCTGATCCGTCGCGTTATTAAAAAATTCACCCCCCATACAGTGTGTGCCTATAGAGAAGTTAGCTATGTAGAGCCAAGCCGTTTTTTGAACCAGTCTGTAAACATGTTTATTAATGCTGCAAAGGTCGTCTTTTTTGAATTGGTGTCTATGTGGTTTCTGGTGTTTCTGCAGCCAGCCTCAAGCGGATTCTCGCTGAATTGCAGTTTATAACACTTCAGCATGGGCTTCATAGTTTGAGACCGGATGTTGCCGCTTGGTCTTTCCCTGATATGGTTACTGGGACACTCTTTGTTTGAATAGTTTGCAAAACCTCAGACGCCAGACTTAAAATTATAAGAAGAGAGAAGTTTGATATCAGTTTGGCTCGTCACAGCTAACCTACAAACAACCTAACAAAGGAGTTTGGATTTTGTACAGTTAGAATCATAGTGCCAATGGACAGTACTTATTTGCATTAATGGTTCAAAATGGTTTTAAATATGCACACAGCTTCGCTTCACAGTTCATATCTTGGCCAAATAGTGGCTTTACCCATCTGCTGTATATAAACATTATTTTTCATGTTTGTATTTCAAAAAATCCAAACTATCCCTTTAAGGTTGCATAAGGTGACACCCTCGAGCATTAGGACTCACTGCAGCGATTATAAGGTCTCTGTAATGTTAATTCCCTCTGACATAAGACAGTCTCAAATATAATGGAGCGCATTGTATCCATTAATCCTCCTCATGTGTTCTATAGATACAGAGGTGGGATGAGTTAATCTGGATTTAGCAAACATGAATCCCAGCATTGAGCCTAATTGTTACGATAGAGCAGAGATGGGGATAGAACAATGATTTATACGATAGAGATCTGAGAGTTATGGATGGTGCTGGGCAGTTCACATAATAGAGAAAAAGGTCTAGAATAGAAGGTCATTAATAGACTCAACAAATCTATTCATTCTGAGAAAATGTACTGCGTTCTTCCACCAGTCCAATCATACATCATGCTAATGCTCTGGCACATTTCACCTCCCATCCTGACTTGTTCTCCAGTGTTTAATTTAGGATTCAGCTTCATCGGCGCCCGCTGAAACACTCTGGCATGTGATCATGGCTCATTTTTTTCACCTTGAATTACAGGAAACTCCAGTGAGGCAGATATTCTGATACCTTTTTCTATTAACATTACCTGAGGAGATGACAAAAATTAATCAGAAATGAAAATGCTAAATTAGTAAATGTATATTCTTGTTGTTTATTTAACTTGTGTTTAGTACTTATGTGGTCAGGAATCTATTTAAACAAGGACCACATATAGTAGTAGTTTATTTCTTGATAACATGTCATGCACCAAAAGTGTGTCCAGACTTAGGAGCTTCAGCCTATACCATAGGTCCCTGTAGCGCAATAATAATCTTTGCAATAATTGCAAAGAAGCAGTAACTGCTGCTCAACATATATCCGCTCCAACTTCAACATAATACACTGGTATAATGTTCAGAGTCGCCAGTTTCCTGTGCACAGAATAGTACAGAATATAGTGGGACCAGAAACTGGAGATATATCAAGCATAGAAGTCACACTGCTGACTTCTATGAGCGTTTGGGCGGAGTATTGCACAGCGACACTGCGCCTTAACCAAGGCTCTAGATGCTCACAATGTGCTCATCAAGCAAATTAGCCGACATTGCAGCTAGGGTTGCTAACTGCCAATCCTATTTATTGGGCTAAATTGGTTTGTTTCATATGTGACCTCAATTGTCCCGTATATTGACTATTAGCTCTTGTAAATACAGCAGACTGACTCCTAGATCAAGTAAAACGACAGTGGCAGATCATGTGCCAATCACACTGCCTGTCATCCAATCAAAGGTCCCCTCTCGCGCATCAGTTGTAAACAGCACAAATGCGCTAAGTCCTGCAAAAAGTCTGGCTGTGCAAAAGGACAAAAGACTGCTTGAGTCAGTCAAGAGCAGCAAAAAAATTTAATTTGGTGAGTCATTCTCTTCTTTTGCATTTAATTTTTCTTTTGCCTGTTTTTTGATGTAAAGAGCCAAATTCTGGTTTATTTGAGGTTTATTCATATGAGGTTACAAAATGATACAGTAAGGATTAAAGGGAATATACACACTTTCTGCATTTCCAGGTGAATCAGAATATGAATACATGCTAAATTCAGACATCCTGCTCACACCACCATGGCACCGTGCACCTGTCCCTTATCTAGTAGTGAGAAAGTTGGCAATCCTAATTGCAGCACCAGCACTCACGTGAACATTGAAGCCACACAGTAGTAACATACAAGTCATGTCAAGCTCATTACATGTTAATTCATATCTGGTGCAGATTCTGGCCTGTGTTTGCTGCCGAGTCAGAAAGAGGAAGAGAATAACGCAAATTATGGTTGATTAAACTATTTGCTAATTTTGTCAGCCTGCAGGAGGAGCAGAGTGTGACTTCCTGTTTCACAATAAAAGCCTCTGAATGTTTAGCAGGAGCATGTAACTTGTATAACACGGGACAGGAAGTAATTTGTGAGCAGAAGCTTTAACTTGCTGTAGCAGCATTATATCTCAGATTCCTGTGATGTTTAATGATGTTGTTGCAAAGAGGGATGTGATTGTAGAGCCTTTTGATAGCTGTGTAGACTGAGTGTCAGACAACAAACTAAGTCTATTTCTACTGCCTCCAGTACAATGTCTGTTTTAAGGTTGTGTTTTTTGCAGCTGATGTATTGGATTATATTTGTAACTCTGTAGAACCTCTCTATGGTCTTTGTGTGTGTATCAATGTGTCATACATTCAGTGGCTGTAACACGTGACATTGTCAGCTGTTGTTCCCAGTATCTCACAGGTGTTGGCTCATTTTGTTTGTCACCCTCACCTTGCAGTGACCTCCTCATGCAAACTACTCCAGGTAAAGGACAAACAGGAGACAGACTGCTGCTTAGCCCTGCCTGTAACACCTTTTCCTCCACCACCACCATCTGCCTGAGCCTTCTGTATCCTCCATTATCACCTGCTCTCATACAATCTGATCAATAATGTTGCACTTAAGGCTTGTTCACCCTTTAAAGATTTAAACCCTCAGCTCTACATCCTCTCAGACTCCACCAACTTCATTACAGCATCCTGCCAGAATACATTCGCCACCCTGGCTGTAATGCTTTCCTTTCTCTCCCCCATAATTCACCTGGGCTTCACCTATGGGGCGCCATTTTGTCTCGGTGCTAATAAGGCTCCATAGCTCTCTGTGATTATTATCAGTGACAGGCCTGGTCAGGGACCAGCAGCTCTCTACTGCCCCCCCTGTACATCAGATGCTGTGACCCACTTGCCCTCATGGCTCTGGCCAGCTCACCCTCTTGCCCCTCTGACACGCCAGTGCTCTGTGTGGCCTTGTGGAGGGGCGGAGGGGGCTGCAGAGGTTGTTCGCTGCTGGTACCCAAAGCACCGCCTGCTGCAGCCAGGCTCTCCACAGCCCTCCGGCTGTTCTGTCTGTTCAGCATCTCCCTTTAACCTTCATCTAGGAAACAATAAAACAAGAACAGAGAGGAGGAGGAGGAGGAGGAGGAGGTGGAGGGGGGAGAGAGAGGGTGTGAATTTGTGTGTGTGTGTGTGTTCGTGCTCAGAGTATCTGTGTGGGGGGAGATAGAGAGAGATGCTGTGGACATTTGACACATCTCCTTAAGCCAATGTCTACTTTATTATCTTTGGCAGTCCTTATTGGTTGCACTAATCAAGTGGAAGGCAGTAGCGCAGTGTCGGGGGCGAACACGCTGCGTGTGACAAATATATTATTAACTGGAGGGAGACGGGGCGACCTTGGCCGTGTCACCTGAGGACCCCGCCGGCGCTCGCTCTGCCAGCAGGAAACGACCTTCATATTAAATCCCCGCAGAGGTCAATAAACTAAATAATCACAAAGGTTATATGCTTTGCGCTGAAATCTGCTAAAAAAGAGAGAGTGATAGGGAGGGAAGAGGAGAGGGAGATGGCAAATCTTTAACTTGTGAGCAGCTAAAGGAGGACTTGTGTCCTTGTCAGAGTGTAGTCTCTTTATCATTGGGGGGCGTTTATATGAGCGTGTCAGAGGACGATGTAAATCCTGAATCTCTCTCTATTTCCTCACTGCTGTCACTCTTCAATCGATCCGTCATTCTGTGGCAGTGGGGGTTGGACAGGAGGGAGGGGGGGTCAGTGTGCTCTATTAATACAACAGCCTTTTTTTTAACATAACTGCACACACAGCTGTATTTATAACCACACTGACAACCTGTAGTTGATCACTGCGCTGCTTTACCAATGTTTAAAGAAGTCTACGTAGAGTGCTGCTTTGTTCTCGTCTGGTGCTCGGCATGTACGATGTCAGATTTTGTTTTATGTATTTCCAGTGATGGATGCCTTGTGTTTGTGATAGTCCATGCAGGGCTATTCTTTGCAGGGGACGGGGCTGACACAGCTAAAGGTCACGGTTACAAAAAGAAACGTCCATCTCTTCATCACTGCCAGGCAGGAGCAGGAGGGAGGTAGGGTCACTAATTTAATCATCAAACGTGAGTTTTTACCTCAGCTAGCACAAACATGCTGACGTTTCCTCTCCATGTTCACAATCTTAGTTTAGCATGTCAGCCTGCTATCATTCATTAAAAGCTTTATTCCATGGCTGTGTTGATTCTGATTGGCCAATTCTTTATGGTCTGTTATTTCCTGTATATTGTTCTTACAGATACAGGAAATAACAGACCGTGGTGGACTAACACTTAGAAGTCTGGTTAGTTCAGTGTTTGTTTGTTCACTGTGGGGAAAAAAAGTTGAGAAAAAGCAGTAGAGGTTAAAGACAAAAAACTGTAGGCTAGGCTTCTGCTCACCATGCAAGGGTTCAGATTCCCAATAATAACCTTTTTACCATGCATTCCTTTACATAAACAACGTGATAGGTTTAGGATTTTCTTCCTATACAAGCACCAAACTTGTGGGCATAAAAACGTAGCAAAAGTGAAACTTTCGAAAGCTGCAGTTCCTTAATTGGCCTCTTGAAGCTGAGTCATCCTTACAGAGCCTCATGTTAAAACATCTAACTTTTTTTAAAGATTTGATGGATTGACAGCCTGCTTAACATACAGGTGTTGGTCTGTGCTGCTGATTACTGTTTTCATGACAGCTGTGCTGTAGAGTCTCATCACTGTGATAACAAAGTTTGACCCCCTTTCTTCTCTCTGACCTCATCCACCTGTCCAAATAAAGTCAACTTTTAAGGTAAAAGCTAAATATTCAAAGTTTTCCAATCAGAATTTTTGAAAAACAACAACAACAAAAACATTTGGTAACATTGTGATGGATTTTTCCACTTTTCATAATCAGTCTTAATCAATTTCCGATGTATTAGGCATACTATAGGTCCGACTGGATAGTGGGACTGGAGGGAAAGTTACCGTACATCCTGAAGTGAACATGAAGTTTTAAGGAAAGGAAACCACGCACTCAGGAAACAAAGATGTCTGGTTCATTGTCTTAGTTTGAGACTCTCAAAAATGTATTTAATGGTTGAAGGACCTCCTGGTTTATTCCGATTAGTTTTTACTACTTTTAAAAATAATTCCTCCTTACTTTTCTCTTAACATTTTTTTATTTTAAATGTTTTAAAACGTATCTATTTATTTTATGTAATTTTTCTTCATTAGAGGCACTTTCTACCTTAATGTGCCACGTGCTTAATGAAAATAGAGACTTTATCCTCTTGCACAACTGTAATTATTATAACCATATTGAATAGCCAATCAAATTTGTAAGACTGCTAAGATGAGCTATTGTTGCACCTTTTAAAAAACAGGTTTAACTGTGCTTCTTCAAGTAAAAGTGCATAAATGCTAAGCACAGTACAACTTGAAGGGGAATGTATTTAAAAAAACACTGACATGTATGAACACCTCGACATTTTAGATGATGAGATGAGATTAAAGCTATGCAGGGAAACCACTGAAAAGTAAGAGCACAGTAAGTGTAAAATCTGACTGGGGTTTGTTAACTTTTCCAAGCTTTGTGATGGTCTGAGACTGCTAACTTCAAATTGACCACATTATAGCACACCAATGCTCATAAATGTGTTCTCTGCTGTTTAAAAATTAAACAGGGTCACAGCTGGAGCAGCTGTTCACACACAGCTGATTATCATCAGCATACGACTGAATAACTGGTATATCTACAGATGATCTAAACAGGGAGAAGTGACGCTGGGAGGCAGAGATATCATCTATCTGTTCATCTCTGTCAGGTTTTATCACATGGCACAGATAAGCTAAAGGAAGGTTTTCTAATGTGCCATCATGATCTGAGATTAAACTTTGTTCACCTGAGTTAACTCCAGATGATGTGGTAACATGCCTCTCTGTTATTTCCTGTCGGTTTGACCTCATTCAGAAGCTCATGTTGTTGTTGATGGTTTTCAGTCTTTACTTTCCATTTCACATCGAGTTATGATCTCTAAAATATATGCTTTTCTCTTTAAAATGAACAATTCTGTGAAATGACAATTCAATATTTTATGTGCGGATACATAAACATCCAAACAAATATGAAAACTCAATTATGGCAATCTTAGAGACCTCTGTGGACCAAGCAGTACATCTTATCTCTTTTATGCCTTTTGATATACTTTACCCTTCTCTTCTTTTCATTCATGTTTCAGGTTTTTTGAAGAGTTTTTATTTCAGTCTTTTTATTTACTTTGGTAAACTTCAGCGGTCTTTATGAATAAAGTATTGTATTTACTGATCTTGTCTGTTTAAGTAGTGTTTTCTGATGAAAAACATTATCCTGCTGTCTTTCTAACCGTCAGTATCACTTAAAGTTGTGAAAGGTATAAACAAGAGCTGTCCCAGAAGCATGCTGTAAATCGTCTCTCATGACACCGGCCCTGGGGTGATGGTTAAATAACATGTGATAAACTTTCAGTGTATGCTGATTTTGGTACGAGAACCTTTGCTGCATGTAAAAGGCAGCTTCATCAGCGTGAAGTAAATAACTTGGTTTCACACCTGCCTCATGCCAGTGATTTCTGAAATTAAAAAGAACTTTAATTGAAAATAAACGTCAGTAAAGAATTAAAGTAATAGTCACACTTCCTGTTGATTATCTGGTTTATTATTTTTTAAAGAGACATCAATGTAAATTACTATTTAGAAATGCTATTTTTTCTGATGGTATTTTTTGCTTTTGTACGTCATTTAAATACATACAGTTAATCTTTAGTTTGTTTTATAAATATAAAAAAACTCATAGGAGCTTACATGCTTTAGAAAGTACCAGATGTTACAGACCAAAGTCTAAGGCTGTATCTGAGAACACAGCAGGAAATATTATTGAAAATTCGATGCAAGGGAGTGGAGTGGGGATTCATGACCTTTATATCATGCATCGACTGGGACAAATACACAACAGTGACACGTAACCATGAGGAAGGAGAATTATTTTCCACATTCAATGTCTGCACATCTGTCTGTTTACACGTAGCACTGATATAATGATGTGAGAACCATTACTGTATAAACTATGGACGTAGTATTTGTGACATCACCCATCTGTTTCTAAAGAGCTGTTTTGAGGCAAATCGTCAGCGGCAGCCATATTGCTGCTGTGGAGCCAGTGTGATGTAAGAGGTGGAGTTTGAGCCTCCTAGCCTACAGCTACAGTGTTCCCGCAGGCAGCTGTGCCTCTCATTGGAAGACTCGTAATCTCAATATCTTGAAATTGCAGCGTTTGAAAAAAATTCACCCCCCTCACAGTGTGTGCCGATTGAGAATTAGCTATCCAGACTACACTCCTCTTTTGTACCAGAATGAAAACATGTTTTTTTCTGCTGTAAAGATTGTCTTTTTCACATTCATGTGTATGTGACTTCCGGTACTTCTGGAGCCAGTCTCGAGCGGATCCTCAATGAACTGCAGCTTTTAGCACTTCCGCATTGGACTCATATTTTTAGACCGGAGGTTGCCACTTGGTGAGAACTCAGCAAGAATATACAGGGTACACTCAGGGAAATTCGAAGTTTGAATCATAGAAAAATGTTTGAACCCACAAACATGTAAAATGGTGAAAACCTTCACAAAAACTAGTTTACACATTAAACAAATAAATGCAAAAACTGTCATCATAGCGTAGGTCCCTGTTGATTATATCTGCCACTAGAGCTCAAGCAAATTTCAAGTACATGCAGATGGGTTGTGTAAGTGAAAGAGGCTTTAGATACCAAAATTAAGCTCATTGCAACTCACCTTTCAGGGACAAGTTTAATGCAAGAATAAAAACTTGCAGCTTTGAACATGCAGGTTGACCGATAGGTTTAGAACCAAATGTAAATCAAATATGATTTGCCTAACCCATTTGGTCTTGAGAAATGGCCTGAACAAGAATATGAGTCATTTTTTAATCCAAGTTTTTATGTTTCTTGTTAAATTTTCAGAGACTTTTTTGTCAATTCTTAATGAGATGCTCAACCTTGATGCCTCAGGAGCTTTTTGACTGTCTCTAGCTTTCATGTTTTGGCAAAGCATGTCCATTTCAAAACATAATCTCCAGTGTGCTGACACCTGAACATGCATATGTACTGTAATATGCACATACACACAGGAACACATTCACACACATTTCAAAGTAACAAACCAAGCAACACATCTTGCTGTAATTAGACATTGCGTAACTGACATCTGGAACTTCCTGACACACTTGCATCCTATACGTGAAGGGCTGGGGGTGGGGGGTGGGGTAGTGCTCACCTGGCAACGCGCTTCACTACGCTCTTAAAGCGTCAAACATTTCACGGCTCAAAGAGTTTGCGGGGGAAGTCTTTAATATGGCTGGTAGTATCTGCTACCGCCTGTGTGCGTCTCGCTCGTCTGCCTTTGAGGTGCAGCGGCAGATCAGACACATCAGTGCCATCACGGCTTGTCACGAGGAACAATCACGTCTTGAAATAACACAAACAGCTGTGTTCAAAGACCAAACATGAAAAGATGACATGCATATCAAGAGTTCTGAAAGCATTATTGTGTTCCAGTGTGTTGTGTGTGTTGTGTGTGTGTGTGTGTGTGTGTGTGTGTGTGTGTGTGTGTGTGTGTGTGTTACATGAATACAGACAGTTTTGCAGGGATAG
Source organism: Notolabrus celidotus (assembly GCF_009762535.1). Classification (NCBI taxonomy): domain Eukaryota; kingdom Metazoa; phylum Chordata; class Actinopteri; order Labriformes; family Labridae; genus Notolabrus; species Notolabrus celidotus. The sequence continues at coordinate 23,132,150 of NC_048276.1, forward strand.
AAAAGAGAGGAGGATAAGTTTTACATAAGGTGCAAAAAATGAGGGACTTAATGTGTACTGTACTGTAGAAGAAGAAAGGCAGGAGAGAGAGAGGAAAAGTGAGACAGGCAGGAGAGAGGGAGGGGGATGAGAAGGATAGACTTTAACTGTCTGAAGGACAAAGCTACTGACCCGCGGATCATTCAGAGGATTGCCTTTCAGTTTCAGAGCAAGGTCAGGCTGCTTTTTTACCTCAGTGTTTTCACTATCTGTTTTTTGTGTGACACAAACAAACACTGAGGCCGTGTACACATACACATGGCAGCACACACGCACACACACATGCAAACACTGAAACTAAGCCTTCCCATACTGCCTTGAAATAATAACAGCCTATGTAGGCTTTGCTATCAATAACATTAGATGTGCAGGCTTTGTGCCTACATGAGTATCACACTACCTCGGACCTGTCATGAATTTCAATCGCTGGAAGGGCCCTCACAGACTACACGTGTCCACACTGCATTTTAATGTGTGTGAGACATTTTTTCCTCGCTCAGATGAATAAAACAATGTCAGCTTTATGCTTTTAATCTATTATTAACCTCAGCTCGACTAATGAGCTAAAATCAGCCGCCTTGTCGCATATTGACGGGTCTTAAGGAGCTGACAGTGGTTGTTGGTTGGCAGCTCATTAGTAGCCACACTACATTTATGTCAACACGTTTACTGACAATCAGCGAGGGGATGCTGGGAAGCCGTGGCCATCCCCCAGGAACCGCCAGCATCTGTGGTGGAGACGTAGCAGTGGCGTTGGTTCAGCACTCAACAGTAAGGAGTGAGTGCTAAAGCTAGCTTAGTGCCCCACTGTGGGTTTGAGGGTAGGGTTGCTATGAAGCAGCGGGCAAAAATACAGCTCTGAGAGGAGAGTAATCTGCAACCAGTGTGTGTTGTGTGTGTGTGTGGTTGCGTGTGTGTGTGTGTGTGTGTGTGGTGGGTGTGTTTGTGGTGTGTGTATGAGTGTGAGTATGTTGTGTATATACAGAGTGGGTTAAAGTGCCCCAGTGTGTTCCATGCTGATCTGATAATGAGTGAGCAGGTCAAGGATGTTAACGGCCCCGTGGGAACGGCTGCTGGTGGATGGTGGAGGAAGGACGAGGGCCCAGGACACTGAGCTGTGTTTTCACTGTCCTAGCTCACCACCATCTGTGTTTGTGTGTGTGTACATGTGTGTGTATGAGTTTGTGTGTGTGCAGCAGGGACAGTAAGGTGCCTCTGTCCCTGATATTTGACTCTTTAGCTCAGCCCCCGCTGTGTCCGCCCAGTAAAGTCTCAGTCAAACAAAGCAGCTCGTCCAGTGTAAAACCAACATCAACACAGCAGCTTTGACTTCGGATTAGTCACTGCACTGCTGCTTCATCTGTCACACACATGTTAGACAAACATGCATATTATAGTGCATGGTTACCAACATAACAAGGGTTGCAACTTGGCTTCACATTGTGGCTTCTCATTTTTAACAAATACAAATACTCAGAAACACGGTAGTATACTTTATAGGAACCCCTTTGAAAATCCTATTATTTGCATAACCAAATATAAGGACATACAACTCTAGAGCAGGATTTTCCTGTTTGAATTTGTTTTTCATCTAGTAAAATACTAAAACCCAACCTTCACTATAAGACTTAAAACAGAAGGTAATTTGGGGGGGGGGGGGGTGGGGGGGGGGGGGGGGGGGGGGGGGGGGGGGGGGGGGGGGGGGGGGGGGGGGGGGGGGGGGGGGGGGTGGGGGGGGGGGGGGGGGGGGTGGGGGGGGGCTTCTCTCGTTTAGCAGGCCATCCTCAAAGAAAATACAAGTTGGGACACTATATTAGCCTATATTTAATTGAAAATAGTGCAAAGACAATAAATCCAATTTGTTTTATGAAAATAATATGCTCATTTTCTATTTAACGCCAGCAGCATGTTTCAAAACAGTTGGGACAGGAACGACAAGATACTGCAATACAAAAAGAAAAAACACATGGAGGACGTCTTCAAACTACTTAGGTTGATTTGCAAAAGGTTATTAACATGACATTAACATGACTGGGTATAAAAAGACACTCCAGAGAAGCTGAGTGTCTCAGAGGTGAAGCCGGGTAGAGGTTCAACGCTCTGAGAGACTGTGTGAGCAAATAGTTTCAGAATAATGTTCCTCATTGTAAAATTGCAAATAATTTGGGGATTTCATCGACTACAGTACATAATGTCATTGAAAGATTCAGATGATCTGGAGAAATCTCTGTACAAAAAGAACAAGGCAAAAATCACAGAACTGGATGGCCGTGATCTTTGGGCCCACATGTAAAAAACAGACATTACCCCGTAGTGGATATCACTACATGGGCTCAAAAACACTTTCAAAAAAACATTGTCTGTGAACAGTTCATCACTACATCCACAAATGCAGGTTTAAACTGTACCATGCAAAGAGAAAACTATAATCAATTTATGCCATGCCTGTGACTTCTCTGAACTTGAGCCCATTAAAGATGGACTGAGGCAAAGTGGAAAACTGTCCTGTGGTCTGATGAATCAATGTTTTACATAATTATTGGTAATTATGAATGCAACATTCTCTGCTTTAAAGAGGGTAGGGACCCACAGACTTGTTATCAGTGCACAGTTCAAAAGCCAGCACCTGTGTTGGTATGGGGATGCATAAGCGCCCATGGCATGGGAAGCTTACTCATCTAAAGGCACTGTTAACCCTGAACAATATACACTACCGTTCAAAAGTTTGGGGTCACTTAGAAATGTCCTTATTTTTGAAAGAAAAGCACTGTTTTTTTCAATGAAGATAACATTAAATTAATCAGAAATACACTCTATACATTGTTAATGCGGTAAATGACTATTCTAGCTGCAAACGTCTGTTTTTTAATGGAATATCTACATAGGTGTATAGAGGCTCATTTCCAGCAACCATCACTCCAGTGTTCTAATGGTACATTATGTTTGCTAATCGCGTTAGAAAGCTAATGGATGATTAGAAACATCTTGAAAACCCTTGTGCAGTTACGTTAGCACAGCTGAAAACGGTTTCGCTGGTTAGAGAAGCTATAAAACTGGCCTTTCTTTGAGCTAGTTGAGTATCTGGAGCATCACATTTGTAGGTTCGATTATACTCTCAGAATGGCCAGAAAAGAGAACTTTCATATGAAACTCCACAGTCTATTCCTGTTCTTAGAAATGAAGGCTATTCCATGCGAGAAATTTCCAAGAAACTGGACATTTCCTACAACGATGTGTACTACTCCCTTCAGAGAACAGCACAAAAAGGCTCTAACCAGAGTAGAAAGAGAAGTGGGAGGCCCGGTGCACAATTGAACAAGAAGACAAGTACAGTAGAGTCTCTAGTTTGAGAAATAGACGCCTCACCGGTCCTGAACTGGCAGCCTCATTAAATGGTACCCGCAAAACGCCAGTGTCAACGTCTACAGTGAAGAGGTGACTCCGGGATGCTGGCCTTCTAGGCAGAGTGGCAAAGAAAAGGGCATATCTGAGACTGGCCAATAAAGGAAAAGTTTAATATGGGCAAAAGAACACAGACATTGGACAGAGGAAGATTGGAAAAAAGTGTTATGGACAGACAAATCGAAGTTTCAGGTGTTTGGATCACACAGAAGAAAATTAGTGAGATGCAGAACAAGTGAAAAGATGCTGGAAGAGTGCCTGACGCGATCTGTTAAGCATGGTGGAGGTAATGTGATGGTCTGGGGCTGCTTTGGTGCAGGTAAAGTGGGAGATTTGTACAAGACAAAAGGGATTTTGAATAATGAAGGCTATCACTCAATTTTGCAACGCCATGCCATACCCTGTGGACAGCGCTTGATTGGAGCCAATTTCCTCCTACAACAGGACAATGACCCAAAGCACACTTCCAGATTATGCAAGAACTATTTAGGGAAGAAGCAGGCAGCTGGTATTCTGTCTGTAATGGAGTGGACAGCGCAGTCACCAGATCTCAACCCCATTGAGCTGTTGTGGGAGCAGCTTGACCGTATGGTACGCAAGAAGTGTCCATAAAGCCAATCCAACTTGTGGGAGGTGCTTCAGGAAGCGTGGGGTGAAATGTCTTCAGATTCCCTCAACAAATTAACAGCTAGAATGCCAAAGGTCT